>NC_068946.1:11911190-12211190 GCF_026419915.1 Harpia harpyja | reverse complement strand
CCCTTCCCTGTGGGAGAAGGAGCCGGACGTTTGCCTTTTCAGCAAGAAGCTCTTCCGCGGCCGAGAGCCATGAAATGCTGCGTCTCTGGGAAGACACAGATCCCCAGTGCTGTTTTGCCTGTAGATAGGGCGCCAAGGCACCGTGTAGAGCATCAACAGCTTTCAGGGCTGGGCCATTCCCTGTGGGAGAAGGAGCTGGACGTTTGCCTTTTCGGCAAGAGGCTCTGCCGTGCTCGAGCGCCATGAGAAGCTGCGTCTCTGAGAAAGCCCATATCCCCAGTGATGTTGTGCCTGTAGATAGGGCGCCAAGGCACCGTGAAGAGTAGCAACAGCTTTCAGGGCTGGGCCCTTCCCTGTGGGAGAAGGAGCCGGACGTTTGCCTTTTCGGCAAGAGGCTCTGCCGAGGCCGAGCGCCATGAGATGTTGCGTCTCTGGGAAAGCCCAGATCCGCAGTGCTGTTGTGCCTGTAGATAGGGCGCCAAGGCACCGTGAAGAGCAGCAACAGCTTTCAGGGCTGGGCCCTTGCTTGTGGGAGAAGGAGCCCGACGTTTGCCTTTTCGGCAAGAGGCTCTGCCACGGCTGAGCGTCATGAGATGTTGCGTCTCTGGGAAAGCCCAGATCCCCAGTGCTGTTGTGCCTGTAGATAGGGCGCCATGGGACCGTGAACAGCAGCAACAGCTTTCAGGGCTGGGCCCTTCCCTGTGGGAGAAGGAGCCGGACGTTTGCCTTTTCGGCAAGAGGCTCTGCCGCGCTCGAGCGCCATGAGATGTTGAGTCTCTGGGAAAGCACAAATCCCCAGTACTGTTGTGCCTGTAGATAGGGCACCAAGGCACCGTGAAGAGCAGCAACAGCTTTCAGGGCTGGGCCCTTCCCTGTGGGAGAAGGAGCCGGACGTTTGCCTTTTCGGCAAGAGGCTCTGCCGCGGCCGAGCGCCATGAGATGTTGCTTCTCTGGGAAAGCCCAGATCCCCAGTGCTGTTGTGTCTGTAGATAGGGTTCTAAGGCACCGTGAAGAGCAGCAACAGCTTTCAGGGCTGGGCCCTTCCCTGTGGGAGAAGGAGCCGGACGTTTGCCTTTTCGGCAAGAGGCTCTGCCGAGGCCGAGCGCCATGAGATGTTGCGTCTCTGGGAAAGCCCAGATCCGCAGTGCTGTTGTGCCTGTAGATAGGGCGCCAAGGCACCGTGAAGAGCAGCAACAGCTTTCAGGGCTGGGCCCTTGCTTGTGGGAGAAGGAGCCCGACGTTTGCCTTTTCGGCAAGAGGCTCTGCCACGGCTGAGCGTCATGAGATGTTGCGTCTCTGGGAAAGCCCAGATCCCCAGTGCTGTTGTGCCTGTAGATAGGGCGCCATGGGACCGTGAACAGCAGCAACAGCTTTCAGGGCTGGGCCCTTCCCTGTGGGAGAAGGAGCCGGACGTTTGCCTTTTCGGCAAGAGGCTCTGCCGCGGTCGAGCGCCATGAGATGTTGAGTCTCTGGGAAAGCACAGATCCCCAGTGCTGTTGTGCCTGTAGATAGGGCGCCAAGGCACCGTGTAGAGCATCAACAGCTTTCAGGGCTGGGCCCTTCCCTGTGGGAGAAGGAGCCGGACGTTTGCCTTTTCAGCAAGAAGCTCTGCCGCGGCCGAGAGCCATGACATGCTGCGTCTCTGGGAAGACACAGATCCCCAGTGCTGTTTTGCCTGTAGATAGGGCGCCAAGGCACCGTGTAGAGCATCAACAGCTTTCAGGGCTGGGCCATTCCCTGTGGGAGAAGGAGCTGGAAGTTTGCCTTTTCGGCAAGAGGCTCTGCCGCGGCCGAGCGCCATGAGATGTTGCTTCTCTGGGAAAGCCCAGACCCCCAGTGCTGTTGTGCCTGTAGATAGGGCGCCAAGGCACCGTGAAGAGCAGCAACAGCTTTCAGGGCTGTGCCCTTCCTTGTGGGAGAAGGAGCCGGACGTTTGCCTTTTCGGCAAGAGGGTCTGCCACGGCCGAGCGCCATGAGATGTTGCTTCTCTGGGAAAGCCCAGACCCCCAGGGCTGTTGTGCCTGTAGATAGGGCGCCAAGGCACCGTTAAGAGCAGCAAGAGCTTTCAGGGCTGGGCCCTTCTCTGTGGGAGAAGGAGCCGGACGTTTGCCTTTTCGGCAAGAGGCTCTGCCGCGGCCGAGCGCCATGAGATGTTGCGTCTCTGAGAAAGCCCAGATCCCCAGTGCTGTTGTGCCTGTAGATAGGGCACCAAGGCACCGTGAAGAGCAGCAACAGCTTTCAGGGCTGGGCCCTTCCCTGTGGGAGAAGGAGCCGGACGTTTGCCTTTTCAGCAAGAAGCTCTGCCGCGGCCGAGCGCCATGACATGCTGCGTCTCTGGGAAGACACAGATCCCCAGTGCTGTTTTGCCTGTAGATAGGGCGCCAAGGCACCGTGAAGAGCAGCAACAGCTTTCAGGGCTGCGCCATTCCCTGAGGGAGAAGGAGCCAGAAGTTTGCCTTTTCGGCAAGAGGCTCTGCCGCGGCCGAGCGCCATGAGATGTTGCTTCTCTGGGAAAGCCCAGATCCCCAGTGCTGTTGTGCATGTAGATAGGGTGCCAAGGCACCGTGAAGAGCAGCAACAGCTTTCAGGGCTGGGCCCTTCCCTGTGGGAGAAGGAGCCGGACGTTTGCCTTTTCAGCAAGAAGCTCTTCCGCGGCCGAGAGCCATGAAATGCTGCGTCTCTGGGAAGACACAGATCCCCAGTGCTGTTTTGCCTGTAGATAGGGCGCCAAGGCACCGTGTAGAGCATCAACAGCTTTCAGGGCTGGGCCATTCCCTGTGGGAGAAGGAGCTGGACGTTTGCCTTTTCGGCAAGAGGCTCTGCCGTGCTCGAGCGCCATGAGAAGCTGCGTCTCTGAGAAAGCCCATATCCCCAGTGATGTTGTGCCTGTAGATAGGGCGCCAAGGCACCGTGAAGAGTAGCAACAGCTTTCAGGGCTGGGCCCTTCCCTGTGGGAGAAGGAGCCGGACGTTTGCCTTTTCGGCAAGAGGCTCTGCCGAGGCCGAGCGCCATGAGATGTTGCGTCTCTGGGAAAGCCCAGATCCGCAGTGCTGTTGTGCCTGTAGATAGGGCGCCAAGGCACCGTGAAGAGCAGCAACAGCTTTCAGGGCTGGGCCCTTCCCTGTGGGAGAAGGAGCCCGACGTTTGCCTTTTCGGCAAGAGGCTCTGCCACGGCTGAGCGTCATGAGATGTTGCGTCTCTGGGAAAGCCCAGATCCCCAGTGCTGTTGTGCCTGTAGATAGGGCGCCATGGGACCGTGAACAGCAGCAACAGCTTTCAGGGCTGGGCCCTTCCCTGTGGGAGAAGGAGCCGGACGTTTGCCTTTTCGGCAAGAGGCTCTGCCGCGCTCGAGCGCCATGAGATGTTGAGTCTCTGGGAAAGCACAAATCCCCAGTACTGTTGTGCCTGTAGATAGGGCACCAAGGCACCGTGAAGAGCAGCAACAGCTTTCAGGGCTGGGCCCTTCCCTGTGGGAGAAGGAGCCGGACGTTTGCCTTTTCGGCAAGAGGCTCTGCCGCGGCCGAGCGCCATGAGATGTTGCTTCTCTGGGAAAGCCCAGATCCCCAGTGCTGTTGTGTCTGTAGATAGGGTTCTAAGGCACCGTGAAGAGCAGCAACAGCTTTCAGGGCTGGGCCCTTCCCTGTGGGAGAAGGAGCCGGACGTTTGCCTTTTCGGCAAGAGGCTCTGCTGTGGCCGAGCGCCATGAGATGTTTCGTCTCTGGGAAAGCCCAGATCCCCAGGGCTGTTGTGCCTACAGATAGGGCACCAAGGCACCGTGTAGAGCATCAAAAGCTTTCAGGGCTGGGCCCTTCCCTGTGGGAGAAGGAGCCGGACGTTTGCCTTTTCAGCAAGAAGCTCTGCCGCGGCCGAGCGCCATGAGATGCTGCGTCTCTGGGAAGACACAGATCCCCAGTGCTGTTGTGCCTGTAGATAGGGCGCCAAGGCACCGTGAAGAGCAGCAACAGCTTTCAGGGCTGCGCCATTCCCTGTGGGAGAAGGAGCCAGAAGTTTCCCTTTTCGGCAAGAGGGTCTGCCGCGGCCGATCGCTATGGGATGTTGCGTCTCTGGGAAAACTCAGATCCCCAGTGCTGTTGTGCCTGTAGATAGGGCGCCAAGGCACCGTGAAGAGCAGCAACAGCTTTCAGGGCTGTGCCCTTCCTTGTGGGAGAAGGAGCCGGACGTTTGCCTTTTCGGCAAGAGGGTCTGCCACGGCCGAGCGCCATGAGATGTTGCTTCTCTGGGAAAGCCCAGACCCCCAGTGCTGTTGTGCCTGTAGATAGGGCGCCAAGGCACCGTGAAGAGCAGCAAGAGCTTTCAGGGCTGGGCCCTTCTCTGTGGGAGAAGGAGCCGGACGTTTGCCTTTTCGGCAAGAGGCTCTGCCGCGGCCGAGCGCCATGAGATGTTGCGTCTCTGAGAAAGCCCAGATCCCCAGTGCTGTTGTGCCTGTAGATAGGGCACCAAGGCACCGTGAAGAGCAGCAAGAGCTTTCAGGGCTGGGCCCTTCCCTGTGGGAGAATGAGCCAGACGTTTGCCTTTTCGGCAAGAGGCTCTGCCGAGGCCGAGCGCCATGAGATGTTGCGTCTTTGGGAAAGCCCAGATCCGCAGTGCTGTTGTGCCTGTAGATAGGGCGCCAAGGCACCGTGAAGAGCAGCAACAGCTTTCAGGGCTGGGCCCTTCCCTGTGGGAGAAGGAGCCGGATGTTTGCCTTTTCAGCAAGAAGCTCTGCCGCGGCCGAGCGCCATGACATGCTGCGTCTCTGGGAAGACACAGATCCCCAGTGCTGTTTTGCCTGTAGATAGGGCGCCAAGGCACCGTGAAGAGCAGCAACAGCTTTCAGGGCTGCGCCATTCCCTGAGGGAGAAGGAGCCAGAAGTTTGCCTTTTCGGCAAGAGGCTCTGCCGCGGCCGAGCGCCATGAGATGTTGCTTCTCTGGGAAAGCACAAATGCCCAGTGCTGTTGTGCATGTAGATAGGGCGTCAAGGCACCGTGAAGAGCAGCAACAGCTTTCAGGGCTGGGCCCTTCCCTGTGGGAGAAGGAGCCGGACGTTTGCCTTTTCAGCAAGAGGCTCTTCCGCGGCCGAGAGCCATGAAATGCTGCGTCTCTGGGAAGACACAGATCCCCAGTGCTGTTTTGCCTGTAGATAGGGCGCCAAGGCACCGTGTAGAGCATCAACAGCTTTCAGGGCTGGGCCCTTCCCTGTGGGAGAAGGAGCTGGAAGTTTGCCTTTTCAGCAGGAGGCTCTGCCGCGGCCGAGCGCCATGAGATGTTGCGTCTCTGGGAAAGCCCAGATCCCCAGTGCTGTTGTGCCTGTAGATAGGGTGCCAAGGTTAGGTGAAGAGCAGCAACAGCTTTCAGGGCTGGGCCCTTCCCTTTGGAGAATGAGCCGGACGTTTGCCTTTTCGGCAAGAGGCTCTGCCGAGGCAGAGCGCCATGAGATGTTGCGACTCTGGGAAAGCCCAGATCCCCAGTGCTGTTGTGCCTGTAGATAGGGCGCCAAGGGACCGTGGAAGAGCAGCAAGAGCTTTCAGGGCTGGGCCCTTCCTTGTGGGAGAAGGAGCCGGACGTTTGCCTTTTCGGCAAGAGGCTCTTCCGCGGCTGTGCGCCATGAGATGCTGCGTCTCTGAGAAAGCCCAGATCCCCAGTGCTGTTTTGCCTGTAGATAGGGCGCCAAGGCACCGTGAAGAGCAGCAAGAGCTTTCAGGGCTGGGCCCTTCCTTGTGAGAGAAGAAGCCGGACGTTTGCCTTTTCGGCAAGAGGCTCTGCCGCGGCCGAGCGCCATGAGATGTTGAGTCTCTAAGAAAGCCCAGATCCCCAGTGCTGTTGTGCCTGTAGATAGGGTGCCAAGGTTAGGTGAAGAGCAGAAACAGCTTTCAGGGCTGGGCCCTTCCCTGTGGGAGAAGGAGCCGGACGTTTGCCTTTTCGGCAAGAGGCTCTGCCGCGGCCGAGCGCCATGAGATGCTGCGTCTCTGGGAAAGCACAGATGCCCAGTGCTGTTGTGCCTGTAGATAGGGCACCAAGGCACCGTGAAGAGCAGCAACAGCTTTCAGGACTGGGCCCTTCCCTGTGGGAGAAGGAGCCGGACGTTTGCCTTTTCGGCAAGAGGCTCTGCCGAGGCAGAGCGCCATGAGATGTTGCGACTCTGGGAAAGCCCAGATCCCCAGTGCTGTTGTGCCTGTAGATAGGGCGCCAAGGGACCGTGGAAGAGCAGCAAGAGCTTTCAGGGCTGGGCCCTTCCCTGTGGGAGAAGGAGACGGACGTTTGCCTTTTCGGCAAGAGGCTCTGCCGTGGCCGAGCGCCATGAGATGCTGTGTCTCTGAGAAAGCCCAGATCCCCAGTGCTGTTTTGCCTGTAGATAGGGCACCAAGGCACTGTGAAGAGCAGCAAGAGCTTTCAGGGCTGGGCCCTTCCTTGTGGGAGAAGGAGCCGGACGTTTGCCTTTTCGGCAAGAGGCTCTGCCGCGGCCGAGCGCCATGAGATGTTGCTTCTCTGGGAAAGCCCAGATCCCCAGTGCTGTTGTGCCTGTAGATAGGACAGCAAGGTTAGGTGAAGAGCAGCAACAGCTTTCAGGGCTGGGCCCTTCCTTGTGGGAGAAGGAGCCGGACGTTTGCCCTTTCGGCAAGAGGCTCTTCCGCGGCTGTGCGCCATGAGATGCTGCGTCTCTGGGAAAGCCCAGATCCCCAGTGCTGTTGTGCCTGTAGATAGGGCGCTAAGGCACCGTGAAGAGCAGCAACAGCTTTCAGGGCTGGACCCTTCCCTGTGGGAGAAGGAGCCGGATGTTTGCCTTTTCGGCAAGAGGCTCTGCCGCGGCCGAGCGCCATGGGATGTTGCGTCTCTGAGAAAGCCCAGACCCCCAGTACTGTTGTGCCTGTAGATAGGGCGCCAAGGCACCGTGAAGAGCAGCAACAGCTTTCAAGGCTGGGCCCTTCCTTGTGGGAGAAGGAGCCGGACGTTTGCCTTTTCGGCAAGAGGCTCGGCCACGGCCGAGCGCCATGAGATGTTGCGTCTCTGGGAAAACACAGATCCCCAGTGCTGTTGTGTCTGTGGATAGGGCGCCAAGGCACCGTGAAGAGCAGCATCAGCTTTCAGGGCTGGGCCCTTCCCTTTGGGAGAAGAGCCGGACGTTTGCCTTTTCGGCAAGAGGTTCTGCCACCACCGACCGCCATGGGATATTGCGTCTCTTGGAAAGCACAGATCCCCAGTGCTGTTGTGCCTGTAGATAGGGCGCCAAGGCACCGTGAAGAGCAGCAACAGTTTTCAGGGCTGGGCCCTTCCTTGTGAGAAAAAGTGCCGGACGTTTACCTTTTCGGCAAGAGGCTCTGCCGCGGCCGAGCGCCATGAGATGTTGCGTCTCTGGGAAAGCCCAGGTCCCCAGTGCTGTTGTGCCTGTAGATAGGGCACCATGGCACCGTGAAAAGCAGCAACAGCTTTCTGGGCTGGGCACTTCATGTGGGAGAAGTAGCCGGACGTTTGCCTTTTCGGCAAGAGGGTCTGCTGCGGACGAGTGCCATGAGATGTTGCTTCTCCGAGAAAGCCCAGATCCCCAGTGCTCTTGTGTCTGTGGATAGGGCGCCAAGGCACCGTGAAGAGCAGCAACAGCTTTCAGGGCTGGGCCCTTCCTTGTGGGAGAAGGAGCCGGACGTTTGCCTTTTCGGCAAGAGGCTCTGCCACGGCCGAGCGCATTAGATGTTGCGTCTCTGGGAAAGCCCAGATCCCCAGTGCTGTTGTGCCTGTAGATAGGGCGCCAAGGGACCGTGGAAGAGCAGCAAGAGCTTTCAGGGCTGGGCCCTTCCCTGTGGGAGAAGGAGACGGACGTTTGCCTTTTCGGCAAGAGGCTCTGCCGTGGCCGAGCGCCATGACATGCTGTGTCTCTGAGAAAGCCCAGATCTCCAGTGCTGTTTTGCCTGTAGATAGGGCACCAAGGCACTGTGAAGAGCAGCAAGAGCTTTCAGGGCTGGGCCCTTCCTTGTGGGAGAAGGAGCCGGACGTTTGCCTTTTCGGCAAGAGGCTCTGCCGCGGCCGAGCGCCATGAGATGTTGCGTCTCTGGGAAAGCCCAGATCCCCAGTGCTGTTGTGCCTGTAGATAGGACAGCAAGGTTAGGTGAAGAGCAGCAAGAGCTTTCAGGGCTGGGCCCTTCCTTGTGGGAGAAGGAGCCGGACGTTTGCCTTTTCGGCAAGAGGCTCTGCCGCGGCCAAGCGCCATGGGATGTTGCGTCTCTGGGAAAGCCCAGACCCCCAGTACTGTTGTGCCTGTAGATAGGACAGCAAGGTTAGGTGAAGAGCAGCAACAGCTTTCAGGGCTGGACCCTTCCCTGTGGGAGAAGGAGCCGGACGTTTGCCTTTTCGGCAAGAGGCTCTGCCGCGGCCGAGCGCCATGGGATGTTGCGTCTCTGGGAAAGCCCAGACCCCCAGTACTGTTGTGCCTGTAGATAGGGCGCCAAGGGACTGTGAAGAGCAGCAACAGCTTTCAAGGCTGGGCCCTTCCTTGTGGGAGAAGGAGCCGGACGTTTGCCTTTTCGGCAAGAGGCTCGGCCACGGCCGAGCGCCATGAGATGATGCTTCTCTGGGAAAGTCCAGATCCCCACTGCTGTTGTGCCTGTAGATAGGGCACGAAGGCACCGTGAAGAGCAGCATCAGCTTTCAGGGCTGGGCCCTTCCCTTTGGGAGAAGAGCCGGACGTTTGCCTTTTCGGCAAGAGGTTCTGCCACCACCGACCGCCATGGGATATTGCGTCTCTTGGAAAGCACAGATCCCCAGTGCTGTTGTGCCTGTAGATAGGGCGCCAAGGCACCGTGAAGAGCAGCAACAGTTTTCAGGGCTGGGCCCTTCCTTGTGAGAAAAAGTGCCGGACGTTTGCCTTTTCGGCAAGAGGCTCTGCCGCGGCCGAGCGCCATGAGATGTTGCGTCTCTGGGAAAGCCCAGGTCCCCAGTGCTGTTGTGCCTGTAGATAGGGCACCAAGGCACCATGAAGAGCAGCAACAGCTTTCAGGGCTAGGCCCTTCCCTGTGGGAGAAGGGGCCGCACGTTTGCCTTTTCGGCAAGAGGCTCTGCCGCGGCCGAGCGCCATGAGATGTTGCATCTCTGGAAAACCCAGACCACCAGGGCTGTTGTGCCTGTAGATAGGGCACCATGGCACCGTGAAAAGCAGCAACAGCTTTCTGGGCTGGGCACTTCATGTGGGAGAAGTAGCCGGACGTTTGCCTTTTCGGCAAGAGGGTCTGCTGCGGACGAGTGCCATGAGATGTTGCTTCTCCGAGAAAGCCCAGATCCCCAGTGCTCTTGTGTCTGTGGATAGGGCGCCAAGGCACCGTGAAGAGCAGCAACAGCTTTCAGGGCTGGGCCCTTCCTTGTGGGAGAAGGAGCCGGACGTTTGCCTTTTCGGCAAGAGGCTCTGCCACGGCCGAGCGCATTAGATGTTGCGTCTCTGGGAAAGCCCAGATCCCCAGTGCTGTTGTGCCTGTAGATAGGGCGCCAAGGGACCGTGGAAGAGCAGCAAGAGCTTTCAGGGCTGGGCCCTTCCCTGTGGGAGAAGGAGACGGACGTTTGCCTTTTCGGCAAGAGGCTCTGCCGCGGCCGAGCGCCATGAGATGTTGTGTCTCTGAGAAAGCCCAGATCTCCAGTGCTGTTTTGCCTGTAGATAGGGCACCAAGGCACTGTGAAGAGCAGCAAGAGCTTTCAGGGCTGGGCCCTTCCTTGTGGGAGAAGGAGCCGGACGTTTGCCTTTTCGGCAAGAGGCTCTGCCGCGGCCGAGCGCCATGAGATGTTGCGTCTCTGGGAAAGCCCAGATCCCCAGTGCTGTTGTGCCTGTAGATAGGACAGCAAGGTTAGGTGAAGAGCAGCAAGAGCTTTCAGGGCTGGGCCCTTCCTTGTGGGAGAAGGAGCCGGACGTTTGCCTTTTCGGCAAGAGGCTCTGCCGCGGCCAAGCGCCATGGGATGTTGCGTCTCTGGGAAAGCCCAGACCCCCAGTACTGTTGTGCCTGTAGATAGGACAGCAAGGTTAGGTGAAGAGCAGCAACAGCTTTCAGGGCTGGACCCTTCCCTGTGGGAGAAGGAGCCGGACGTTTGCCTTTTCGGCAAGAGGCTCTGCCGCGGCCGAGCGCCATGGGATGTTGCGTCTCTGGGAAAGCCCAGACCCCCAGTACTGTTGTGCCTGTAGATAGGGCGCCAAGGGACTGTGAAGAGCAGCAACAGCTTTCAAGGCTGGGCCCTTCCTTGTGGGAGAAGGAGCCGGACGTTTGCCTTTTCGGCAAGAGGCTCGGCCACGGCCGAGCGCCATGAGATGATGCTTCTCTGGGAAAGTCCAGATCCCCACTGCTGTTGTGCCTGTAGATAGGGCACGAAGGCACCGTGAAGAGCAGCATCAGCTTTCAGGGCTGGGCCCTTCCCTTTGGGAGAAGAGCCGGACGTTTGCCTTTTCGGCAAGAGGTTCTGCCACCACCGACCGCCATGGGATATTGCGTCTCTTGGAAAGCACAGATCCCCAGTGCTGTTGTGCCTGTAGATAGGGCGCCAAGGCACCGTGAAGAGCAGCAACAGTTTTCAGGGCTGGGCCCTTCCTTGTGAGAAAAAGTGCCGGACGTTTGCCTTTTCGGCAAGAGGCTCTGCCGCGGCCGAGCGCCATGAGATGTTGCGTCTCTGGGAAAGCCCAGGTCCCCAGTGCTGTTGTGCCTGTAGATAGGGCACCAAGGCACCATGAAGAGCAGCAACAGCTTTCAGGGCTAGGCCCTTCCCTGTGGGAGAAGGGGCCGCACGTTTGCCTTTTCGGCAAGAGGCTCTGCCGCGGCCGAGCGCCATGAGATGTTGCATCTCTGGAAAACCCAGACCACCAGGGCTGTTGTGCCTGTAGATAGGGCACCATGGCACCGTGAAAAGCAGCAACAGCTTTCTGGGCTGGGCACTTCATGTGGGAGAAGTAGCCGGACGTTTGCCTTTTCGGCAAGAGGGTCTGCTGCGGACGAGTGCCATGAGATGTTGCTTCTCCGAGAAAGCCCAGATCCCCAGTGCTCTTGTGTCTGTGGATAGGGCGCCAAGGCACCGTGAAGAGCAGCAACAGCTTTCAGGGCTGGGCCCTTCCTTGTGGGAGAAGGAGCCGGACGTTTGCCTTTTCGGCAAGAGTCTCGGCCACGGCCGAGCGCCATGAGATGTTGCGTCTCTGGGAAAACACAGATCCCCAGTGCTGTTGTGTCTGTGGATAGGGCGCCAAGGCACCGTGAAGAGCAGCATCAGCTTTCAGGGCTGGGCCCTTCCCTGTGGGACAAGGAGCCGGACGTTTGCCTTTTCGGCAAGAGGGTCTGCCGCGGCCGAGCGCCATGAGATGTTGCGTTCCTGGGAAAGCCCAGATCCCCAGTGCTGTTGTGCCTGTAGATAGGGCGCCAAGGCACCATGAAGAGCAGCAACAGCTTTCAGAGCTGAGCCCTTTCCTGTGGGAGAAGAAGCCGCGCGTTTGCCTTTTCGGCAAGAGGCTCTGCCGCGGCCGAGCGCCATGAGATGTTGCGTCTCTGGGAAAGCCCAGACCATTAGTGCTGTTGTGCCTGTAGATAGGGCGCCAATGGACCGTGAAGAGCAGCAAGAGCTTTCAGGGCTGGGCCCTTCCTTGTGAGAGAAGGAGCCGGACGTTTGCCTTTTCGGCAAGAGGCTCTGCCGCGGCCGAGCACCATGAGATGTTGCGTCTCTGGGAAAGCACAGATCCCCAGTGCTGTTGTGCCTGTAGATAGGGCACCAAGGCACCATGAAGAGCAGCAACAGCTTTCAGGGCTGGGCCCTTCCTTGTGGGAGAAGGAGCCGGACGTTTGCCTTTTTGGCAAGAGGCTCTGCCGCGGCCGAGCGCCATGAGATGTTGTTTCTCTGGGAAAACACAGATCCCCAGTACTGTTGTGCCTGAAGATAGGACAGCAAGGCACCGTGAAGAGCAGCAAGAGCTTTCAGGGCTGGGCCCTTCCTTGTGGGAGAAGGAGCCGGACGTTTACCTTTTCGGCAAGAGGGTCTGCCGCGGCCGAGTGCCATGAGATGTTGCTTCTCTGGGAAAGCCCAGATCCCCAGTGCTGTTGTGCCTGTAGATAGGGCACCAAGGCACTGTGAAGAGCAGCAACAGCTTTCAGGGCTGGGCCCTTCCTTGTGGGAGAAGGAGCCCCACGTTTGCCTTTTTGGCAAGAGGCTCTGCCGCGGCCGAGCGCCATGAGATGTTGGTTCTCTGGGAAAGCACAGATCCCCAGTGCTGTTGTGCCTGTAGATAGGGCGCCAAGGCACCGTGAAGAGCAGCAACAGCTTTCAGGGCTGGGCCTTTCCCTGTGGGAGAATGAGCCGGACGTTTGCCTTTTAGGCAAGAGGCTCTGCCGCGGCCGAGCGCCATGAGATGTTGCTTCTCTAGGAATGCCGAGATCCCCAGTGCTGTTGTGCCTGTAGATAGGGCACCAAGGCACCGTGAAGAGCAGCAACAGCTTTCAGGGCTGGGCCCTTCCTTGTGGGAGAAGGAGCCGGACGTTTGCTTTTTCGGCAAGAGGCTCTGCCGCGGCGGAGCACCATGAGATGTTGCTTCTCTGGGAAAGCCGAGATCCCCAGTGCTGTTGTGCCTGTAGATAGGGCATCAAGGCTCTGTGAAGAGCAGCAACAGCTTTCAGGGCTGGGCCCTTCGCTGTGGGAGAAGGAGCCAGACGTTTACCTTTTTGGCAAGAGGCTCTGCCGCTGCCGAGCACCATGAGATGTTGCGTCTCTGGGAAAGCCCAGATCCCCAGTGCTGTTGTGCCTGTAGATAGGGCGCCAAGGCATCGTGAAGAGCAGCAACAGCTTTCAGGGCTGGGCCCTTCCCTGTGGCAGAAGGAGCCGCACATTTGCCTTTTCGGAAAGAGGCTCTGCCGCTGCCGAGCGCCTTGAGATGTTGCGTCTCTGGGAAAGACCAGATCCCCAGTGCTGTTGTGCCTGTAGATAGGGTGCTAAGGGATCTTTAAGAGCAGCAAGAGCTTTCAGGGCTGGGCATCTCCCTTTGGGAGAATGAGCCGGACGTTTGCCTTTTCGGCAAGAGGCTATGCCGCGGCCGAGCGCCATGGGATGTTGCTTCTCTGGGAAAGCCGAGATTCCCCAGTGCTGTTGTGCCTGTAGATAGGGCACCAAGGCACCGTGAAGAGCAGCAACAGCTTTCAGGGCTGGGCCCTTCCTTGTGGGAGAAAGAGCCGGACGTTTGCCTTTTCGGCAAGAGGCTCTGCCGCGGCCGAGCGCCATGAGATGTTGCGTCTCTGGGAAAACACAGATCCCCAGTGCTGTTGTGCCTGTAGATAGGGTGCTAAGGCACCGTAAAGAGCAGCAACAGCTTTCAGGGCTGGGCCCTTCCTTGTGGGAGAAGGAGCCGGACGTTTGCCTTTTCGGCAAGAGGCTCTGCCGCGGCCGAGCGCCATGAGATGTTGAGTCTCTGGGAAAACACAGATCCCCAGTGCTGTTGTGCCTGTAGATAGGGCACCAAGGCACTGTGAAGAGCAGCAACAGCTTTCAGGGCTGGGCCCTTCCCTGTGGGAGAAGGAGCCGGACGTTTGCCTTTTCGGCAAGAGGCTCTGCCGCGGCCGAGCGCCATGAGATGTTGCATCTCTGGAAAAGCCCAGACCACCAGGGCTGTTGTGCCTGTAGATAGGGCACCATGGCACCGTGAAAAGCAGCAACAGCTTTCTGGGCTGGGCCCTTCATGTGGGAGAAGGAGCCGGACGTTTGTCTTTTCGGCAAGAGGGTCTGCTGCGGACGAGTGCCATGAGATGTTGCTTCTCTGGGAAAGCACAGATGCCCCCAGTGCTGTTGTGCCTGTAGATAGGGCAACAAGGCACCGTGAAGAGCAGCAACAGCTTTCAGGGCTGGGCCCTTCCCTGTGGGAGAAGGAGCCAGACGTTTGCCTTTTCAGCAAGAGGCTCTGCCGCAGCCGAGCGCCATGAGATGTTGCGTCTCTGGGAAAGCCCAGATCCCCAGTGCTGTTGTGCCTGTAGATAGGGCACCAAGGCACCGTGAAGAGCAGCAAGAGCTTTCAGGGCTGGGCCCTTCCCTGTGGGAGAAAGAGCCGGACGTTTGCCTTTTCGGCAAGAGGCTCTGCCGCGGCCGAGCGCCATGAGATGTTGCTTCTCTGGGAAAGCACAGATCCCCAGTGCTGTTGTGCCTGAAGATAGGGCGCCAAGGCACCGTGAAGAGCAGCAAGAGCTTTCAGGGCTGCGCCCTTCCCTGTGGGAGAAGGAGCCGGACGTTTGCCTTTTCGGAAAGAGGCTCTGCCGCGGCCGAGCGCCATGAGATGTTGCGTCTCTGGGAATGCCGAGATCCCCAGTGCTGTTGTGCCTGTAGATAGGGCGCCAAGGCACCGTGAAGAGCAGCAAGAGCTTTCAGGGCTGGGCCCTTCCTTGTGGGAGAAGGAGCCGGACGTTTGCCTTTTCGGCAAGAGGCTCTGCCGCGGCCGAGCGACATGAGATGTTGCGTCTCTGGGAAAGCCCAGACCCCCAGTGCTGTTGTGCCTGTAGATAGGGTGCCAAGGCACCGTGAAGAGCAGCAACAGCTTTCAGGGCTGGGCCCTTCCCTGTGGGAGAAGGAGCCGGACGTTTGCCTTTTCGGCAAGAGGCTCTGCCGCGGCCGAGCGCCATGGGATGTTGCGTCTCTGGGAAAGCACAGAACCCCAGTGCTCTTGTGCCTGTAGATAGGGCGCCAAGGCACCATGAAGAGCAGCAACAGCTTTCAGGGCTGGGCCCTTCCTTGTGGGAGAATGAGCCGGACGTTTGCCTTTTCGGCAAGAGGCTCTGCCGCGGCCGAGCGCCATGAGATGTTGCGTCTCTGGGAAAGCCCAGATCCCCAGTGCTGTTGTGCCTGTAGATAGAGTGCTAAGGCACCGTGAAGAGCAGCGACAGCTTTCAGGGCTGGGCCCTTCCCTGTGGGAGAAGGAATTGGACGTTTGCCTTTTCAGCAAGTGGCTCTGCCGCGGCCGAGCGCCATGAGATGTTGGTTCACTGGGAAAGCACAGATCTGCAGTGCTGTTGTGCCTGTAGATAGGACGCTAAGGCACAGTGAAGAGCAGCAACAGCTTTCAGGGCTGGGCCCTTCCTTGTGGGAGAAGGAGCCGGACGTTTGCATTTTCAGCAAGAGGCTCTGCCACGGCCGAGCGCCATGGGATGTTGTGTCTCTGGGAAAACACAGATCCCCAGTGCTGTTGTGCCTGTAGATAGGGCACCAAGGCACTGTGAAGAGCAGCAACAGCTTTCAGGGCTGGGCCCTTCCCTCTGGGAGAAGGAGCCGGACGTTTGCCTTTTCGGCAAGAGGCTCTGCCGCGGCCGAGCGCCATGGGATGTTGCGTCTCTGGGAAAGCCCAGACCCCCAGTGCTTTTGTGCCTCTATATAGGGCGCCAAGGGACTGTGAAGAGCAGCAACATCTTTCAGGGCTGGGCTCTTCCCTATGGGAGAAGGAGCCGGACATTTGCCTTTTCGGCAAGAGGCTCTGCCACGGCCGAGCGCCATGAGATGTTGCGTCTCTGGGAAAGCCCAGATCCCCAGTGCTGTTGTGCCTGTAGATAGGGCGTCAATCACCGTGAAGAGCAGCAACAGCTTTCAGGGCTGGGCCCTTCCCTGTGGGAGAAGGTGCCGGACGTTTGCCTTTTCGGTTAGAGGCTCTGCCGTGGCCGAGCGCAATGACATGCTGCGTCTCTGGGAAAGCCCAGATCCCCAGTGCTGTTGTGCCTGTAGATAGGGCGCCAGGGCACCGTGAAGAGCAGCAAGAGCTTTCAGGGCTGGGCCCTTCCCTGTGGGAGAAGGAGCCGGACGTTTGCCTTTTCGGCAAGAGGCTCTGCCACGGCCGAGCGCCATGGGATGTTGCGTCTCTGGGAAAACACAGATCCCCAGTGCTGTTGTTCCTGTAGATAGGGTGCCAAGCACTGTTTAGAGCAGCAACAGCTTTGAGGGCTGGGCCCTTCCCTGTGGGAGAAGGAGCCGGACGTTTGCCTTTTCGGCAAGAGGCACTGCCGCGGCCGAGCGCCATGAGATGTTGCTTCTCTGGGAAAGCCCAGATCCCCAGTGCTGTTGTGCCTGTAGATAGGGTGCTAAGGCACCGTGAAGAGCAGCAACAGCTTTCAGGGCTGGGCCCTTCCCTGTGGGAGAAGGAGCCAGAAGTTTGCCTTTTCGGCAAGAGGCTCTGCCGCGGCCGAGCGCCATGAGATGTTGCTTCTCTGGGAAAGCACAAATGCCCAGTGCTGTTGTGCATGTAGATAGGGCGTCAAGGCACCGTGAAGAGCAGCAACAGCTTTCAGGGCTGGGCCCTTCCCTATGGGAGAAGGAGCCTGACGTTTGCCTTTTCCTCAAGAGGCTTTGCCGCGGCCGAGCGCCATGAGATGTTGAGTCTCTGGGAAAGCACAGATCCCCAGTGCTGTTGTGCCTGTAGATAGGGCGCCAAGGCACCGTGAAGAGCAGCAACAGCTTTCAGGGCTGGGCCCTTGCTTGTGGGAGAAGGAGCCCGACGTTTGCCTTTTCGGCAAGAGGCTCTGCCACGGCTGAGCGTCATGAGATGTTGCGTCTCTGGGAAAGCCCAGATCCCCAGTGCTGTTGTGCCTGTAGATAGGGCACCAAGGCACCGTGAAGAGCAGCAACAGCTTTCAGGGCTGGGCCCTTCCCTGTGGGAGAAGGAGCCGGACGTTTGCCTTTTCGGCAAGAGGCTCTGCCGCGACCGAGCTCCATGAGATGTTGCTTCTCTGGGAAAGCCCAGATCCCCAGTGCTGTTGTGCCTGTAGATAGGGCGCCAAGGCACTGTGTAGAGCATCAACAGCTTTCAGGGCTGGGCCCTTCCCTGTGGGAGAAGGAGCCGGACGTTTGCCTTTTCAGCAAGAAGCTCTGCCGCGGCCGAGAGCCATGACATGCTGCGTCTCTGGGAAGACACAGATCCCCAGTGCTGTTTTGCCTGTAGATAGGGCGCCAAGGCACCGTGTAGAGCATCAACAGCTTTCAGGGCTGGGCCATTCCCTGTGGGAGAAGGAGCTGGACGTTTGCCTTTTCGGCAAGAGGCTCTGCCGCGGCCGAGCGCCATGAGATGTTGCTTCTCTGGGAAAGCCCAGATCCCCAGTGCTGTTGTGCCTGTAGATAGGGTGCCAAGGTTAGGTGAAGAGCAGCAACAGCTTTCAGGTCTGGGCCCTTCCTTGTGGGAGAAGGAGCCGGACGTTAACCTTTTCGGCAAGAGGCTCTGCCGTGCCCGAGCGCCATGAGAAGCTGCGTCTCTGAGAAAGCCCATATCCCCAGTGCTGTTGTGCCTGTAGATAGGGCGCCAAGGCACCGTGAAGAGTAGCAACAGCTTTCAGGGCTGGGCCCTTCCCTCTGGGAGAAGGAGCCGGACGTTTGCCTTTTCGGCAAGAGGCTCTGCCGCGGCTGAGCGCCATGAGATGTTGAGTCTCTGGGAAAGCCCAGATCCCCAGTGCTGTTGTGCCTGTAGATAGGGCGCCAAGGCACCGTGAAGAGCAGCAAGAGCTTTCGGGGCTGGGCTCTTCCCTGTGGGAGAAGGAGCCAGACGTTTGCCTTTCAGGCAAGAGGCTCTGCCGAGGCCGAGCGCCATGAGATGTTGCGTCTCTGGGAAAGCCCAGATCCGCAGTGCTGTTGTGCCTGTAGATAGGGCGCCAAGGCACCGTGAAGAGCAGCAACAGCTTTCAGGGCTGGGCCCTTCCCTGTGGGAGAAGGAGCCCGACGTTTGCCTTTTCGGCAAGAGGCTCTGCCACGGCTGAGCGTCATGAGATGTTGCGTCTCTGGGAAAGCCCAGATCCCCAGTGCTGTTGTGCCTGTAGATAGGGCGCCAAGGCACCGTGTAGAGCATCAACAGCTTTCAGGGCTGGGCCCTTCCCTGTGGGAGAAGGAGCCGGATGTTTGCCTTTTCAGCAAGAAGCTCTGCCGCGGCCGAGAGCCATGACATGCTGCGTCTCTGGGAAGACACAGATCCCCAGTGCTGTTTTGCCTGTAGATAGGGCGCCAAGGCACCGTGTAGAGCATCAACAGCTTTCAGGGCTGGGCCATTCCCTGTGGGAGAAGGAGCTGGACGTTTGCCTTTTCGGCAAGAGGCTCTGCCGCGGCCGAGCGCCATGAGATGTTGCTTCTCTGGGAAAGCCCAGATCCCCAGTGCTGTTGTGCCTGTAGATACGGTGCAAAAATTAGGTGAAGAGCAGCAACAGCTTTCAGGGCTGGGCCCTTCCCTGTGGGAGAAGGAGCCGGACGTTTGCCTTTTCGGTTAGAGGCTCTGCCGCGGCCGAGCGCCATGAGATGTTGCGTCTCTGGGAAAGTCCAGATCCCCACTGCTGTTGTGCCTGTAGATAGGGCGCCATGTGACCGTGAACAGCAGCAACAGCTTTCAGGGCTGGGCCCTTACCTCTGGGAGAATGAGCCAGACGTCTGCCTTTTGGGCAAGAGCCTCTGCCGCGGCCGAGCGCCATGAGATGTTGCTTCTCTGGGAAAGCCCAGATCCCCAGTGCTGTTGTGCCTGTAGAGAGGGCGCCAAGGCACCGTGAAGAGCAGCAACAGCTTTCAGGGCTGGGCCCTTCCCTGTGGGGAAGGAGCTGGACGTTTGCCTTTTCGGAAAGAGGCTCTGCCGAGGCCGAGCACCATGAGATGTTGCGTCTCTGAGAAAGCCCAGATCCCCAGTGCTGTTGTGCCTGTAGATAGGGCGCCAAGGCACCGTGAAGAGCAGCAACAGCTTTCAGGGCTGGGCCCTTGCTTGTGGGAGAAGGAGCCCGACGTTTGCCTTTTCGGCAAGAGGCTCTGCCACGGCTGAGCGTCATGAGATGTTGCGTCTCTGGGAAAGCCCAGATCCCCAGTGCTGTTGTGCCTGTAGATAGGGCGCCATGGGACCGTGAACAGCAGCAACAGCTTTCAGGGCTGGGCCCTTCCCTGTGGGAGAAGGAGCCGGACGTTTGCCTTTTCGGCAAGAGGCTCTGCCGCGGTCGAGCGCCATGAGATGTTGAGTCTCTGGGAAAGCACAGATCCCCAGTGCTGTTGTGCCTGTAGATAGGGCGCCAAGGCACCGTGTAGAGCATCAACAGCTTTCAGGGCTGGGCCCTTCCCTGTGGGAGAAGGAGCCGGACGTTTGCCTTTTCAGCAAGAAGCTCTGCCGCGGCCGAGAGCCATGACATGCTGCGTCTCTGGGAAGACACAGATCCCCAGTGCTGTTTTGCCTGTAGATAGGGCGCCAAGGCACCGTGTAGAGCATCAACAGCTTTCAGGGCTGGGCCATTCCCTGTGGGAGAAGGAGCTGGAAGTTTGCCTTTTCGGCAAGAGGCTCTGCCGCGGCCGAGCGCCATGAGATGTTGCTTCTCTGGGAAAGCCCAGATCCCCAGTGCTGTTGTGCCTGTAGATAGGGCAGCAAGGTTAGGTGAAGAGCAGCAAGAGCTTTCAGGGCTGGGCCCTTCCCTGTGGGAGAAGGAGCCGGACGTTTGCCTTTTCGGCAAGAGGCTCTGCCGCGGCCGAGCGCCATGAGATGTTGCTTCTCTGGGAAAGCCCAGATCCCCAATGCTGTTGTGCCTGTAGATAGGGCGCCAAGGCACCGTGAAGAGCAGCAACAGCTTTCAGGGCTGTGCCCTTCCTTGTGGGAGAAGGAGCCGGACGTTTGCCTTTTCGGCAAGAGGGTCTGCCACGGCCGAGCGCCATGAGATGTTGCTTCTCTGGGAAAGCCCAGACCCCCAGTGCTGTTGTGCCTGTAGATAGGGCGCCAAGGCACCGTGAAGAGCAGCAAGAGCTTTCAGGGCTGGGCCCTTCTCTGTGGGAGAAGGAGCCGGACGTTTGCCTTTTCGGCAAGAGGCTCTGCCGCGGCCGAGCGCCATGAGATGTTGCGTCTCTGGGAAGACACAGATCCCCAGTGCTGTTTTGCCTGTAGATAGGGCGCCAAGGCACCGTGTAGAGCATCAACAGCTTTCAGGGCTGGGCCATTCCCTGTGGGAGAAGGAGCTGGACGTTTGCCTTTTCGGCAAGAGGCTCTGCCGTGCTCGAGCGCCATGAGAAGCTGCGTCTCTGAGAAAGCCCATATCCCCAGTGATGTTGTGCCTGTAGATAGGGCGCCAAGGCACCGTGAAGAGTAGCAACAGCTTTCAGGGCTGGGCCCTTCCCTGTGGGAGAAGGAGCCGGACGTTTGCCTTTTCGGCAAGAGGCTCTGCCGAGGCCGAGCGCCATGAGATGTTGCGTCTCTGGGAAAGCCCAGATCCGCAGTGCTGTTGTGCCTGTAGATAGGGCGCCAAGGCACCGTGAAGAGCAGCAACAGCTTTCAGGGCTGGGCCCTTGCTTGTGGGAGAAGGAGCCCGACGTTTGCCTTTTCGGCAAGAGGCTCTGCCACGGCTGAGCGTCATGAGATGTTGCGTCTCTGGGAAAGCCCAGATCCCCAGTGCTGTTGTGCCTGTAGATAGGGCGCCATGGGACCGTGAACAGCAGCAACAGCTTTCAGGGCTGGGCCCTTCCCTGTGGGAGAAGGAGCCGGACGTTTGCCTTTTCGGCAAGAGGCTCTGCCGCGGTCGAGCGCCATGAGATGTTGAGTCTCTGGGAAAGCACAGATCCCCAGTGCTGTTGTGCCTGTAGATAGGGCGCCAAGGCACCGTGTAGAGCATCAACAGCTTTCAGGGCTGGGCCCTTCCCTGTGGGAGAAGGAGCCGGACGTTTGCCTTTTCAGCAAGAAGCTCTGCCGCGGCCGAGAGCCATGACATGCTGCGTCTCTGGGAAGACACAGATCCCCAGTGCTGTTTTGCCTGTAGATAGGGCGCCAAGGCACCGTGTAGAGCATCAACAGCTTTCAGGGCTGGGCCATTCCCTGTGGGAGAAGGAGCTGGAAGTTTGCCTTTTCGGCAAGAGGCTCTGCCGCGGCCGAGCGCCATGAGATGTTGCTTCTCTGGGAAAGCCCAGATCCCCAGTGCTGTTGTGCCTGTAGATAGGGCGCCAAGGCACCGTGAAGAGCAGCAACAGCTTTCAGGGCTGTGCCCTTCCTTGTGGGAGAAGGAGCCGGACGTTTGCCTTTTCGGCAAGAGGGTCTGCCACGGCCGAGCGCCATGAGATGTTGCTTCTCTGGGAAAGCCCAGACCCCCAGGGCTGTTGTGCCTGTAGATAGGGCGCCAAGGCACCGTGAAGAGCAGCAAGAGCTTTCAGGGCTGGGCCCTTCTCTGTGGGAGAAGGAGCCGGACGTTTGCCTTTTCGGCAAGAGGCTCTGCCGCGGCCGAGCGCCATGAGATGTTGCGTCTCTGAGAAAGCCCAGATCCCCAGTGCTGTTGTGCCTGTAGATAGGGCACCAAGGCACCGTGAAGAGCAGCAACAGCTTTCAGGGCTGGGCCCTTCCCTGTGGGAGAAGGAGCCGGACGTTTGCCTTTTCAGCAAGAAGCTCTGCCGCGGCCGAGCGCCATGACATGCTGCGTCTCTGGGAAGACACAGATCCCCAGTGCTGTTTTGCCTGTAGATAGGGCGCCAAGGCACCGTGAAGAGCAGCAACAGCTTTCAGGGCTGCGCCATTCCCTGAGGGAGAAGGAGCCAGAAGTTTGCCTTTTCGGCAAGAGGCTCTGCCGCGGCCGAGCGCCATGAGATGTTGCTTCTCTGGGAAAGCCCAGATCCCCAGTGCTGTTGTGCATGTAGATAGGGTGCCAAGGCACCGTGAAGAGCAGCAACAGCTTTCAGGGCTGGGCCCTTCCCTGTGGGAGAAGGAGCCGGACGTTTGCCTTTTCAGCAAGAAGCTCTTCCGCGGCCGAGAGCCATGAAATGCTGCGTCTCTGGGAAGACACAGATCCCCAGTGCTGTTTTGCCTGTAGATAGGGCGCCAAGGCACCGTGTAGAGCATCAACAGCTTTCAGGGCTGGGCCATTCCCTGTGGGAGAAGGAGCTGGACGTTTGCCTTTTCGGCAAGAGGCTCTGCCGTGCTCGAGCGCCATGAGAAGCTGCGTCTCTGAGAAAGCCCATATCCCCAGTGATGTTGTGCCTGTAGATAGGGCGCCAAGGCACCGTGAAGAGTAGCAACAGCTTTCAGGGCTGGGCCCTTCCCTGTGGGAGAAGGAGCCGGACGTTTGCCTTTTCGGCAAGAGGCTCTGCCGAGGCCGAGCGCCATGAGATGTTGCGTCTCTGGGAAAGCCCAGATCCGCAGTGCTGTTGTGCCTGTAGATAGGGCGCCAAGGCACCGTGAAGAGCAGCAACAGCTTTCAGGGCTGGGCCCTTGCTTGTGGGAGAAGGAGCCCGACGTTTGCCTTTTCGGCAAGAGGCTCTGCCACGGCTGAGCGTCATGAGATGTTGCGTCTCTGGGAAAGCCCAGATCCCCAGTGCTGTTGTGCCTGTAGATAGGGCGCCATGGGACCGTGAACAGCAGCAACAGCTTTCAGGGCTGGGCCCTTCCCTGTGGGAGAAGGAGCCGGACGTTTGCCTTTTCGGCAAGAGGCTCTGCCGCGCTCGAGCGCCATGAGATGTTGAGTCTCTGGGAAAGCACAAATCCCCAGTACTGTTGTGCCTGTAGATAGGGCACCAAGGCACCGTGAAGAGCAGCAACAGCTTTCAGGGCTGGGCCCTTCCCTGTGGGAGAAGGAGCCGGACGTTTGCCTTTTCGGCAAGAGGCTCTGCCGCGGCCGAGCGCCATGAGATGTTGCTTCTCTGGGAAAGCCCAGATCCCCAGTGCTGTTGTGTCTGTAGATAGGGTTCTAAGGCACCGTGAAGAGCAGCAACAGCTTTCAGGGCTGGGCCCTTCCCTGTGGGAGAAGGAGCCGGACGTTTGCCTTTTCGGCAAGAGGCTCTGCCGAGGCCGAGCGCCATGAGATGTTGCGTCTCTGGGAAAGCCCAGATCCGCAGTGCTGTTGTGCCTGTAGATAGGGCGCCAAGGCACCGTGAAGAGCAGCAACAGCTTTCAGGGCTGGGCCCTTGCTTGTGGGAGAAGGAGCCCGACGTTTGCCTTTTCGGCAAGAGGCTCTGCCACGGCTGAGCGTCATGAGATGTTGCGTCTCTGGGAAAGCCCAGATCCCCAGTGCTGTTGTGCCTGTAGATAGGGCGCCATGGGACCGTGAACAGCAGCAACAGCTTTCAGGGCTGGGCCCTTCCCTGTGGGAGAAGGAGCCGGACGTTTGCCTTTTCGGCAAGAGGCTCTGCCGCGGTCGAGCGCCATGAGATGTTGAGTCTCTGGGAAAGCACAGATCCCCAGTGCTGTTGTGCCTGTAGATAGGGCGCCAAGGCACCGTGTAGAGCATCAACAGCTTTCAGGGCTGGGCCCTTCCCTGTGGGAGAAGGAGCCGGACGTTTGCCTTTTCAGCAAGAAGCTCTGCCGCGGCCGAGAGCCATGACATGCTGCGTCTCTGGGAAGACACAGATCCCCAGTGCTGTTTTGCCTGTAGATAGGGCGCCAAGGCACCGTGTAGAGCATCAACAGCTTTCAGGGCTGGGCCATTCCCTGTGGGAGAAGGAGCTGGAAGTTTGCCTTTTCGGCAAGAGGCTCTGCCGCGGCCGAGCGCCATGAGATGTTGCTTCTCTGGGAAAGCCCAGACCCCCAGTGCTGTTGTGCCTGTAGATAGGGCGCCAAGGCACCGTGAAGAGCAGCAACAGCTTTCAGGGCTGTGCCCTTCCTTGTGGGAGAAGGAGCCGGACGTTTGCCTTTTCGGCAAGAGGGTCTGCCACGGCCGAGCGCCATGAGATGTTGCTTCTCTGGGAAAGCCCAGACCCCCAGGGCTGTTGTGCCTGTAGATAGGGCGCCAAGGCACCGTTAAGAGCAGCAAGAGCTTTCAGGGCTGGGCCCTTCTCTGTGGGAGAAGGAGCCGGACGTTTGCCTTTTCGGCAAGAGGCTCTGCCGCGGCCGAGCGCCATGAGATGTTGCGTCTCTGAGAAAGCCCAGATCCCCAGTGCTGTTGTGCCTGTAGATAGGGCACCAAGGCACCGTGAAGAGCAGCAACAGCTTTCAGGGCTGGGCCCTTCCCTGTGGGAGAAGGAGCCGGACGTTTGCCTTTTCAGCAAGAAGCTCTGCCGCGGCCGAGCGCCATGACATGCTGCGTCTCTGGGAAGACACAGATCCCCAGTGCTGTTTTGCCTGTAGATAGGGCGCCAAGGCACCGTGAAGAGCAGCAACAGCTTTCAGGGCTGCGCCATTCCCTGAGGGAGAAGGAGCCAGAAGTTTGCCTTTTCGGCAAGAGGCTCTGCCGCGGCCGAGCGCCATGAGATGTTGCTTCTCTGGGAAAGCCCAGATCCCCAGTGCTGTTGTGCATGTAGATAGGGTGCCAAGGCACCGTGAAGAGCAGCAACAGCTTTCAGGGCTGGGCCCTTCCCTGTGGGAGAAGGAGCCGGACGTTTGCCTTTTCAGCAAGAAGCTCTTCCGCGGCCGAGAGCCATGAAATGCTGCGTCTCTGGGAAGACACAGATCCCCAGTGCTGTTTTGCCTGTAGATAGGGCGCCAAGGCACCGTGTAGAGCATCAACAGCTTTCAGGGCTGGGCCATTCCCTGTGGGAGAAGGAGCTGGACGTTTGCCTTTTCGGCAAGAGGCTCTGCCGTGCTCGAGCGCCATGAGAAGCTGCGTCTCTGAGAAAGCCCATATCCCCAGTGATGTTGTGCCTGTAGATAGGGCGCCAAGGCACCGTGAAGAGTAGCAACAGCTTTCAGGGCTGGGCCCTTCCCTGTGGGAGAAGGAGCCGGACGTTTGCCTTTTCGGCAAGAGGCTCTGCCGAGGCCGAGCGCCATGAGATGTTGCGTCTCTGGGAAAGCCCAGATCCGCAGTGCTGTTGTGCCTGTAGATAGGGCGCCAAGGCACCGTGAAGAGCAGCAACAGCTTTCAGGGCTGGGCCCTTCCCTGTGGGAGAAGGAGCCCGACGTTTGCCTTTTCGGCAAGAGGCTCTGCCACGGCTGAGCGTCATGAGATGTTGCGTCTCTGGGAAAGCCCAGATCCCCAGTGCTGTTGTGCCTGTAGATAGGGCGCCATGGGACCGTGAACAGCAGCAACAGCTTTCAGGGCTGGGCCCTTCCCTGTGGGAGAAGGAGCCGGACGTTTGCCTTTTCGGCAAGAGGCTCTGCCGCGCTCGAGCGCCATGAGATGTTGAGTCTCTGGGAAAGCACAAATCCCCAGTACTGTTGTGCCTGTAGATAGGGCACCAAGGCACCGTGAAGAGCAGCAACAGCTTTCAGGGCTGGGCCCTTCCCTGTGGGAGAAGGAGCCGGACGTTTGCCTTTTCGGCAAGAGGCTCTGCCGCGGCCGAGCGCCATGAGATGTTGCTTCTCTGGGAAAGCCCAGATCCCCAGTGCTGTTGTGTCTGTAGATAGGGTTCTAAGGCACCGTGAAGAGCAGCAACAGCTTTCAGGGCTGGGCCCTTCCCTGTGGGAGAAGGAGCCGGACGTTTGCCTTTTCGGCAAGAGGCTCTGCTGTGGCCGAGCGCCATGAGATGTTTCGTCTCTGGGAAAGCCCAGATCCCCAGGGCTGTTGTGCCTACAGATAGGGCACCAAGGCACCGTGTAGAGCATCAAAAGCTTTCAGGGCTGGGCCCTTCCCTGTGGGAGAAGGAGCCGGACGTTTGCCTTTTCAGCAAGAAGCTCTGCCGCGGCCGAGCGCCATGAGATGCTGCGTCTCTGGGAAGACACAGATCCCCAGTGCTGTTGTGCCTGTAGATAGGGCGCCAAGGCACCGTGAAGAGCAGCAACAGCTTTCAGGGCTGCGCCATTCCCTGTGGGAGAAGGAGCCAGAAGTTTCCCTTTTCGGCAAGAGGGTCTGCCGCGGCCGATCGCTATGGGATGTTGCGTCTCTGGGAAAACTCAGATCCCCAGTGCTGTTGTGCCTGTAGATAGGGCGCCAAGGCACCGTGAAGAGCAGCAACAGCTTTCAGGGCTGTGCCCTTCCTTGTGGGAGAAGGAGCCGGACGTTTGCCTTTTCGGCAAGAGGGTCTGCCACGGCCGAGCGCCATGAGATGTTGCTTCTCTGGGAAAGCCCAGACCCCCAGTGCTGTTGTGCCTGTAGATAGGGCGCCAAGGCACCGTGAAGAGCAGCAAGAGCTTTCAGGGCTGGGCCCTTCTCTGTGGGAGAAGGAGCCGGACGTTTGCCTTTTCGGCAAGAGGCTCTGCCGCGGCCGAGCGCCATGAGATGTTGCGTCTCTGAGAAAGCCCAGATCCCCAGTGCTGTTGTGCCTGTAGATAGGGCACCAAGGCACCGTGAAGAGCAGCAAGAGCTTTCAGGGCTGGGCCCTTCCCTGTGGGAGAATGAGCCAGACGTTTGCCTTTTCGGCAAGAGGCTCTGCCGAGGCCGAGCGCCATGAGATGTTGCGTCTTTGGGAAAGCCCAGATCCGCAGTGCTGTTGTGCCTGTAGATAGGGCGCCAAGGCACCGTGAAGAGCAGCAACAGCTTTCAGGGCTGGGCCCTTCCCTGTGGGAGAAGGAGCCGGATGTTTGCCTTTTCAGCAAGAAGCTCTGCCCGCGGCCGAGCGCCATGACATGCTGCGTCTCTGGGAAGACACAGATCCCCAGTGCTGTTTTGCCTGTAGATAGGGCGCCAAGGCACCCGTGAAGAGCAGCAACAGCTTTCAGGGCTGCGCCATTCCCTGAGGGAGAAGGAGCCAGAAGTTTGCCTTTTCGGCAAGAGGCTCTGCCTGCGGCCGAGCGCCATGAGATGTTGCTTCTCTGGGAAAGCACAAATGCCCAGTGCTGTTGTGCATGTAGATAGGGCGTCAAGGCACCGTGAAGAGCAGCAACAGCTTTCAGGGCTGGGCCCTTCCCTGTGGGAGAAGGAGCCGGACGTTTGCCTTTTCAGCAAGAAGCTCTTCCGCGGCCGAGAGCCATGAAATGCTGCGTCTCTGGGAAGACACAGATCCCCAGTGCTGTTTTGCCTGTAGATATGGGCGCCAAGGCACCGTGTAGAGCATCAACAGCTTTCAGGGCTGGGCCCTTCCCTGTGGGAGAAGGAGCTGAGAAGTTTGCCTTTTCAGCAGGAGGCTCTGCCGCGGCCGAGCGCCATGAGATGTTGCGTCTCTGGGTAAAGCCCAGATCCCCAGTGCTGTTGTGCCTGTAGATAGGGTGCCAAGGTTAGGTGAAGAGCAGCAACAGCTTTCAGGGCTGGGCCCTTCCCTTTGGAGAATGAGCCGGACGTTTGCCTTTTCGGCAAGAGGCTCTGCCGAGGCAGAGCGCCATGAGATGTTGCGACTCTGGGAAAGCCCAGATCCCCAGTGCTGTTGTGCCTGTAGATAGGGCGCCAAGGGACCGTGGAAGAGCAGCAAGAGCTTTTCAGGGCTGGGCCCTTCCTTGTGGGAGAAGGAGCCGGACGTTTGCCTTTTCGGCAAGAGGCTCTTCCGCGGGCTGTGCGCCATGAGATGCTGCGTCTCTGAGAAAGCCCAGATCCCCCAGTGCTGTTTTGCCTGTAGATAGGGCGCCAAGGCACCGTGAAGAGCAGCAAGAGCTTTCAGGGGCTGGGCCCTTCCTTGTGAGAGAAGAAGCCGGACGTTTGCCTTTTCGGCAAGAGGCTCTGCCGCGGCCGAGCGCCATGAGATGTTGAGTCTCTAAGAAAGCCCAGATCCCCAGTGCTGTTGTGCCTGTAGATAGGGTGCCAAGGTTAGGTGAAGAGCAGAAACAGCTTTCAGGGCTGGGCCCTTCCCCATGTGGGAGAAGGAGCCGGGACGTTTGCCTTTTCGGCAAGAGCTCTGCCGCGGGCCGAGCGCCATGAGATGCTGCGTCTCTGGGAAAGCACAGATGCCCAGTGCTGTTGTGCCTGTAGATAGGGCACCAAGGCACCGTGAAGAGCAGCAACAGCTTTCAGGACTGGGCCCTTCCCTGTGGGAGAAGGAGCCGGACGTTTGCCTTTTCGGCAAAGAGGCTCTGCCGAGGCAGAGCGCCATGAGATGTTGCGACTCTGGGAAAGCCCAGATCCCCAGTGCTGTTGTGCCTGTAGATAGGGCGCCAAGGGACCGTGGAAGAGCTGCAAGAGCTTTCAGGGCTGGGCCCTTCCCTGTGGGAGAAGGAGACGGACGTTTGCCTTTTCGGCAAGAGGCTCTGCCGTGGCCGAGCGCCATGAGATGCTGTGTCTCTGAGAAAGCCCAGATCCCCAGTGCTGTTTTGCCTGTAGATAGGGCACCAAGGCACTGTGAAGAGCAGCAAGAGCTTTTCAGGGCTGGGCCCTTCCTTGTGGGAGAAGGAGCCGGACGTTTGCCTTTTCGGCAAGAGGCTCTGCGCGGCCCGAGCGCCATGAGATGTTGCTTCTCTGGGAAAGCCCAGATCCCCAGTGCTGTTGTGCCTGTAGATAGGACAGCAAGGTTAGGTGAAGAGCAGCAACAGCTTTCAGGGCTGGGCCCTTCCTTGTGGGAGAAGGAGCCGGACGTTTGCCCTTTCGGCAAGAGGCTCTTCCGCGGCTGTGCGCCATGAGATGCTGCGTCTCTGGGAAAGCCCCAGATCCCCAGTGCTGTTGTGCCTGTAGATAGGGCGCTAAGGCACCCGTGAAGAGCAGCAACAGCTTTCAGGGCTGGACCCTTCCCTGTGGGAGAAGGAGCCGGATGTTTGCCTTTTCGGCAAGAGGCTCTGCCGCGGCCGAGCGCCATGGGATGTTGCGTCTCTGAGAAAGCCCAGACCCCCCAGTACTGTTGTGCCTGTAGATAGGGCGCCAAGGCACCGTGAAGAGCAGCAACAGCTTTCAAGGCTGGGCCCTTCCTTGTGGGAGAAGGAGCCGGACGTTTGCCTTTTCGGCAAGAGGCTCGGCCACGGACCGAGCGCCATGAGATGTTGCGTCTCTGGGAAAACACAGATCCCCAGTGCTGTTGTGTCTGTGGTTGGGCGCCAAGGCAACCGTGAAGAGCAGCATCAGCTTTCAGGGCTGGGCCCTTCCCTTTGGGAGAAGAGCCAGGACGTTTGCCTTTTCGGCAAGTAGGTTCTGCCACCACCGGACCGCCATGGGATATTGCGTCTCTTGGAAAGCACAGATCCCCAGTGCTGTTGTGCCTGTAGATAGGGCGCCAAGGCACCGTGAAGAGCAGCAACAGTTTTCAGGGCTGGGCCCTTCCTTGTGAGAAAAAGTGCCGGACGTTTACCTTTTCGGCAAGAGGCTCTGCCGCGGCCGAGCGCCATGAGATGTTGCGTCTCTGGGAAAGCCCAGGTCCCCAGTGCTGTTGTGCCTGTAGATAGGGCACCATGGAGCACCGTGAAAAGCAGCAACAGCTTTCTGGGCTGGGCACTTCATGTGGGAGAAGTAGCCGAGACGTTTGCCTTTTCGGCAAGAGGGTCTGCTGCGGACGAGTGCCATGAGATGTTGCTTCTCCGAGAAAGCCCAGATCCCCAGTGCTCTTGTGTCTGTGGATAGGGCGCCAAGGCACCGTGAAGAGCAGCAACAGCTTTCAGGGCTGGGCCCTTCCTTGTGGGAGAAGGAGCCGGACGTTTGCCTTTTCGGCAAGAGGCTCTGCCACGGCCGAGCGCATTAGATGTTGCGTCTCTGGGGAAAGCCCAGATCCCCAGTGCTGTTGTGCCTGTAGATAGGGCGCCAAGGGACCGTGGAAGAGCAGCAAGAGCTTTCAGGGCTGGGCCCTTCCCTGTGGGAGAAGGAGACGGACGTTTGCCTTTTCGGCAAGAGGCTCTGCCGTGGCCGAGCGCCATGACATGCTGTGTCTCTCTGAGAAAGCCCAGATCTCCAGTGCTGTTTTTGCCTGTAGATAGGGCAACCAAGGCACTGTGAAGAGCAGCAAGAGCTTTCAGGGCTGGGCCCTTCCTTGTGGGAGAAGGAGCCGGACGTTTGCCTTTTCGGCAAGAGGCTCTGCCGCGGCCGAGCGCCATGAGATGTTGCGTCTCTGGGAAAGCCCAGATCCCCAGTGCTGTTGTGCCTGTAGATAGGACAGCAAGGTTAGGTGAAGAGCAGCAAGAGCTTTCAGGGCTGGGCCCTTCCTTGTGGGAGAAGGAGCCGGACGTTTGCCTTTTCGGCAAGAGGCTCTGCCGCGGCCAAGCGCCATGGGATGTTGCGTCTCTGGGAAAGCCCAGACCCCCAGTACTGTTGTGCCTGTAGATAGGACAGCAAGGTTAGGTGAAGAGCAGCAACAGCTTTCAGGGCTGGACCCTTCCCTGTGGGAGAAGGAGCCGGACGTTTGCCTTTTCGGCAAGAGGCTCTGCCGCGGGCCGAGCGCCATGGGATGTTGCGTCTCTGGGAAAGCCCAGACCCCCAGTACTGTTGTGCCTGTAGATAGGGCGCCAAGGGACTGTGAAGAGCAGCAACAGCTTTCAAGGCTGGGCCCTTCCTTGTGGGAGAAGGAGCCGGACGTTTGCCTTTTCGGCAAGAGGCTCGGCCACGGCCGAGCGCCATGAGATGATGCTTCTCTGGGAAAGTCCAGATCCCCACTGCTGTTGTGCCTGTAGATAGGGCACGAAGGCACCGTGAAGAGCAGCATCAGCTTTCAGGGCTGGGCCCTTCCCTTTGGGAGAAGAGCCGGACGTTTGCCTTTTCGGCAAGAGGTTCTGCCACCACCCGACCGCCATGGGATATTGCGTCTCTTGGAAAGCACAGATCCCCAGTGCTGTTGTGCCTGTAGATAGGGCGCCAAGGCCACCGTGAAGAGCAGCAACAGTTTTCAGGGCTGGGCCCTTCCTTGTGAGAAAAAGTGCCGGACGTTTGCCTTTTCGGCAAGAGGCTCTGCCGCGGCCGAGCGCCATGAGATGTTGCGTCTCTGGGAAAGCCCAGGTCCCCAGTGCTGTTGTGCCTGTAGATAGGGCACCAAGGCACCATGAAGAGCAGCAACAGCTTTCAGGGCTAGGCCCTTCCCTGTGGGGAGAAGGGGCCGCACGTTTGCCTTTTCGGCAAGAGGCTCTGCCGCGGGCCGAGCGCCATGAGATGTTTGCATCTCTGGAAAACCCAGACCACCAGGGCTGTTGTGCCTGTAGATAGGGCACCATGGCACCGTGAAAAGCAGCAACAGCTTTCTGGGCTGGGCACTTCATGTGGGAGAAGTAGCCGGACGTTTGCCTTTTCGGCAAGAGGGTCTGCTGCGGACGAGTGCCATGAGATGTTGCTTCTCCGAGAAAGCCCAGATCCCCAGTGCTCTTGTGTCTGTGGATAGGGCGCCAAGGCACCGTGAAGAGCAGCAACAGCTTTCAGGGCTGGGCCCTTCCTTGTGGGAGAAGGAGCCGGACGTTTGCCTTTTCGGCAAGAGGCTCTGCCACGGCCGAGCGCATTAGATGTTGCGTCTCTGGGAAAGCCCAGATCCCCAGTGCTGTTGTGCCTGTAGATAGGGCGCCAAGGGACCGTGGAAGAGCAGCAAGAGCTTTCAGGGCTGGGCCCTTCCCTGTGGGAGAAGGAGACGGACGTTTGCCTTTTCGGCAAGAGGCTCTGCCGCGGCCGAGCGCCATGAGATGTTGTGTCTCTGAGAAAGCCCAGATCTCCAGTGCTGTTTTGCCTGTAGATAGGGCACCAAGGCACTGTGAAGAGCAGCAAGAGCTTTCAGGGCTGGGCCCTTCCTTGTGGGAGAAGGAGCCGGACGTTTGCCTTTTCGGCAAGAGGCTCTGCCGCGGCCGAGCGCCATGAGATGTTGCGTCTCTTGGAAAGCCCAGATCCCCAGTGCTGTTGTGCCTGTAGATAGGACAGCAAGGTTAGGTGAAGAGCAGCAAGAGCTTTCAGGGCTGGGCCCTTCCTTGTGGGAGAAGGAGCCGGACGTTTGCCTTTTCGGCAAGAGGCTCTGCCGCGGCCAAGCGCCATGGGATGTTGCGTCTCTGGGAAGCCCAGACCCCCAGTACTGTTGTGCCTGTAGATAGGACAGCAAGGTTAGGTGAAGAGCAGCAACAGCTTTCAGGGCTGGACCCTTCCCTGTGGGAGAAGGAGCCGGACGTTTGCCTTTTCGGCAAGAGGCTCTGCCGCGGCCGAGCGCCATGGGATGTTGCGTCTCTGGGAAAGCCCAGACCCCCAGTACTGTTGTGCCTGTAGATAGGGCGCCAAGGGACTGTGAAGAGCAGCAACAGCTTTCAAGGCTGGGCCCTTCCTTGTGGGAGAAGGAGCCGGACGTTTGCCTTTTCGGCAAGAGGCTCGGCCACGGCCGAGCGCCATGAGATGATGCTTCTCTGGGAAAGTCCAGATCCCCACTGCTGTTGTGCCTGTAGATAGGGCACGAAGGCACCGTGAAGAGCAGCATCAGCTTTCAGGGCTGGGCCCTTCCCTTTGGGAGAAGAGCCGGACGTTTGCCTTTTCGGCAAGAGGTTCTGCCACCACCGACCGCCATGGGATATTGCGTCTCTTGGAAAGCACAGATCCCCAGTGCTGTTGTGCCTGTAGATAGGGCGCCAAGGCACCGTGAAGAGCAGCAACAGTTTTCAGGGCTGGGCCCTTCCTTGTGAGAAAAAGTGCCGGACGTTTGCCTTTTCGGCAAGAGGCTCTGCCGCGGCCGAGCGCCATGAGATGTTGCGTCTCTGGGAAAGCCCAGGTCCCCAGTGCTGTTGTGCCTGTAGATAGGGCACCAAGGCACCATGAAGAGCAGCAACAGCTTTCAGGGCTAGGCCCTTCCCTGTGGGAGAAGGGGCCGCACGTTTGCCTTTTCGGCAAGAGGCTCTGCCGCGGCCGAGCGCCATGAGATGTTGCATCTCTGGAAAACCCAGACCACCAGGGCTGTTGTGCCTGTAGATAGGGCACCATGGCACCGTGAAAAGCAGCAACAGCTTTCTGGGCTGGGCACTTCATGTGGGAGAAGTAGCCGGACGTTTGCCTTTTCGGCAAGAGGGTCTGCTGCGGACGAGTGCCATGAGATGTTGCTTCTCCGAGAAAGCCCAGATCCCCAGTGCTCTTGTGTCTGTGGATAGGGCGCCAAGGCACCGTGAAGAGCAGCAACAGCTTTCAGGGCTGGGCCCTTCCTTGTGGGAGAAGGAGCCGGACGTTTGCCTTTTCGGCAAGAGTCTCGGCCACGGCCGAGCGCCATGAGATGTTGCGTCTCTGGGAAAACACAGATCCCCAGTGCTGTTGTGTCTGTGGATAGGGCGCCAAGGCACCGTGAAGAGCAGCATCAGCTTTCAGGGCTGGGCCCTTCCCTGTGGGACAAGGAGCCGGACGTTTGCCTTTTCGGCAAGAGGGTCTGCCGCGGCCGAGCGCCATGAGATGTTGCGTTCCTGGGAAAGCCCAGATCCCCAGTGCTGTTGTGCCTGTAGATAGGGCGCCAAGGCACCATGAAGAGCAGCAACAGCTTTCAGAGCTGAGCCCTTTCCTGTGGGAGAAGAAGCCGCGCGTTTGCCTTTTCGGCAAGAGGCTCTGCCGCGGCCGAGCGCCATGAGATGTTGCGTCTCTGGGAAAGCCCAGACCATTAGTGCTGTTGTGCCTGTAGATAGGGCGCCAATGGACCGTGAAGAGCAGCAAGAGCTTTCAGGGCTGGGCCCTTCCTTGTGAGAGAAGGAGCCGGACGTTTGCCTTTTCGGCAAGAGGCTCTGCCGCGGCCGAGCACCATGAGATGTTGCGTCTCTGGGAAAGCACAGATCCCCAGTGCTGTTGTGCCTGTAGATAGGGCACCAAGGCACCATGAAGAGCAGCAACAGCTAGAAGGAGCCGGACGTTTGCCTTTTTGGCAAGAGGCTCTGCCGCGGCCGAGCGCCATGAGATGTTGTTTCTCTGGGAAAACACAGATCCCCAGTACTGTTGTGCCTGAAGATAGGACAGCAAGGCACCGTGAAGAGCAGCAAGAGCTTTCAGGGCTGGGCCCTTCCTTGTGGGAGAAGGAGCCGGACGTTTACCTTTTCGGCAAGAGGGTCTGCCGCGGCCGAGTGCCATGAGATGTTGCTTCTCTGGGAAAGCCCAGATCCCCAGTGCTGTTGTGCCTGTAGATAGGGCACCAAGGCACTGTGAAGAGCAGCAACAGCTTTCAGGGCTGGGGCCCTTCCTTGTGGGAGAAGGAGCCCCACGTTTGCCTTTTTGGCAAGAGGCTCTGCCGCGGCCGAGCGCCATGAGATGTTGGTTCTCTGGAAAGCACAGATCCCCAGTGCTGTTGTGCCTGTAGATAGGGCGCCAAGGCACCGTGAAGAGCAGCAACAGCTTTCAGGGCTGGGCCTTTCCCTGTGGGAGAATGAGCCGGACGTTTGCCTTTTAGCAAGAGGCTCTGCCGCGGCCGAGCGCCATGAGATGTTGCTTCTCTAGGAATGCCGAGATCCCCAGTGCTGTTGTGCCTGTAGATAGGGCACCAAGGCACCGTGAAGAGCAGCAACAGCTTTCAGGGCTGGGCCCCTTCCTTGTGGGAGAAGGAGCCGGACGTTTGCTTTTTCGGCAAGAGGCCTGCCGCGGCGGAGCACCATGAGATGTTGCTTCTCTGGGAAAGCCGAGATCCCCAGTGCTGTTGTGCCTGTAGATAGGGCATCAAGGCTCTGTGAAGAGCAGCAACAGCTTTCAGGGCTGGGCCCTTCGCTGTGGGAGAAGGAGCCAGACGTTTACCTTTTTGGCAAGAGGCTCTGCCGCTGCCGAGCAACCATGAGATGTTGCGTCTCTGGGAAAGCCCAGATCCCAGTGCTGTTGTGCCTGTAGATAGGGCGCCAAGGCATCGTGAAGAGCAGCAACAGCTTTCAGGGCTGGGCCCTTCCTGTGGCAGAAGGAGCCGCACATTTGCCTTTTCGGAAAGAGCTCTGCCGCTGCCGAGCGCCTTGAGATGTTGCGTCTCTGGAAAGACCAGATCCCCAGTGCTGTTGTGCCTGTAGATAGGGTGCTAAGGGATCTTTAAGAGCAGCAAGAGCTTTCAGGGCTGGGCATCTCCCTTTGGGAGAATGAGCCGGACGTTTGCCTTTTCGGCAAGAGGCTATGCCGCGGCCGAGCGCCATGGGATGTTGCTTCTCTGGGAAAGCCGAGATTCCCAGTGCTGTTGTGCCTGTAGATAGGGCACCAAGGCACCGTGAAGAGCAGCAACAGCTTTCAGGGCTGGGCCCTTCCTTGTGGGAGAAAGAGCCGGACGTTTGCCTTTTCGGCAAGAGGCTCTGCCGCGGCCGAGCGCCATGAGATGTTGCGTCTCTGGGAAAACACAGATCCCCAGTGCTGTTGTGCCTGTAGATAGGGTGCTAAGGCACCGTAAAGAGCAGCAACAGCTTTCAGGGCTGGGCCCTTCCTTGTGGGAGAAGGAGCCGGACGTTTGCCTTTTCGGCAAGAGGCTCTGCCGCGGCCGAGCGCCATGAGATGTTGAGTCTCTGGGAAAACACAGATCCCCAGTGCTGTTGTGCTGTAGATAGGGCACCAAGGCACTGTGAAGAGCAGCAACAGCTTTCAGGGCTGGGCCCTTCCCTGTGGGAGAAGGAGCCGGACGTTTGCCTTTTCGGCAAGAGGCTCTGCCGCGGCCGAGCGCCATGAGATGTTGCATCTCTGGAAAAGCCCAGACCACCAGGGCTGTTGTGCCTGTAGATAGGGCACCATGGCACCGTGAAAAGCAGCAACAGCTTTCTGGGCTGGGCCCTTCATGTGGGAGAAGGAGCCGGACGTTTGTCTTTTCGGCAAGAGGGTCTGCTGCGGACGAGTGCCATGAGATGTTGCTTCTCTGGGAAAGCACAGATGCCCCCAGTGCTGTTGTGCCTGTAGATAGGGCAACAAGGCACCGTGAAAGAGCAGCAACAGCTTTCAGGGCTGGGCCCTTCCCTGTGGGAGAAGGAGCCAGACGTTTGCCTTTTCAGCAAGAGGCTCTGCCGCAGCCGAGCGCCATGAGATGTTGCGTCTCTGGGAAAGCCCAGATCCCCAGTGCTGTTGTGCCTGTAGATAGGGCACCAAGGCACCGTGAAGAGCAGCAAGAGCTTTCAGGGCTGGGCCCTTCCCTGTGGGAGAAAGAGCCGGACGTTTGCCTTTTCGGCAAGAGGCTCTGCCGCGGCCGAGCGCCATGAGATGTTGCTTCTCTGGGAAAGCACAGATCCCCAGTGCTGTTGTGCCTGAAGATAGGGCGCCAAGGCACCGTGAAGAGCAGCAAGAGCTTTCAGGGCTGCGCCCTTCCCTGTGGGAGAAGGAGCCGGACGTTTGCCTTTTCGGAAAGAGGCTCTGCCGCGGCCGAGCGCCATGAGATGTTGCGTCTCTGGAATGCCGAGATCCCCAGTGCTGTTGTGCCTGTAGATAGGGCGCCAAGGCACCGTGAAGAGCAGCAAGAGCTTTCAGGCTGGGCCCTTCCTTGTGGGAGAAGGAGCCGGACGTTTGCCTTTTCGGCAAGAGGCTCTGCCGCGGCCGAGCGACATGAGATGTTGCGTCTCTGGGAAAGCCCAGACCCCCAGTGCTGTTGTGCCTGTAGATAGGGTGCCAAGGCACCGTGAAGAGCAGCAACAGCTTTCAGGGCTGGGCCCTTCCCTGTGGGAGAAGGAGCCGGACGTTTGCCTTTTCGGCAAGAGGCTCTGCCGCGGCCGAGCGCCATGGGATGTTGCGTCTCTGGGAAAGCACAGAACCCAGTGCTCTTGTGCCTGTAGATAGGGCGCCAAGGCACCATGAAGAGCAGCACACAGCTTTCAGGGCTGGGCCCTTCCTTGTGGGAGAATGAGCCGGACGATTGCCTTTTCGGCAAGAGGCTCTGCCGCGGCCGAGCGCCATGAGATGTTGCGTCTCTGGGAAAGCCCAGATCCCCAGTGCTGTTGTGCCTGTAGATAGAGTGCTAAGGCACCGTGAAGAGCAGCGACAGCTTTCAGGGCTGGGCCCTTCCCTGTGGGAGAAGGAATTGGACGTTTGCCTTTTCAGCAAGTGGCTCTGCCGCGGCCGAGCGCCATGAGATGTTGGTTCACTGGGAAAGCACAGATCTGCAGTGCTGTTGTGCCTGTAGATAGGACGCTAAGGCACAGTGAAGAGCAGCAACAGCTTTCAGGGCTGGGCCCTTCCTTGTGGGAGAAGGAGCCGGACGTTTGCATTTTCAGCAAGAGGCTCTGCCACGGCCGAGCGCCATGGGATGTTGTGTCTCTGGGAAAACACAGATCCCCAGTGCTGTTGTGCCTGTAGATAGGGCACCAAGGCACTGTGAAGAGCAGCAACAGCTTTCAGGGCTGGGCCCTTCCCTCTGGGAGAAGGAGCCGGACGTTTGCCTTTTCGGCAAGAGGCTCTGCCGCGGCCGAGCGCCATGGGATGTTGCGTCTCTGGGAAAGCCCAGACCCCCAGTGCTTTTGTGCCTCTATATAGGGCGCCAAGGGACTGTGAAGAGCAGCAACATCTTTCAGGGCTGGGCTCTTCCCTATGGGAGAAGGAGCCGGACATTTGCCTTTTCGGCAAGAGGCTCTGCCACGGCCGAGCGCCATGAGATGTTGCGTCTCTGGGAAAGCCCAGATCCCAGTGCTGTTGTGCCTGTAGATAGGGCGTCAATCACCGTGAAGAGCAGCAACAGCTTTCAGGGCTGGGCCCTTCCCTGTGGGAGAAGGTGCCGGACGTTTGCCTTTTCGGTTAGAGGCTCTGCCGTGGCCGAGCGCAATGACATGCTGCGTCTCTGGGAAAGCCCAGATCCCCAGTGCTGTTGTGCCTGTAGATAGGGCGCCAGGGCACCGTGAAGAGCAGCAAGAGCTTTCAGGGCTGGGCCCTTCCCTGTGGGAGAAGGAGCCGGACGTTTGCCTTTTCGGCAAGAGGCTCTGCCACGGCCGAGCGCCATGGGATGTTGCGTCTCTGGGAAAACACAGATCCCCAGTGCTGTTGTTCCTGTAGATAGGGTGCCAAGCACTGTTTAGAGCAGCAACAGCTTTGAGGGCTGGGCCCTTCCCTGTGGGAGAAGGAGCCGGACGTTTGCCTTTTCGGCAAGAGGCTCTGCCACGGCCGAGCACCAAGAGATGCTGCGTCTCTGGGAAAGCACAGATCCCCAGGGCTGTTGTGCCTGTAGATAGGACAGCAAGGTTAGGTGAAGAGCAGCGACAGCTTTCAGGGCTGGGCCCTTCCCTGTGGGAGAAGAATTGGACGTTTGCCTTTTCAGCAAGTGGCTCTGCCGCGGCCGAGCGCCATGAGATGTTGCTTCTCTGGGAAAGCACAGATCCGCAGTGCTGTTGTGCCTGTAGATAGGACGCTAAGGCACAGTGAAGAGCAGCAACAGCTTTCAGGGCTGGGCCCTTCCTTGTGGGAGAAGGAGCCGGACGTTTGCCTTTTCGGCAAGAGGCTCTGCCGCAGCCGAGCGCCATGAGATGTTGCGTCTCTGGGAAAGCCCAGATCCCCAGTGCTTTTGTGCCTGTAGATAGGGCGCCAATCACCGTGAAGAGCAGCAACAGCTTTCAGGGCTGGGCCCTTCGCTGTGGGAGAAGAGCCAGACGTTTGCCTTTTCGGAAAGAGGCTCTGCCGCTGCCGAGCGCCTTGAGATGTTGCGTCTCTGGGAAAGACCAGATCCCCAGTGCTGTTGTGCCTGTAGATAGGGTGCTAAGGGATCGTTAAGAGCAGCAAAAGCTTTCAGGGCTGGTCCCTTCCCTGTGCGAGACGGAGCCGGACGTTTGCCTTTTCGGCAAGAGGCTCTGCCGCGGCCGAGCGCCATGAGATGTTGCGTCTCTGGGAAAGTCCAGATCCCCAGTGCTGTTGTGCCTGTAGATAGGGCGCCAAGGCACCGTGAAGAGCAGCAAGAGCTTTCAGGGCTGGGCCCTTCCCTGTGGGAGAAGGAGCCGGACGTTTGCCTTTTCGGCAAGAGGCTATGCCGCGGCCGAGCGCCATGGGATGTTGCTTCTCTGGGAAAGCCGAGATTCCAGTGCTGTTGTGCCTGTAGATAGGGCACCAAGGCACCGTGAAGAGCAGCACCAGCTTTCAGGGCTGGGCCCTTCCTTGTGGGAGAAGGAGCCGGACGTTTGCCTTTTCGGCAAGAGGCTCTGCCGCGGCCGAGCGCCATGAGATGTTGCGTCTCTGGGAAAACACAGATCCCCAGTGCTGTTGTGCCTGTAGTTAGGGTGCTAAGGCACCGTGAAGAGCAGCAACAGCTTTCAGGGCTGGGCCCTTCCCTGTGGGAGAAGGAGCCGGACGTTTGCCTTTTCGGCAAGAGGCTCTGCCGCGGCCGTGCGCCATGAGATGTTGCTTCTCTGGGAAAGCCCAGATCCCCACTGCTGTTGTGCCTGTAGATAGGGTGCAAGGCACCGTGAAGAGCAGCAACAGCTTTCAGGGCTGGGCCCTTCCCTGTGGGAGAAGGAGCCGGACGTTTGCCTTTTCGGTTAGAGGCTCTGCCGCGGCCGAGCGCCATGATATATTGCTTCTCTGGGAAAGCCCAGATCCCCAGTGGTGTTGTGCCTGTAGATAGGGCGCCAAGGCACCGTGAAGAGCAGCAACAGCTTTCAGGGCTGGGCCCTTCCCTGTGGGAGAAGGAGCCGGACGTTTGCCTTTTCGGCAAGAGGCTCTGCCGCGGCCAAGCGCCATGAGATGTTGCTTCTCTGGGAAAGTCCAGATCCCCAGTGCTGTTGTGCCTGTAGATAGGGCGCCAATCACCGTGAAGAGCAGCAACAGCTTTCAGGGCTGGGCCCTTCGCTGTGGGAGAAGGAGCCAGACGTTTGCCTTTTTGGCAAGAGGCTCTGCCGCGGCCGAGCGCCATGAGATGTTGCGTCTCTGGGAAAGCCCAGATCCCCACTGCTGTTGTGCCTGTAGATAGGGCGCCAAGGCACCGTGAAGAGCAGCAAGAGCTTTCAGGGCTGGGCCCTTCCCTGTGGGAGAAGGAGACGGACATTTGTCTTTTCGGCAAGAGGCTCTTCCGCGCCGAGCGCCATGAAATGATGCTTCTCTGGGAAAGTCCAGATCCCCACTGCTGTTGTGCCTGTAGATAGGGCGCCATGGGACCGTGAAGAGCAGCAAGAGCTTTCAGGGCTGGGCCCTTCTCTGTGGGAGAAGGAGCCGCACTTTTGCTTTTTCGGCAAGAGGATCTGCCGCGGACGAGTGTCATGAGATGTTGCGTATCTGGGAAAGACCAGATCCCCAGTGCTGTTGTGCCTGTAGATAGGGTGCTAAGGGATCTTTAAGAGCAGCAACAGCTTTCAGGGCTGGTCCCTTCCCTGTGCGAGACGGAGCCGGACGTTTGCCTTTTCGGCAAGAGGCTCTGCCGCGGACGAGTGTCATGAGATGCTGAGTCTCTGAGATAGCCCAGATCCCCAGTCCTGTTGTGCCTGTAGATAGGGCGCCAAAGGCACCGTGAAGAGCAGCAAGAGCTTTCAGGGCTGGGCCCTTCCCTGTGCGAGAAGGAGCCGGACGTTTGCCTTTTCGGCAAGAGGCTCTGCCGCGGCCGAGCGCCATGAGATGTTGCTTCTCTGGGAAAGCCCAGATCCCCAGTGCTGTTGTGCCTGTAGATAGGGCGCCAAGGCACCGTGAAGAGCAGCAAGAGCTTTCAGGGCTGGGCCCTTCCCTGTTGCAGAAGGAGCCTCACATTTGCCTTTTCGGCAAGAGGCTCTGCCGCGGCCGAGCGCCATGAGATGTTGCGTCTCTGGGAAAGTCCAGATCCCCAGTGCTGTTGTGCCTGTAGATAGGGCGCCAAGGCACCGTGAAGAGCAGCAAGAGCTTTCAGGGCTGGGCCCTTCCCTGTGGGAGAAGGAGCCGGACGTTTGCCTTTTCTGCAAGAGGCTCTGCCGCGGCCGAGCGCCATGAGATTTTGTTTCTCTGGGAAAACACAGATCCGCAGTGCTGTTGTGCCTGTAGATAGGGCGCTAAGGCACCGTGAAGAGCAGCAACAGCTTTCAGGGCTGGGCCCTTCCCTGTGGGAGAAGGAGCCTCACATTTACCTTTTCGGCAAGAGGCTCTGCCGCGGCCGAGCGCCATGAGATGTTGCTTCTCTGGGAAAGCCCAGATCCCCAGTGCTGTTGTGCCTGTAGATAGGGCGCCAAGGCACCGTGAAGAGCAGCAAGAGCTTTCAGGGCTGGGCCCTTCCCTGTAGCAGAAGGAGCCGGACGTTTGCCTTTTCGGCAAGAGGCTCTGCCGCTGCCGAGCGCCATGAGATGTTGGTTCATTGGGAAAGCCCAGATCCCCACTGCTCTGTGCCTGTAGATAGGGTGCCAAGGTTAGGTGAAGAGCAGCAACAGCTTTCAGGGCTGGGCCCTTCCCTGTGGGAGAAGGAGCCGGACGTTTGCCTTTTCGGCAAGAGGCTCTGCCGCGGCCGAGCGCCATGAGATGTTGCTTCTCTGGGAAAGCCCAGATCTCCACTGCTGTTGTGCCTGTAGATAGGGTGCCAAGGCACTGTGATGTGCAGCAAGAGCTTTCAGGGCTGGGCCCCCTGTGGCAGAAGGAACCGGACGTTTGCCTTTTCGGCAAGAGGTTATGCCGCGGGCCGAGCGCCATGAGATGTTGCTTCTCTGGGAAAGCCCAGATCCCCAGTGCTGTTGTGCCTGTAGATAGGGCGCCAAGGCACCGTGAAGAGCAGCAACAGCTTTCAGGGCTGGGCCCTTCCTTGTGGGAGAAGGAGCCGGACGTTTGCCTTTTCGGCAAGAGGCTCTGCCGCGGCCGAGCGCCATGAGATGTTGCGTCTCTGGGAAAACACAGATCCCCAGTGCTGTTGTGCCTGTAGATAGGGTGCTAAGGGACCGTGAAGAGCAGCAACAGCTTTCAGGGCTGGGCCCTTCCCTGTGGGAGAAGGAGCCGGACATTTGCCTTTTCGGAAAGAGGCTCTGCCACGGCCGAGCGCCATGAGATGTTGCTTCTCTGGGAAAGCCCAGATCCCCAGTGCTGTTGTGCCTGTAGATAGGACAGCAAGGTTAGGTGAAGAGCAGCAAGAGCTTTCAGGGCTGGGCCCTTCCCTGTGGGAGAAGGAGCCGGACGTTTGCCTTTTCGGCAAGAGGCTCTGCCACGGCCGAGCGCCATGGGATGTTGCGTCTCTGGGAAAACACAGATCCCCAGTGCTGTTGTTCCTGTAGATAGGGTGCCAAGCACTGTTTAGAGCAGCAACAGCTTTGAGGGCTGGGCCCTTCCCTGTGGGAGAAGGAGCCGGACGTTTGCCTTTTCGGCAAGAGGCTCTGCCGCGGCCGAGCGCCATGAGATGTTGCGTCTCTGGGAAAGCCCAGATCCCCAGTGCTGTTGTGCCTGTAGATAGGACAGCAAGGTTAGGTGAAGAGCAGCAAGAGGTTTCAGGGCTGGGCCCTTCCTTGTGGGAGAAGGAGCCGGACGTTTGCCTTTTCGGCAAGAGGTTCTGCCGCGGCGAGCGCCATGGGATGTTGCGTCTCTGGGAAAGCCCAGACCCCCAGTGCTGTTGTGCCTGTAGATAGGGCGCCAAGGGACCGTGAAGAGCAGCAACAGCTTTCAGGGCTGGGCCCTTCCCTGTGGAAGAAGGAGCCGGACATTTGCCTTTTCGGCAAGAGGCTCTGCCGCGGCCGAGCGCCATGAGATGTTGCTTCTCTGGGAAAGCCCAGATCCCCAGTACTGTTGTGCCTGTAGATAGGGCGCCAAGGCACCGTGAAGAGCAGCAAGAGCTTTCAGGGCTGGGCCCTTCATGTGGGAGAAGGAGCCGGACGTTTGCCTTTTCGCAATAGGGTCTGCCGCGGCCGAGCGCCATGAGATGTTGGTTCTCTGGGAAAGCACAGATGACCAGTGCTGTTGTGCCTGTAGATAGGGTGCCATGGGACCGTGAAGAGCAGCGACAGCTTTCAGGGCTGGGCCCTTCCCTGTGGGAGAAGGAATTGGACGTTTGCCTTTTCAGCAAGTGGCTCTGCCGCGGCCGAGCGCCATGAGATGTTGCTTCTCTGGGAAAGCACAGATCCGCAGTGCTGTTGTGCCTGTAGATAGGACGCTAAGGCACAGTGAAGAGCAGCAACAGCTTTCAGGGCTGGGCCCTTCCTTGTGGGAGAAGGAGCCGGACGTTTGCCTTTTCGGCAAGAGGCTCTGCCGCAGCCGAGCGCCATGAGATGTTGCGTCTCTGGGAAAGCCCAGATCCCCAGTGCTTTTGTGCCTGTAGATAGGGCGCCAATCACCGTGAAGAGCAGCAACAGCTTTCAGGGCTGGGCCCTTCGCTGTGGGAGAAGGAGCCAGACGTTTGCCTTTTCGGAAAGAGGCTCTGCCGCTGCCGAGCGCCTTGAGATGTTGCGTCTCTGGGAAAGACCAGATCCCCAGTGCTGTTGTGCCTGTAGATAGGGTGCTAAGGGATCGTTAAGAGCAGCAAAAGCTTTCAGGGCTGGTCCCTTCCCTGTGCGAGACGGAGCCGGACGTTTGCCTTTTCGGCAAGAGGCTCTGCCGCGGCCGAGCGCCATGAGATGTTGCGTCTCTGGGAAAGTCCAGATCCCCAGTGCTGTTGTGCCTGTAGATAGGGCGCCAAGGCACCGTGAAGAGCAGCAAGAGCTTTCAGGGCTGGGCCCTTCCCTGTGGGAGAAGGAGCCGGACGTTTGCCTTTTCGGCAAGAGGCTATGCCGCGGCCGAGCGCCATGGGATGTTGCTTCTCTGGGAAAGCCGAGATTCCCAGTGCTGTTGTGCCTGTAGATAGGGCACCAAGGCACCGTGAAGAGCAGCAACAGCTTTCAGGGCTGGGCCCTTCCTTGTGGGAGAAGGAGCCGGACGTTTGCCTTTTCGGCAAGAGGCTCTGCCGCGGCCGTGCGCCATGAGATGTTGCTTCTCTGGGAAAGCCCAGATCCCCACTGCTGTTGTGCCTGTAGATAGGGTGCCAAGGCACCGTGAAGAGCAGCAACAGCTTTCAGGGCTGGGCCCTTCCCTGTGGGAGAAGGAGCCGGACGTTTGCCTTTTCGGTTAGAGGCTCTGCCGCGGCCGAGCGCCATGATATATTGCTTCTCTGGGAAAGCCCAGATCCCCAGTGGTGTTGTGCCTGTAGATAGGGCGCCAATCACCGTGAAGAGCAGCAACAGCTTTCAGGGCTGGGCCCTTCGCTGTGGGAGAAGGAGCCAGACGTTTGCCTTTTTGGCAAGAGGCTCTGCCGCGGCCGAGCGCCATGAGATGTTGCGTCTCTGGGAAAGCCCAGATCCCCACTGCTGTTGTGCCTGTAGATAGGGCGCCAAGGCACCGTGAAGAGCAGCAAGAGCTTTCAGGGCTGGGCCCTTCCCTGTGGGAGAAGGAGACGGACATTTGTCTTTTCGGCAAGAGGCTCTTCCGCGCCGAGCGCCATGAAATGATGCTTCTCTGGGAAAGTCCAGATCCCCACTGCTGTTGTGCCTGTAGATAGGGCGCCATGGGACCGTGAAGAGCAGCAAGAGCTTTCAGGGCTGGGCCCTTCTCTGTGGGAGAAGGAGCCGCACTTTTGCTTTTTCGGCAAGAGGATCTGCCGCGGACGAGTGTCATGAGATGTTGCGTATCTGGGAAAGACCAGATCCCCAGTGCTGTTGTGCCTGTAGATAGGGTGCTAAGGGATCTTTAAGAGCAGCAACAGCTTTCAGGGCTGGTCCCTTCCCTGTGCGAGACGGAGCCGGACGTTTGCCTTTTCGGCAAGAGGCTCTGCCGCGGACGAGTGTCATGAGATGCTGAGTCTCTGAGATAGCCCAGATCCCCAGTGCTGTTGTGCCTGTAGATAGGGCGCCAAGGCACCGTGAAGAGCAGCAAGAGCTTTCAGGGCTGGGCCCTTCCCTGTTGCAGAAGGAGCCTCACATTTGCCTTTTCGGCAAGAGGCTCTGCCGCGGCCGAGCGCCATGAGATGTTGCGTCTCTGGGAAAGTCCAGATCCCCAGTGCTGTTGTGCCTGTAGATAGGGCGCCAAGGCACCGTGAAGAGCAGCAAGAGCTTTCAGGGCTGGGCCCTTCCCTGTGGGAGAAGGAGCCGGACGTTTGCCTTTTCTGCAAGAGGCTCTGCCGCGGCCGAGCGCCATGAGATTTTGTTTCTCTGGGAAAACACAGATCCGCAGTGCTGTTGTGCCTGTAGATAGGGCGCTAAGGCACCGTGAAGAGCAGCAACAGCTTTCAGGGCTGGGCCCTTCCCTGTGGGAGAAGGAGCCTCACATTTACCTTTTCGGCAAGAGCCTCTGCCGCGGCCGAGCGCCATGAGATGTTGCTTCTCTGGGAAAGCCCAGATCCCCAGTGCTGTTGTGCCTGTAGATAGGGCGCCAAGGCACCGTGAAGAGCAGCAACAGCTTTCAGGGCTGGGCCCTTCCCTGTGGAAGAAGGAGCCGGACGTTTGCCTTTTCGGCAAGAGGCTCTGCCGCTGCCGAGCGCCATGAGATGTTGGTTCATTGGGAAAGCCCAGATCCCCACTGCTCTGTGCCTGTAGATAGGGTGCCAAGGTTAGGTGAAGAGCAGCAACAGCTTTCAGGGCTGGGCCCTTCCCTGTGGGAGAAGGAGCCGGACGTTTGCCTTTTCGGCAAGAGGCTCTGCCGCGGCCGAGCGCCATGAGATGTTGCTTCTCTGGGAAAGCCCAGATCTCCACTGCTCTTGTGCCTGTAGATAGGGTGCCAAGGCACCGTGATGTGCAGCAAGAGCTTTCAGGGCTGGGCCCCCTGTGGCAGAAGGAACCGGACGTTTGCCTTTTCGGCAAGAGGTTATGCCGCGGCCGAGCGCCATGAGATGTTGCTTCTCTGGGAAAGCCCAGATCCCCAGTGCTGTTGTGCCTGTAGATAGGGCGCCAAGGCACCGTGAAGAGCAGCAACAGCTTTCAGGGCTGGGCCCTTCCTTGTGGGAGAAGGAGCCGGACGTTTGCCTTTTCGGCAAGAGGCTCTGCCGCGGCCGAGCGCCATGAGATGTTGCGTCTCTGGGAAAACACAGATCCCCAGTGCTGTTGTGCCTGTAGATAGGGTGCTAAGGGACCGTGAAGAGCAGCAACAGCTTTCAGGGCTGGGCCCTTCCCTGTGGGAGAAGGAGCCGCACTTTTGCTTTTTCGGTTAGAGGCTCTGCCACAGCCGAGCGCCATGATATATTGCTTCTCTGGGAAAGCCCAGATCCCCAGTGCTGTTGTGCCTGTAGATAGGGCGCCAAGACACCGTGAAGAGCAGCAAGAGCATTCAGGGCTGGGCCCTTCCCTGTGGGAGAAGGAGCCGGACGTTTGCCTTTTCGGCAAGAGGCTCTGCCGCGGCCAAGCGCCATGAGATGTTGCGTCTCTGGGAAAGTCCAGATCCCCAGTGCTGTTGTGCCTGTAGATAGGGCGCCAAGGCACCGTGAAGAGCAGCAAGAGCTTTCAGGGCTGGGCACTTCCCTGTGGGAGAATGAGCCGGACGTTTGCCTTTTCGGCAAGAGGCCCTGCCGCGGCCGAGCGCCATGGGATGTTGCTTCTCTGGGAAAGCCGATATTCCCAGTGCTGTTGTGCCTGTAGATAGGGCACCAAGGCACCGTGAAGAGCAGCAACAGCTTTCAGGGCTGGGCCCTTCCCTGTGGGAGAAGGAGCCGGACGTTTGCCTTTTCGGCAAGAGGCTCTGCCACGGCCGAGCGCCATGAGATGTTGCGTCTCTGGGAAAACACAGATCCCCAGTGCTGTTGTGCCTGTAGATAGAGTGCTAAGGCACCGTGAAGAGCAGCAACAGCTTTCAGGGCTGGGCCCTTCCTGTGGGAGAAGGAGCTGGACGTTTGCCTTTTCGGCAAGAGGCTCTGCCGCGGCCGTGCGCCATGAGATGTTGCTTCTCTGGGAAAGCCCAGATCCCCAGTGCTGTTGTGCCTGTAGATAGGGCACCAAGGCACCGTGAAGAGCAGCAACAGCTTTCAGGGCTGGGCCCTTCCTTGTGGGAGAAGGAGCCGGACGTTTGCCTTTTCGGCAAGAGGCTCTGCCGCGGCCGAGCGCCATGAGATGTTGCGTCTCTGGGAAAACACAGATCCCCAGTGCTGTTGTGCCTGTAGATAGGGTGCTAAGGGATCGTTAAGAGCAGCAAAAGCTTTCAGGGCTGGTCCCTTCCCTGTGCGAGACGGAGCCGGACGTTTGCCTTTTCGGCAAGAGGCTCTGCCGCGGCCGAGCGCCATGAGATGTTGCGTCTCTGGGAAAGTCCAGATCCCCAGTGCTGTTGTGCCTGTAGATAGGGCGCCAAGGCACCGTGAAGAGCAGCAACAGCTTTCAGGGCTGGGCCCTTCCCTGTGGGAGAAGGAGCCGGACGTTTGCCTTTTCGGCAAGAGGCTATGCCGCGGCCGAGCGCCATGGGATGTTGCTTCTCTGGGAAAGCCGAGATTCCCAGTGCTGTTGTGCCTGTAGATAGGGCACCAAGGCACCGTGAAGAGCAGCAACAGCTTTCAGGGCTGGGCCCTTCCTTGTGGGAGAAGGAGCCGGACATTTGCCTTTTCGGAAAGAGGCTCTGCCACGGCCGAGCGCCATGAGATGTTGCTTCTCTGGGAAAGCCCAGATCCCCAGTGCTGTTGTGCCTGTAGATAGGACAGCAAGGTTAGGTGAAGAGCAGCAAGAGCTTTCAGGGCTGGGCCCTTCCCTGTGGGAGAAGGAGCCGGACGTTTGCCTTTTCGGCAAGAGGCTCTGCCACGGCCGAGCGCCATGGGATGTTGCGTCTCTGGGAAAACACAGATCCCCAGTGCTGTTGTTCCTGTAGATAGGGTGCCAAGCACTGTTTAGAGCAGCAACAGCTTTGAGGGCTGGGCCCTTCCCTGTGGGAGAAGGAGCCGGACGTTTGCCTTTTCGGCAAGAGGCTCTGCCGCGGCCGAGCGCCATGAGATGTTGCGTCTCTGGGAAAGCCCAGATCCCCAGTGCTGTTGTGCCTGTAGATAGGACAGCAAGGTTAGGTGAAGAGCAGCAAGAGGTTTCAGGGCTGGGCCCTTCCTTGTGGGAGAAGGAGCCGGACGTTTGCCTTTTCGGCAAGAGGTTCTGCCGCGGCGAGCGCCATGGGATGTTGCGTCTCTGGGAAAGCCCAGACCCCCAGTGCTGTTGTGCCTGTAGATAGGGCGCCAAGGGACCGTGAAGAGCAGCAACAGCTTTCAGGGCTGGGCCCTTCCCTGTGGAAGAAGGAGCCGGACATTTGCCTTTTCGGCAAGAGGCTCTGCCGCGGCCGAGCGCCATGAGATGTTGCTTCTCTGGGAAAGCCCAGATCCCCAGTACTGTTGTGCCTGTAGATAGGGCGCCAAGGCACCGTGAAGAGCAGCAAGAGCTTTCAGGGCTGGGCCCTTCATATGGGAGAAGGAGCCGGACGTTTGCCTTTTCGCAATAGGGTCTGCCGCGGCCGAGCGCCATGAGATGTTGGTTCTCTGGGAAAGCACAGATGACCAGTGCTGTTGTGCCTGTAGATAGGGTGCCATGGGACCGTGAAGAGCAGCGACAGCTTTCAGGGCTGGGCCCTTCCCTGTGGGAGAAGGAATTGGACGTTTGCCTTTTCAGCAAGTGGCTCTGCCGCGGCCGAGCGCCATGAGATGTTGCTTCTCTGGGAAAGCACAGATCCGCAGTGCTGTTGTGCCTGTAGATAGGACGCTAAGGCACAGTGAAGAGCAGCAACAGCTTTCAGGGCTGGGCCCTTCCTTGTGGGAGAAGGAGCCGGACGTTTGCCTTTTCGGCAAGAGGCTCTGCCGCGGCCGAGCACCATGAGATGTTGCGTCTCTGGGAAAGCCCAGATCGCCAGTGCTTTTGTGCCTGTAGATAGGGCGCCAATCACCGTGAAGAGCAGCAACAGCTTTCAGGGCTGGGCCCTTCGCTGTGGGAGAAGGAGCCAGACGTTTGCCTTTTCGGAAAGAGGCTCTGCCGCTGCCGAGCGCCTTGAGATGTTGCGTCTCTGGGAAAGACCAGATCCCCAGTGCTGTTGTGCCTGTAGATAGGGTGCTAAGGGATCGTTAAGAGCAGCAAAAGCTTTCAGGGCTGGTCCCTTCCCTGTGCGAGACGGAGCCGGACGTTTGCCTTTTCGGCAAGAGGCTCTGCCGCGGCCGAGCGCCATGAGATGTTGCGTCTCTGGGAAAGTCCAGATCCCCAGTGCTGTTGTGCCTGTAGATAGGGCGCCAAGGCACCGTGAAGAGCAGCAACAGCTTTCAGGGCTGGGCCCTTCCCTGTGGGAGAAGGAGCCGGACGTTTGCCTTTTCGGCAAGAGGCTATGCCGCGGCCGAGCGCCATGGGATGTTGCTTCTCTGGGAAAGCCGAGATTCCCAGTGCTGTTGTGCCTGTAGATAGGGCACCAAGGCACCGTGAAGAGCAGCAACAGCTTTCAGGGCTGGGCCCTTCCTTGTGGGAGAAGGAGCCGGACGTTTGCCTTTTCGGCAAGAGGCTCTGCCGCGGCCGAGCGCCATGAGATGTTGCGTCTCTGGGAAAACACAGATCCCCAGTGCTGTTGTGCCTGTAGTTAGGGTGCTAAGGCACCGTGAAGAGCAGCAACAGCTTTCAGGGCTGGGCCCTTCCCTGTGGGAGAAGGAGCCGGACGTTTGCCTTTTCGGCAAGAGGCTCTGCCGCGGCCGTGCGCCATGAGATGTTGCTTCTCTGGGAAAGCCCAGATCCCCACTGCTGTTGTGCCTGTAGATAGGGCGCCAAGGCACCGTGAAGAGCAGCAACAGCTTTCAGGGCTGGGCCCTTCCCTGTGGGAGAAGGAGCCGGACGTTTGCCTTTTCGGCAAGAGGCTCTGCCGCGGCCAAGCGCCATGAGATGTTGCTTCTCTGGGAAAGTCCAGATCCCCAGTGCTGTTGTGCCTGTAGATAGGGCGCCAATCACCGTGAAGAGCAGCAACAGCTTTCAGGGCTGGGCCCTTCGCTGTGGGAGAAGGAGCCAGACGTTTGCCTTTTTGGCAAGAGGCTCTGCCGCGGCCGAGCGCCATGAGATGTTGCGTCTCTGGGAAAGCCCAGATCCCCACTGCTGTTGTGCCTGTAGATAGGGCGCCAAGGCACCGTGAAGAGCAGCAAGAGCTTTCAGGGCTGGGCCCTTCCCTGTGGGAGAAGGAGACGGACATTTGTCTTTTCGGCAAGAGGCTCTTCCGCGCCGAGCGCCATGAAATGATGCTTCTCTGGGAAAGTCCAGATCCCCACTGCTGTTGTGCCTGTAGATAGGGCGCCAAGGCACCGTGAAGAGCAGCAAGAGCTTTCAGGGCTGGGCCCTTCTCTGTGGGAGAAGGAGCCGCACTTTTGCTTTTTCGGCAAGAGGATCTGCCGCGGACGAGTGTCATGAGATGTTGCGTATCTGGGAAAGACCAGATCCCCAGTGCTGTTGTGCCTGTAGATAGGGTGCTAAGGGATCTTTAAGAGCAGCAACAGCTTTCAGGGCTGGTCCCTTCCCTGTGCGAGACGGAGCCGGACGTTTGCCTTTTCGGCAAGAGGCTCTGCCGCGGACGAGTGTCATGAGATGCTGAGTCTCTGAGATAGCCCAGATCCCCAGTGCTGTTGTGCCTGTAGATAGGGCGCCAAGGCACCGTGAAGAGCAGCAAGAGCTTTCAGGGCTGGGCCCTTCCCTGTTGCAGAAGGAGCCTCACATTTGCCTTTTCGGCAAGAGGCTCTGCCGCGGCCGAGCGCCATGAGATGTTGCGTCTCTGGGAAAGTCCAGATCCCCAGTGCTGTTGTGCCTGTAGATAGGGCGCCAAGGCACCGTGAAGAGCAGCAAGAGCTTTCAGGGCTGGGCCCTTCCCTGTGGGAGAAGGAGCCGGACGTTTGCCTTTTCTGCAAGAGGCTCTGCCGCGGCCGAGCGCCATGAGATTTTGTTTCTCTGGGAAAACACAGATCCGCAGTGCTGTTGTGCCTGTAGATAGGGCGCTAAGGCACCGTGAAGAGCAGCAACAGCTTTCAGGGCTGGGCCCTTCCCTGTGGGAGAAGGAGCCTCACATTTACCTTTTCGGCAAGAGGCTCTGCCGCGGCCGAGCGCCATGAGATGTTGCTTCTCTGGGAAAGCCCAGATCCCCAGTGCTGTTGTGCCTGTAGATAGGGCGCCATGGCACCGTGAAGAGCAGCAAGAGCTTTCAGGGCTGGGCCCTTCCCTGTAGCAGAAGGAGCCGGACGTTTGCCTTTTCGGCAAGAGGCTCTGCCGCTGCCGAGCGCCATGAGATGTTGGTTCATTGGGAAAGCCCAGATCCCCACTGCTCTGTGCCTGTAGATAGGGTGCCAAGGTTAGGTGAAGAGCAGCAACAGCTTTCAGGGCTGGGCCCTTCCCTGTGGGAGAAGGAGCCGGACGTTTGCCTTTTCGGCAAGAGGCTCTGCCGCGGCCGAGCGCCATGAGATGTTGCTTCTCTGGGAAAGCCCAGATCTCCACTGCTGTTGTGCCTGTAGATAGGGTGCCAAGGCACTGTGATGTGCAGCAAGAGCTTTCAGGGCTGGGCCCCCTGTGGCAGAAGGAACCGGACGTTTGCCTTTTCGGCAAGAGGTTATGCCGCGGCCGAGCGCCATGAGATGTTGCTTCTCTGGGAAAGCCCAGATCCCCAGTGCTGTTGTGCCTGTAGATAGGGCGCCAAGGCACCGTGAAGAGCAGCAACAGCTTTCAGGGCTGGGCCCTTCCTTGTGGGAGAAGGAGCCGGACGTTTGCCTTTTCGGCAAGAGGCTCTGCCGCGGCCGAGCGCCATGAGATGTTGCGTCTCTGGGAAAACACAGATCCCCAGTGCTGTTGTGCCTGTAGATAGGGTGCTAAGGGACCGTGAAGAGCAGCAACAGCTTTCAGGGCTGGGCCCTTCCCTGTGGGAGAAGGAGCCGCACTTTTGCTTTTTCGGTTAGAGGCTCTGCCACAGCCGAGCGCCATGATATATTGCTTCTCTGGGAAAGCCCAGATCCCCAGTGCTGTTGTGCCTGTAGATAGGGCGCCAAGACACCGTGAAGAGCAGCAAGAGCTTTCAGGGCTGGGCCCTTCCCTGTGGGAGAAGGAGCCGGACGTTTGCCTTTTCGGCAAGAGGCTCTGCCGCGGCCAAGCGCCATGAGATGTTGCGTCTCTGGGAAAGTCCAGATCCCCAGTGCTGTTGTGCCTGTAGATAGGGCGCCAAGGCACCGTGAAGAGCAGCAAGAGCTTTCAGGGCTGGGCACTTCCCTGTGGGAGAATGAGCCGGACGTTTGCCTTTTCGGCAAGAGGCCCTGCCGCGGCCGAGCGCCATGGGATGTTGCTTCTCTGGGAAAGCCGATATTCCCAGTGCTGTTGTGCCTGTAGATAGGGCACCAAGGCACCGTGAAGAGCAGCAACAGCTTTCAGGGCTGGGCCCTTCCCTGTGGGAGAAGGAGCCGGACGTTTGCCTTTTCGGCAAGAGGCTCTGCCACGGCCGAGCGCCATGAGATGTTGCGTCTCTGGGAAAACACAGATCCCCAGTGCTGTTGTGCCTGTAGATAGAGTGCTAAGGCACCGTGAAGAGCAGCAACAGCTTTCAGGGCTGGGCCCTTCCTGTGGGAGAAGGAGCTGGACGTTTGCCTTTTCGGCAAGAGGCTCTGCCGCGGCCGTGCGCCATGAGATGTTGCTTCTCTGGGAAAGCCCAGATCCCCAGTGCTGTTGTGCCTGTAGATAGGGCGCCAAGGCACCGTGAAGAGCAGCAACAGCTTTCAGGGCTGGGCCCTTCCTTGTGGGAGAAGGAGCCGGACGTTTGCCTTTTCGGCAAGAGGCTCTGCCGCGGCCGAGCGCCATGAGATGTTGCGTCTCTGGGAAAACACAGATCCCCAGTGCTGTTGTGCCTGTAGATAGGGTGCTAAGGCACCGTGAAGAGCAGCAACAGCTTTCAGGGCTGGGCCCTTCCCTGTGGGAGAAGGAGCCGGACGTTTGCCTTTTCGGCAAGAGGCTCTGCCGCGGCCGAGCGCCATGGGATGTTGCGTCTCTGGGAAAGACCAGATCCCCAGTGCTGTTGTGCCTGTAGATAGGGTGCTAAGGGATCGTTAAGAGCAGCAAAAGCTTTCAGGGCTGGTCCCTTCCCTGTGCGAGACGGAGCCGGACGTTTGCCTTTTCGGCAAGAGGCTCTGCCGCGGCCGAGCGCCATGAGATGTTGCGTCTCTGGGAAAGTCCAGATCCCCAGTGCTGTTGTGCCTGTAGATAGGGCGCCAAGGCACCGTGAAGAGCAGCAACAGCTTTCAGGGCTGGGCCCTTCCCTGTGGGAGAAGGAGCCGGACGTTTGCCTTTTCGGCAAGAGGCTATGCCGCGGCCGAGCGCCATGGGATGTTGCTTCTCTGGGAAAGCCGAGATCCCCAGTGCTGTTGTGCCTGTAGATAGGGCACCAAGGCACCGTGAAGAGCAGCAACAGCTTTCAGGGCTGGGCCCTTCCTTGTGGGAGAAGGAGCCGGACGTTTGCCTTTTCGGCAAGAGGCTCTGCCGCGGCCGAGCGCCATGAGATGTTGCGTCTCTGGGAAAACACAGATCCCCAGTGCTGTTGTGCCTGTAGTTAGGGTGCTAAGGCACCGTGAAGAGCAGCAACAGCTTTCAGGGCTGGGCCCTTCCCTGTGGGAGAAGGAGCCGGACGTTTGCCTTTTCGGCAAGAGGCTCTGCCGCGGCCGTGCGCCATGAGATGTTGCTTCTCTGGGAAAGCCCAGATCCCCACTGCTGTTGTGCCTGTAGATAGGGTGCCAAGGCACCGTGAAGAGCAGCAACAGCTTTCAGGGCTGGGCCCTTCCCTGTGGGAGAAGGAGCCGGACGTTTGCCTTTTCGGTTAGAGGCTCTGCCGCGGCCGAGCGCCATGATATATTGCTTCTCTGGGAAAGCCCAGATCCCCAGTGGTGTTGTGCCTGTAGATAGGGCGCCAAGGCACCGTGAAGAGCAGCAACAGCTTTCAGGGCTGGGCCCTTCGCTGTGGGAGAAGGAGCCAGACGTTTGCCTTTTTGGCAAGAGGCTCTGCCGCGGCCGAGCGCCATGAGATGTTGCGTCTCTGGGAAAGCCCAGATCCCCACTGCTGTTGTGCCTGTAGATAGGGCGCCAAGGCACCGTGAAGAGCAGCAAGAGCTTTCAGGGCTGGGCCCTTCCCTGTGGGAGAAGGAGACGGACATTTGTCTTTTCGGCAAGAGGCTCTTCCGCGCCGAGCGCCATGAAATGATGCTTCTCTGGGAAAGTCCAGATCCCCACTGCTGTTGTGCCTGTAGATAGGGCGCCATGGGACCGTGAAGAGCAGCAAGAGCTTTCAGGGCTGGGCCCTTCTCTGTGGGAGAAGGAGCCGCACTTTTGCTTTTTCGGCAAGAGGATCTGCCGCGGACGAGTGTCATGAGATGTTGCGTATCTGGGAAAGACCAGATCCCCAGTGCTGTTGTGCCTGTAGATAGGGTGCTAAGGGATCTTTAAGAGCAGCAACAGCTTTCAGGGCTGGTCCCTTCCCTGTGCGAGACGGAGCCGGACGTTTGCCTTTTCGGCAAGAGGCTCTGCCGCGGACGAGTGTCATGAGATGCTGAGTCTCTGAGATAGCCCAGATCCCCAGTCCTGTTGTGCCTGTAGATAGGGCGCCAAAGGCACCGTGAAGAGCAGCAAGAGCTTTCAGGGCTGGGCCCTTCCCTGTGCGAGAAGGAGCCGGACGTTTGCCTTTTCGGCAAGAGGCTCTGCCGCGGCCGAGCGCCATGAGATGTTGCTTCTCTGGGAAAGCCCAGATCCCCAGTGCTGTTGTGCCTGTAGATAGGGCGCCAAGGCACCGTGAAGAGCAGCAACAGCTTTCAGGGCTGGGCCCTTCCCTGTTGCAGAAGGAGCCTCACATTTGCCTTTTCGGCAAGAGGCTCTGCCGCGGCCGAGCGCCATGAGATGTTGCGTCTCTGGGAAAGTCCAGATCCCCAGTGCTGTTGTGCCTGTAGATAGGGCGCCAAGGCACCGTGAAGAGCAGCAAGAGCTTTCAGGGCTGGGCCCTTCCCTGTGGGAGAAGGAGCCGGACGTTTGCCTTTTCTGCAAGAGGCTCTGCCGCGGCCGAGCGCCATGAGATTTTGTTTCTCTGGGAAAACACAGATCCGCAGTGCTGTTGTGCCTGTAGATAGGGCGCTAAGGCACCGTGAAGAGCAGCAACAGCTTTCAGGGCTGGGCCCTTCCCTGTGGGAGAAGGAGCCTCACTTTTGCTTTTTCGGTTAGAGGCTCTGCCACAGCCGAGCGCCATGATATATTGCTTCTCTGGGAAAGCCCAGATCCCCAGTGCTGTTGTGCCTGTAGATAGGGCGCCAAGACACCGTGAAGAGCAGCAAGAGCTTTCAGGGCTGGGCCCTTCCCTGTGGGAGAAGGAGCCGGACGTTTGCCTTTTCGGCAAGAGGCTCTGCCGCGGCCAAGCGCCATGAGATGTTGCGTCTCTGGGAAAGTCCAGATCCCCAGTGCTGTTGTGCCTGTAGATAGGGCGCCAAGGCACCGTGAAGAGCAGCAAGAGCTTTCAGGGCTGGGCACTTCCCTGTGGGAGAATGAGCCGGACGTTTGCCTTTTCGGCAAGAGGCCCTGCCGCGGCCGAGCGCCATGGGATGTTGCTTCTCTGGGAAAGCCGATATTCCCAGTGCTGTTGTGCCTGTAGATAGGGCACCAAGGCACCGTGAAGAGCAGCAACAGCTTTCAGGGCTGGGCCCTTCCCTGTGGGAGAAGGAGCCGGACGTTTGCCTTTTCGGCAAGAGGCTCTGCCGCGGCCGAGCGCCATGAGATGTTGCGTCTCTGGGAAAACACAGATCCCCAGTGCTGTTGTGCCTGTAGATAGAGTGCTAAGGCACCGTGAAGAGCAGCAACAGCTTTCAGGGCTGGGCCCTTCCTGTGGGAGAAGGAGCTGGACGTTTGCCTTTTCGGCAAGAGGCTCTGCCGCGGCCGTGCGCCATGAGATGTTGCTTCTCTGGGAAAGCCCAGATCCCCAGTGCTGTTGTGCCTGTAGATAGGGCACCAAGGCACCGTGAAGAGCAGCAACAGCTTTCAGGGCTGGGCCCTTCCTTGTGGGAGAAGGAGCCGGACGTTTGCCTTTTCGGCAAGAGGCTCTGCCGCGGCCGAGCGCCATGAGATGTTGCGTCTCTGGGAAAACACAGATCCCCAGTGCTGTTGTGGCTGTAGATAGGGTGCTAAGGCACCGTGAAGAGCAGCAACAGCTTTCAGGGCTGGGCCCTTCCCTGTGGGAGAAGGAGCCGGACGTTTGCCTTTTCGGCAAGAGGCTATGCCGCGGCCGAGCGCCATGAGATGTTGCTTCTCTGGGAAAGCCCAGATCCCCAGTGCTGTTGTGCCTGTAGATAGGGTGCCAAGGCACCGTGAAGAGCAGCAACAGCTTTCAGGGCTGGGCCCTTCCTTGTGGGAGAAGGAGCCGGACGTTTGCCTTTTCGGCAAGAGGCTCTGCCGCGGCCGAGCGCCATGAGATGTTGCGTCTCTGGGAAAACACAGATCCCCAGTGCTGTTGTGCCTGTAGATAGGGTGCTAAGGCACCGTGAAGAGCAGCAACAGCTTTCAGGGCTGGGCCCTTCCCTGTGGGAGAAGGAGCCGGACGTTTGCCTTTTCGGCAAGAGGCTCTGCCGCGGCTGAGCGCCATGAGATGTTGCTTCTCTGGGAAAGCCCAGATCCCCACTGCTGTTGTGCCTGTAGATAGGGTGCCAAGGTTAGGTGAAGAGCAGCAACAGCTTTCAGGGCTGGGCCCTTCCCTGTGGGAGAAGGAGCCGGACGTTTGCCTTTTCGGCAAGAGGCTATGCCGCGGCCGAGCGCCATGAGATGTTGCTTCTCTGGGAAAGCCCAGATCCCCAGTGCTGTTGTGCCTGTAGATAGGGCACCAAGGCACCGTGAAGAGCAGCAACAGCTTTCAGGGCTGGGCCCTTCCTTGTGGGAGAAGGAGCCGGACGTTTGACTTTTCGGCAAGAGGCTCTGCCGCGGCCGAGCGCCATGAGATGTTGCGTCTCTGGGAAAACACAGATCCCCAGTGCTGTTGTGCCTGTAGATAGGGTGCTAAGGGACCGTGAAGAGCAGCAACAGCTTTCAGGGCTGGGCCCTTCCCTGTGGGAGAAGGAGCCGGACGTTTGCCTTTTCGGCAAGAGGCTCTGCCGCGGCCGAGCGCCATGAGATGATGCTTCTCTGGGAAAGTCCAGATCCCCAGTGCTGTTGTGCCTGTAGATAGGGCGCCATGGGACCGTGAAGAGAAGCAAGAGCTTTCAGGGCTGGGCTCTTCCCTGTGGCAGAAGGAGCCGGACATTTGTCTTTTCGGCAAGAGGCTCTTCTGCGGCCGAGCGCCATGAGATGTTGCTTCTCTGGTAAAGCCCAGATCCCCAGTGCTGTTGTGCCTGTAGATAGGGCGCCAAGGTTAGGTGAACAGCAGCAACAGCTTTCAGGGCTGGGCCCTTCCCTGTGGGAGAAGGAGCCGCACTTTTGCTTTTTCGGTTAGAGGCTCTGCCACAGCCGAGCGCCATGATATATTGCTTCTCTGGGAAAGCCCAGATCCCCAGTGCTGTTGTGCCTGTAGATAGGGCGCCAAGGCACCGTGAAGAGCAGCAAGAGCTTTCAGGGCTGGGCCCTTCCCTGTGGGAGAAGGAGCCGGACGTTTGCCTTTTCTGCAAGAGGCTCTGCCGCGGCCAAGCGCCATGAGATGTTGCGTCTCTGGGAAAGTCCAGATCCCCAGTGCTGTTGTGCCTGTAGATAGGGCGCCAAGGCACCGTGAAGAGCATCAAGAGCTTTCAGGGCTGGGCCCTTCCCTGTGGGAGAAGGAGCCGGACGTTTGCCTTTTCGGCAAGAGGCTCTGCCGCGGCCGAGCGCCATGGGATGTTGCTTCTCTGGGAAAGCCGAGATTCCCAGTGCTGTTGTGCCTGTAGATAGGGCACCAAGGCACCGTGAAGAGCAGCAACAGCTTTAAGGGCTGGGTCCTTCCTTGTGGGAGAAGGAGCCGGACGTTTGCCTTTTCGGCAAGAGGCTCTGCCGCGGCCGAGCGCCATGAGATGTTGCGTCTCTGGGAAAGCCCAGATCCCCAGTGCTGTTGTGCCTGTAGATAGGGCGCCAATCACCGTGAAGAGCAGCAACAGCTTTCAGGGCTGGGCCCTTCGCTGTGGGAGAAGGAGCCAGACGTTTGCCTTTTTGGCAAGAGGCTCTGCCGCGGCCGAGCGCCATGAGATGTTGCGTCTCTGGGAAAGCCCAGATCCCCACTGCTGTTGTGCCTGTAGATAGGGCGCCAAGGCACCGTGAAGAGCAGCAAGAGCTTTCAGGGCTGGGCCCTTCCCTGTGGGAGAAGGAGACGGACATTTGTCTTTTCGGCAAGAGGCTCTTCCGCGCCGAGCGCCATGAAATGATGCTTCTCTGGGAAAGACCAGATCCCCAGTGCTGTTGTGCCTGTAGATAGGGTGCTAAGGGATCTTTAAGAGCAGCAACAGCTTTCAGGGCTGGTCCCTTCCCTGTGCGAGACGGAGCCGGATGTTTGCCTTTTCGGCAAGAGGCTCTGCCGCGGACGAGTGTCATGAGATGCTGAGTCTCTGAGATAGCCCAGATCCCCAGTCCTGTTGTGCCTGTAGATAGGGCGCCAAAGGCACCGTGAAGAGCAGCAAGAGCTTTCAGGGCTGGGCCCTTCCCTGTGCGAGAAGGAGCCGGACGTTTGCCTTTTCGGCAAGAGGCTCTGCCGCGGCCGAGCGCCATGAGATGTTGCTTCTCTGGGAAAGCCCAGATCCCCAGTGCTGTTGTGCCTGTAGATAGGGCGCCAAGGCACCGTGAAGAGCAGCAAGAGCTTTCAGGGCTGGGCCCTTCCCTGTTGCAGAAGGAGCCTCACATTTGCCTTTTCGGCAAGAGGCTCTGCCGCGGCCGAGCGCCATGAGATGTTGCGTCTCTGGGAAAGTCCAGATCCCCAGTGCTGTTGTGCCTGTAGATAGGGCGCCAAGGCACCGTGAAGAGCAGCAAGAGCTTTCAGGGCTGGGCCCTTCCCTGTGGGAGAAGGAGCCGGACGTTTGCCTTTTCTGCAAGAGGCTCTGCCGCGGCCGAGCGCCATGAGATTTTGTTTCTCTGGGAAAACACAGATCCGCAGTGCTGTTGTGCCTGTAGATAGGGCGCTAAGGCACCGTGAAGAGCAGCAACAGCTTTCAGGGCTGGGCCCTTCCCTGTGGGAGAAGGAGCCTCACATTTACCTTTTCGGCAAGAGGCTCTGCCGCGGCCGAGCGCCATGAGATGTTGCTTCTCTGGGAAAGCCCAGATCCCCAGTGCTGTTGTGCCTGTAGATAGGGCGCCAAGGCACCGTGAAGAGCAGCAAGAGCTTTCAGGGCTGGGCCCTTCCCTGTAGCAGAAGGAGCCGGACGTTTGCCTTTTCGGCAAGAGGCTCTGCCGCTGCCGAGCGCCATGAGATGTTGGTTCATTGGGAAAGCCCAGATCCCCACTGCTCTTGTGCCTGTAGATAGGGTGCCAAGGTTAGGTGAAGAGCAGCAACAGCTTTCAGGGCTGGGCCCTTCCCTGTGGGAGAAGGAGCCGGACGTTTGCCTTTTCGGCAAGAGGCTCTGCCGCGGCCAAGCGCCATGAGATGTTGCGTCTCTGGGAAAGTCCAGATCCCCAGTGCTGTTGTGCCTGTAGATAGGGCGCCAAGGCACCGTGAAGAGCAGCAAGAGCTTTCAGGGCTGGGCACTTCCCTGTGGGAGAATGAGCCGGACGTTTGCCTTTTCGGCAAGAGGCCCTGCCGCGGCCGAGCGCCATGGGATGTTGCTTCTCTGGGAAAGCCGATATTCCCAGTGCTGTTGTGCCTGTAGATAGGGCACCAAGGCACCGTGAAGAGCAGCAACAGCTTTCAGGGCTGGGCCCTTCCCTGTGGGAGAAGGAGCCGGACGTTTGCCTTTTCGGCAAGAGGCTCTGCCACGGCCGAGCGCCATGAGATGTTGCGTCTCTGGGAAAACACAGATCCCCAGTGCTGTTGTGCCTGTAGATAGAGTGCTAAGGCACCGTGAAGAGCAGCAACAGCTTTCAGGGCTGGGCCCTTCCTGTGGGAGAAGGAGCCGGACGTTTGCCTTTTCGGCAAGAGGCTCTGCCGCGGCCGTGCGCCATGAGATGTTGCTTCTCTGGGAAAGCCCAGATCCCCAGTGCTGTTGTGCCTGTAGATAGGGCACCAAGGCACCGTGAAGAGCAGCAACAGCTTTCAGGGCTGGGCCCTTCCTTGTGGGAGAAGGAGCCGGACGTTTGCCTTTTCTGCAAGAGGCTCTGCCGCGGCCGAGCGCCATGAGATGTTGCGTCTCTGGGAAAACACAGATCCCCAGTGCTGTTGTGCCTGTAGATAGGGTGCTAAGGCACCGTGAAGAGCAGCAACAGCTTTCAGGGCTGGGCCCTTCCCTGTGGGAGAAGGAGCCGGACGTTTGCCTTTTCGGCAAGAGGCTATGCCGCGGCCGAGCGCCATGAGATGTTGCTTCTCTGGGAAAGCCCAGATCCCCAGTGCTGTTGTGCCTGTAGATAGGGTGCCAAGGCACCGTGAAGAGCAGCAACAGCTTTCAGGGCTGGGCCCTTCCTTGTGGGAGAAGGAGCCGGACGTTTGCCTTTTCGGCAAGAGGCTCTGCCGCGGCCGAGCGCCATGAGATGTTGCGTCTCTGGGAAAACACAGATCCCCAGTGCTGTTGTGCCTGTAGATAGGGTGCTAAGGCACCGTGAAGAGCAGCAACAGCTTTCAGGGCTGGGCCCTTCCCTGTGGGAGAAGGAGCCGGACGTTTGCCTTTTCGGCAAGAGGCTCTGCCGCGGCTGAGCGCCATGAGATGTTGCTTCTCTGGGAAAGCCCAGATCCCCACTGCTGTTGTGCCTGTAGATAGGGTGCCAAGGTTAGGTGAAGAGCAGCAACAGCTTTCAGGGCTGGGCCCTTCCCTGTGGGAGAAGGAGCCGGACGTTTGCCTTTTCGGCAAGAGGCTATGCCGCGGCCGAGCGCCATGAGATGTTGCTTCTCTGGGAAAGCCCAGATCCCCAGTGCTGTTGTGCCTGTAGATAGGGCACCAAGGCACCGTGAAGAGCAGCAACAGCTTTCAGGGCTGGGCCCTTCCTTGTGGGAGAAGGAGCCGGACGTTTGCCTTTTCGGCAAGAGGCTCTGCCGCGGCCGAGCGCCATGAGATGTTGCGTCTCTGGGAAAACACAGATCCCCAGTGCTGTTGTGCCTGTAGATAGGGTGCTAAGGGACCGTGAAGAGCAGCAACAGCTTTCAGGGCTGGGCCCTTCCCTGTGGGAGAAGGAGCCGGACGTTTGCCTTTTCGGCAAGAGGCTCTGCCGCGGCCGAGCGCCATGAGATGATGCTTCTCTGGGAAAGTCCAGATCCCCAGTGCTGTTGTGCCTGTAGATAGGGCGCCATGGGACCGTGAAGAGAAGCAAGAGCTTTCAGGGCTGGGCTCTTCCCTGTGGCAGAAGGAGCCGGACATTTGTCTTTTCGGCAAGAGGCTCTTCTGCGGCCGAGCGCCATGAGATGTTGCTTTTCTGGTAAAGCACAGATCCCCAGTGCTGTTGTGCCTGTAGATAGGGCGCCAAGGTTAGGTGAACAGCAGCAACAGCTTTCAGGGCTGGGCCCTTCCCTGTGGGAGAAGGAGCCGCACTTTTGCTTTTTCGGTTAGAGGCTCTGCCACAGCCGAGCGCCATGATATATTGCTTCTCTGGGAAAGCCCAGATCCCCAGTGCTGTTGTGCCTGTAGATAGGGCGCCAAGGCACCGTGAAGAGCAGCAACAGCTTTCAGGGCTGGGCCCTTCCCTGTGGGAGAAGGAGCCGGACGTTTGCCTTTTCTGCAAGAGGCTCTGCCGCGGCCAAGCGCCATGAGATGTTGCGTCTCTGGGAAAGTCCAGATCCCCAGTGCTGTTGTGCCTGTAGATAGGGCGCCAAGACACCGTGAAGAGCATCAAGAGCTTTCAGGGCTGGGCCCTTCCCTGTGGGAGAAGGAGCCGGACGTTTGCCTTTTCGGCAAGAGGCTCTGCCGCGGCCGAGCGCCATGAGATGTTGCGTCTCTGGGAATGCCGAGATCCCCAGTGCTGTTGTGCCTGTAGATAGGGCGCCAAGACACCGTGAAGAGCAGCAACAGCTTTCAGGGCTGGGCCCTTCCTGTGGGAGAAGGAGCCGGACGTTTGCCTTTTCGGCAAGAGGCTCTGCCGCGGCCGAGCGCCATGAGATGTTGCGTCTCTGGGAAAACACAGATCCCCAGTGCTGTTGTGCCTGTAGATAGGGTGCTAAGGCACCGTGAAGAGCAGCAACAGCTTTCAGGGCTGGGCCCTTCCCTGTGGGAGAAGGAGCCGGACGTTTGCCTTTTCGGCAAGAGGCTCTGCCGCGGCCGAGCGCCATGAGATGTTGCTTCTCTGGGAAAGCCCAGATCCCCAGTGCTGTTGTGCCTGTAGATAGGGTGCCAAGGCACCGTGAAGAGCAGCAACAGCTTTCAGGGCTGGGCCCTTCCTTGTGGGAGAAGGAGCCGGACGTTTGCCTTTTCGGCAAGAGGCTCTGCCGCGGCCGAGCGCCATGAGATGTTGCGTCTCTGGGAAAACACAGATCCCCAGTGCTGTTGTGCCTGTAGATAGGGTGCTAAGGCACCGTGAAGAGCAGCAACAGCTTTCAGGGCTGGGCCCTTCCCTGTGGGAGAAGGAGCCGGACGTTTGCCTTTTCGGCAAGAGGCTCTGCCGCGGCCGAGCGCCATGAGATGTTGCGTCTCTGGGAAAACACAGATCCCCAGTGCTGTTGTGCCTGTAGATAGGGTGCTAAGGGACCGTGAAGAGCAGCAACAGCTTTCAGGGCTGGGCCCTTCCCTGTGGGAGAAGGAGCCGGACGTTTGCCTTTTCGGCAAGAGGCTCTGCCGCGGCCGAGCGCCATGAGATGATGCTTCTCTGGGAAAGTCCAGATCCCCAGTGCTGTTGTGCCTGTAGATAGGGCGCCATGGGACCGTGAAGAGCAGCAAGAGCTTTCAGGGCTGGGCTCTTCCCTGTGGGAGAAGGAGCCGGACATTTGTCTTTTCGGCAAGAGGCTCTTCTGCGGCCGAGCGCCATGAGATGTTGCTTCTCTGGTAAAGCCCAGATCCCCAGTGCTGTTGTGCCTGTAGATAGGGCGCCAAGGTTAGGTGAACAGCAGCAACAGCTTTCAGGGCTGGGCCCTTCCCTGTGGGAGAAGGAGCCGCACTTTTGCTTTTTCGGTTAGAGGCTCTGCCACAGCCGAGCGCCATGATATATTGCTTCTCTGGGAAAGCCCAGATCCCCAGTGCTGTTGTGCCTGTAGATAGGGCGCCAAGGCACCGTGAAGAGCAGCAAGAGCTTTCAGGGCTGGGCCCTTCCCTGTGGGAGAAGGAGCCGGACGTTTGCCTTTTCTGCAAGAGGCTCTGCCGCGGCCGAGCGCCATGAGATGTTGCGTCTCTGGGAAAGCCCAGATCCCCAGTGCTGTTGTGCCTGTAGATAGGGCACCAAGGCACCGTGAAGAGCAGCAAGAGCTTTCAGGGCTGGGCCCTTCCCTGTGGGAGAAGGAGCCGGACGTTTGCTTTTTCGGCAAGAGGCTCTGCCGCGGCCGAGCGCCATGAGATGTTGCGTCTCTGGGAATGCCGAGATCCCCAGTGCTGTTGTGCCTGTAGATAGGGCGCCAAGACACCGTGAAGAGCAGCAACAGCTTTCAGGGCTGGGCCCTTCCCTGTGGGAGAAGGAGCCGGACGTTTGCCTTTTCGGCAGGAGGCTCTGCCGCGGCCGAGCGCCATGAGATGTTGCTTCTCTGGGAAAGCCCAGATCCCCACTGCTGTTGTGCCTGTAGATAGGGCGCCATGGGACCGTGAAGAGCAGCAAGAGCTTTCAGGGATGGGCCCTTCCCTGTGGGAGAAGGAGCCGGACATTTGTCTTTTCGGCAAGAGGCTCTTCCGCGCCGAGCGCCATGAGATGTTGCTTCTCTGGTAAAGCGCAGATCCCCAGTGCTGTTGTGCCTGTAGATAGGGCGCCAAGGTTAGGTGAACAGCAGCAACAGCTTTCAGGGCTGGGCCCTTCCCTGTGGGAGAAGGAGCCGCACTTTTGCTTTTTCGGCTAGAGGCTATGCCGCGGCCAAGCGCCATGAGATGTTGCGTCTCTGGGAAAACACAGATCCCCTGTGCTGTTGTGCCTGTAGATAGGGTGCTAAGGCACCGTGAAGAGCAGCAACAGCTTTCAGGGCTGGGCCCTTCCCTGTGGGAGAAGGAGCCGGACGTTTGCATTTTCGGCAAGAGGCTCTGCCGCGGCCGAGCGCCATGAGATGTTGCTTCTCTGGGAAAGCCCAGAGCCCCAGTGCTGTTGTGCCTGTAGATAGGGCAGCAAGGTTAGGTGAAGAGCAGCAAGAGCTTTCAGGGCTGGGCCTCTCCCTGTGGGAGAAGGAGCCGGACGTTTGCCTTTTCGGCAAGAGGCCCTGCCACGGCCGAGCGCCATGGGATGTTGCTTCTCTGGGAAAGCCGATATTCCCAGTCCTGTTGTGCCTGTAGATAGGGCACCAAGGCACCGTGAAGAGCAGCAACAGCTTTCAGGGCTGGGCCCTTCCTTGTGGGAGAAGGAGCCGGACGTTTGCCTTTTCGGCAAGAGGCTCTGCCGCGGCCGAGCGCCATGAGATGTTGCTTCTCTGGGAAAGCCCAGATCCCCACTGCTGTTGTGCCTGTAGATAGGGTGCCAAGGTTAGGTGAAGAGCAGCAACAGCTTTCAGGGCTGGGCCCTTCCCTCTGGGAGAAGGAGCCGGACGTTTGCCTTTTCGGCAAGAGGCTCTGCCGCGGCCGAGCGCCATGAGATGCTGCGTCTCTGGGAAAGCCCAGATCTCCAGTGCTGTTGTGCCTGTAGATAGGGTACCAAGGCACCGTGAAGAGCAGCAACAGCTTTCAGGGCTGGGCCCTTCCCTGTGGGAGAAGGAGCCGGACATTTGTGTTTTCGGCAAGAGGCTCTTCCGCGGCCGAGCGCCATGAGATGTTGCTTCTCTGGTAAAGCACAGATCCCCAGTGCTGTTGTGCCTGTAGATAGGGCGCCAAGGTTAGGTGAACAGCAGCAAGAGCTTTCAGGGCTGGGCCCTTCCCTGTGGGAGAAGGAGCCGCACTTTTGCTTTTTCGGTTAGAGGCTCTGCCACCGGCGAGCGCCATGATATGTTGCTTCTCTGGGAAAGCCCAGATCCCCAGTGCTGTTGTGCCTGTAGATAGGGCGCCAAGGCACCGTGAAGAGCAGCAAGAGCTTTCAGGGCTGGGCCCTTCCCTGTGGGAGAAGGAGCCGGACATTTGCCTTTTCGGCAAGAGGCTCTGCCGCTGCTGAGCACCATGGGATGTAGCGTCTCTGGGAAAGCCCAGACCCCCGGTGCTGTTGTGCCTGTAGATAGGGTGCCAAGGCACCGTGAAGAGCAGCAACAGCTTTCAGGGCTGGGCCCTTCCTTGTGGGAGAAGGAGCCGGACGTTTGCCTTTTCGGCAAGAGGCTCTGCTGCGGCCGAGCGCCATGGGATGTTGCGTCTCTGGGAAAGCCCAGAACCCCAGTGCTCTTGTGCCTGTAGATAGGGCGCCAAGGCACCATGAAGAGCAGCAACAGCTTTCAGGGCTGGGCCCTTCCTTGTGGGAGAAGGAGCCGGACGTTTGCCTTTTCGGCAAGAGGCTCTGCCGCGGCCGAGCGCCATGAGATGTTGCTTCTCTGGGAAAGCCCAGATCCCCAGTGCTGTTGTGCCTGTAGATAGGGCACCAAGGCACCGTGAAGAGCAGCAAGAGCTTTCAGGGCTGGGCCCTTCCCTGTGGGAGAAGGAGCCGGACGTTTGCCTTTTCTGCAAGAGGCTCTGCCGCGGCCGAGCGCCATGAGATGTTGCTTCTCTGGGAAAGCCCAGATCCCCAGTGCTGTTGTGCCTGTAGATAGGGCGCCAAGGTTAGGTGAAGAGCAGCAACAGCTTTCAGGGCTGGGCCCTTCCCTGTGGGAGAAGGAGCCGGACGTTTGCCTTTTCGGCAAGAGGCTCTGCCGCGGCCAAGCGCCATGAGATGTTGCGTCTCTGGGAAAGTCCAGATCCCCAGTGCTGTTGTGCCTGTAGATAGGGCGCCAAGGCACCGTGAAGAGCAGCAACAGCTTTCAGGGCTGGGCCCTTCCCTGTGGGAGAATGAGCCGGACGTTTGCCTTTTCGGCAAGAGGCTATGCCGCGGCCGAGCGCCATGAGATGTTGCTTCTCTGGGAAAGCCCAGATCCCCAGTGCTGTTGTGCCTGTAGATAGGGCACCAAGGCACCGTGAAGAGCAGCAACAGCTTTCAGGGCTGGGCCCTTCCTTGTGGGAGAAGGAGCCGGACGTTTGCCTTTTCGGCAAGAGGCTCTGCCGCGGCCGAGCGCCATGAGATGTTGCGTCTCTGGGAAAACACAGATCCCCAGTGCTGTTGTGCCTGTAGATAGGGTGCTAAGGCACCGTGAAGAGCAGCAACAGCTTTCAGGGCTGGGCCCTTCCCTGTGGGAGAAGGAGCCGGACGTTTGCCTTTTCGGCAAGAGGCTCTGCCGCGGCCGAGCGCCATGAGATGATGCTTCTCTGGGAAAGTCCAGATCCCCAGTGCTGTTGTGCCTGTAGATAGGGCGCCATGGGACCGTGAAGAGAAGCAAGAGCTTTCAGGGCTGGGCTCTTCCCTGTGGCAGAAGGAGCCGGACATTTGTCTTTTCGGCAAGAGGCTCTTCTGCGGCCGAGCGCCATGAGATGTTGCTTCTCTGGTAAAGCACAGATCCCCAGTGCTGTTGTGCCTGTAGATAGGGCGCCAAGGTTAGGTGAACAGCAGCAACAGCTTTCAGGGCTGGGCCCTTCCCTGTGGGAGAAGGAGCCGCACTTTTGCTTTTTCGGTTAGAGGCTCTGCCACAGCCGAGCGCCATGATATATTGCTTCTCTGGGAAAGCCCAGATCCCCAGTGCTGTTGTGCCTGTAGATAGGGCGCCAAGGCACCGTGAAGAGCAGCAACAGCTTTCAGGGCTGGGCCCTTCCCTGTGGGAGAAGGAGCCGGACGTTTGCCTTTTCTGCAAGAGGCTCTGCCGCGGCCAAGCGCCATGAGATGTTGCGTCTCTGGGAAAGTCCAGATCCCCAGTGCTGTTGTGCCTGTAGATAGGGCGCCAAGACACCGTGAAGAGCATCAAGAGCTTTCAGGGCTGGGCCCTTCCCTGTGGGAGAAGGAGCCGGACGTTTGCCTTTTCGGCAAGAGGCTCTGCCGCGGCCGAGCGCCATGGGATGTTGCGTCTCTGGGAAAGCCGAGATTCCCAGTGCTGTTGTGCCTGTAGATAGGGCACCAAGGCACCGTGAAGAGCAGCAACAGCTTTAAGGGCTGGGTCCTTCCTTGTGGGAGAAGGAGCCGGACGTTTGCCTTTTCGGCAAGAGGCTCTGCCGCGGCCGAGCGCCATGGGATGTTGCGTCTCTGGGAAAGCCGAGATTCCCAGTGCTGTTGTGCCTGTAGATAGGGCACCAAGGCACCGTGAAGAGCAGCAACAGCTTTAAGGGCTGGGTCCTTCCTTGTGGGAGAAGGAGCCGGACGTTTGCCTTTTCGGCAAGAGGCTCTGCCGCGGCCGAGCGCCATGAGATGTTGCGTCTCTGGGAAAGCCCAGATCCCCAGTGCTGTTGTGCCTGTAGATAGGGCACCAAGGCACCGTGAAGAGCAGCAAGAGCTTTCAGGGCTGGGCCCTTCCCTGTGTGAGAAGGAGCCGGACGTTTGCTTTTTCGGCAAGAGGCTCTGCCGCGGCCGAGCGCCATGAGATGTTGCGTCTCTGGGAATGCCGAGATCCCCAGTGCTGTTGTGCCTGTAGATAGGGCGCCAAGACACCGTGAAGAGCAGCAACAGCTTTCAGGGCTGGGCCCTTCCTGTGGGAGAAGGAGCCGGACGTTTGCCTTTTCGGCAAGAGGCTCTGCCGCGGCCGAGCGCCATGAGATGTTGCGTCTCTGGGAAAACACAGATCCCCAGTGCTGTTGTGCCTGTAGATAGGGTGCTAAGGCACCGTGAAGAGCAGCAACAGCTTTCAGGGCTGGGCCCTTCCCTGTGGGAGAAGGAGCCGGACGTTTGCCTTTTCGGCAAGAGGCTCTGCCGCGGCCGAGCGCCATGAGATGTTGCTTCTCTGGGAAAGCCCAGATCCCCAGTGCTGTTGTGCCTGTAGATAGGGTGCCAAGGCACCGTGAAGAGCAGCAACAGCTTTCAGGGCTGGGCCCTTCCTTGTGGGAGAAGGAGCCGGACGTTTGCCTTTTCGGCAAGAGGCTCTGCCGCGGCCGAGCGCCATGAGATGTTGCGTCTCTGGGAAAACACAGATCCCCAGTGCTGTTGTGCCTGTAGATAGGGTGCTAAGGCACCGTGAAGAGCAGCAACAGCTTTCAGGGCTGGGCCCTTCCCTGTGGGAGAAGGAGCCGGACGTTTGCCTTTTCGGCAAGAGGCTCTGCCGCGGCTGAGCGCCATGAGATGTTGCTTCTCTGGGAAAGCCCAGATCCCCACTGCTGTTGTGCCTGTAGATAGGGTGCCAAGGTTAGGTGAAGAGCAGCAACAGCTTTCAGGGCTGGGCCCTTCCCTGTGGGAGAAGGAGCCGGACGTTTGCCTTTTCGGCAAGAGGCTATGCCGCGGCCGAGCGCCATGAGATGTTGCTTCTCTGGGAAAGCCCAGATCCCCAGTGCTGTTGTGCCTGTAGATAGGGCACCAAGGCACCGTGAAGAGCAGCAACAGCTTTCAGGGCTGGGCCCTTCCTTGTGGGAGAAGGAGCCGGACGTTTGCCTTTTCGGCAAGAGGCTCTGCCGCGGCCGAGCGCCATGAGATGTTGCGTCTCTGGGAAAACACAGATCCCCAGTGCTGTTGTGCCTGTAGATAGGGTGCTAAGGGACCGTGAAGAGCAGCAACAGCTTTCAGGGCTGGGCCCTTCCCTGTGGGAGAAGGAGCCGGACGTTTGCCTTTTCGGCAAGAGGCTCTGCCGCGGCCGAGCGCCATGAGATGATGCTTCTCTGGGAAAGTCCAGATCCCCAGTGCTGTTGTGCCTGTAGATAGGGCGCCATGGGACCGTGAAGAGCAGCAAGAGCTTTCAGGGCTGGGCTCTTCCCTGTGGGAGAAGGAGCCGGACATTTGTCTTTTCGGCAAGAGGCTCTTCTGCGGCCGAGCGCCATGAGATGTTGCTTCTCTGGTAAAGCCCAGATCCCCAGTGCTGTTGTGCCTGTAGATAGGGCGCCAAGGTTAGGTGAACAGCAGCAACAGCTTTCAGGGCTGGGCCCTTCCCTGTGGGAGAAGGAGCCGCACTTTTGCTTTTTCGGTTAGAGGCTCTGCCGCGGCCGAGCGCCATGAGATGTTGCGTCTCTGGGAAAGCCCAGATCCCCAGTGCTGTTGTGCCTGTAGATAGGGCACCAAGGCACCGTGAAGAGCAGCAACAGCTTTCAGGGCTGGGCCCTTCCCTGTGGGAGAAGGAGCCGGACGTTTGCTTTTTCGGCAAGAGGCTCTGCCGCGGCCGAGCGCCATGAGATGTTGCGTCTCTGGGAATGCCGAGATCCCCAGTGCTGTTGTGCCTGTAGATAGGGCGCCAAGACACCGTGAAGAGCAGCAACAGCTTTCAGGGCTGGGCCCTTCCCTGTGGGAGAAGGAGCCGGACGTTTGCCTTTTCGGCAGGAGGCTCTGCCGCGGCCGAGCGCCATGAGATGTTGCTTCTCTGGGAAAGCCCAGATCCCCACTGCTGTTGTGCCTGTAGATAGGGCGCCATGGGACCGTGAAGAGCAGCAAGAGCTTTCAGGGCTGGGCCCTTCCCTGTGGGAGAAGGAGCCGGACATTTGTCTTTTCGGCAAGAGGCTCTTCCGCGCCGAGCGCCATGAGATGTTGCTTCTCTGGTAAAGCGCAGATCCCCAGTGCTGTTGTGCCTGTAGATAGGGCGCCAAGGTTAGGTGAACAGCAGCAACAGCTTTCAGGGCTGGGCCCTTCCCTGTGGGAGAAGGAGCCGCACTTTTGCTTTTTCGGCTAGAGGCTATGCCGCGGCCAAGCGCCATGAGATGTTGCGTCTCTGGGAAAGCCCAGATCCCCAGTGCTGTTGTGCCTGTAGATAGGGCGCCAAGGCACCATGAAGAGCAGCAACAGCTTTAAGGGCTGGGCCCTTCCTTGTGGGAGAAGGAGCCGGACGTTTGCCTTTTCGGCAAGAGGCTCTGCCGCGGCCGAGCGCCATGAGATGTTGCGTCTCTGGGAAAACACAGATCCCCTGTGCTGTTGTGCCTGTAGATAGGGTGCTAAGGCACCGTGAAGAGCAGCAACAGCTTTCAGGGCTGGGCCCTTCCCTGTGGGAGAAGGAGCCGGACGTTTGCATTTTCGGCAAGAGGCTCTGCCGCGGCCGAGCGCCATGAGATGTTGCTTCTCTGGGAAAGCCCAGATCCCCAGTGCTGTTGTGCCTGTAGATAGGGCAGCAAGGTTAGGTGAAGAGCAGCAAGAGCTTTCAGGGCTGGGCCTCTCCCTGTGGGAGAAGGAGCCGGACGTTTGCCTTTTCGGCAAGAGGCCCTGCCACGGCCGAGCGCCATGGGATGTTGCTTCTCTGGGAAAGCCGATATTCCCAGTCCTGTTGTGCCTGTAGATAGGGCACCAAGGCACCGTGAAGAGCAGCAACAGCTTTCAGGGCTGGGCCCTTCCTTGTGGGAGAAGGAGCCGGACGTTTGCCTTTTCGGCAAGAGGCTCTGCCGCGGCCGAGCGCCATGAGATGTTGCTTCTCTGGGAAAGCCCAGATCCCCACTGCTGTTGTGCCTGTAGATAGGGTGCCAAGGTTAGGTGAAGAGCAGCAACAGCTTTCAGGGCTGGGCCCTTCCCTCTGGGAGAAGGAGCCGGACGTTTGCCTTTTCGGCAAGAGGCTCTGCCGCGGCCGAGCGCCATGAGATGCTGCGTCTCTGGGAAAGCCCAGATCCCCAGTGCTGTTGTGCCTGTAGATAGGGTACCAAGGCACCGTGAAGAGCAGCAACAGCTTTCAGGGCTGGGCCCTTCCCTGTGGGAGAAGGAGCCGGACATTTGTGTTTTCGGCAAGAGGCTCTTCCGCGGCCGAGCGCCATGAGATGTTGCTTCTCTGGGAAAGCACAGATCCCCAGTGCTGTTGTGCCTGTAGATAGGGCGCCAAGGTTAGGTGAACAGCAGCAAGAGCTTTCAGGGCTGGGCCCTTCCCTGTGGGAGAAGGAGCCGCACTTTTGCTTTTTCGGTTAGAGGCTCTGCCACCGGCGAGCGCCATGATATGTTGCTTCTCTGGGAAAGCCCAGATCCCCAGTGCTGTTGTGCCTGTAGATAGGGCGCCAAGGCACCGTGAAGAGCAGCAAGAGCTTTCAGGGCTGGGCCCTTCCCTGTGGGAGAAGGAGCCGGACATTTGCCTTTTCGGCAAGAGGCTCTGCCGCTGCTGAGCACCATGGGATGTAGCGTCTCTGGGAAAGCCCAGACCCCCGGTGCTGTTGTGCCTGTAGATAGGGTGCCAAGGCACCGTGAAGAGCAGCAACAGCTTTCAGGGCTGGGCCCTTCCCTGTGGGAGAAGGAGCCGGACGTTTGCCTTTTCGGCAAGAGGCTCTGCTGCGGCCGAGCGCCATGGGATGTTGCGTCTCTGGGAAAGCCCAGAACCCCAGTGCTCTTGTGCCTGTAGATAGGGCGCCAAGGCACCATGAAGAGCAGCAACAGCTTTCAGGGCTGGGCCCTTCCTTGTGGGAGAAGGAGCCGGACGTTTGCCTTTTCGGCAAGAGGCTCTGCCGCGGCCGAGCGCCATGAGATGTTGCTTCTCTGGGAAAGCCCAGATCCCCAGTGCTGTTGTGCCTGTAGATAGGGCACCAAGGCACCGTGAAGAGCAGCAACAGCTTACAGGGCTGGGCCCTTCCCTGTGGGAGAAGGAGCCGGACGTTTGCCTTTTCTGCAAGAGGCTCTGCGGCGGCCGAGCGCCATGAGATGTTGCTTCTCTGGGAAAGCCCAGATCCCCAGTGCTGTTGTGCCTGTAGATAGGGCGCCAAGGTTAGGTGAAGAGCAGCAACAGCTTTCAGGGCTGGGCCCTTCCCTGTGGGAGAAGGAGCCGGACGTTTGCCTTTTCGGCAAGAGGCTCTGCCGCGGCCGAGCGCCATGAGATGCTGCGTCTCTGGGAAAGCCCAGATCCCCAGTGCTGTTGTGCCTGTAGATAGGGCAGCAAGGTTAGGTGAAGAGCAGCAAGAGCTTTCAGGGCTGGGCCTCTCCCTGTGGGAGAATGAGCCGGACGTTTGCCTTTTCGGCAAGAGGCTCTGCCGCGGCCGAGCGCCATGAGATGTTGCTTCTCTGGGAAAGCCCAGATCCCCAGTGCTGTTGTGCCTGTAGATAGGGCGCCAAGGCACCGTGAAGAGCAGCAACAGCTTTCAGGGCTGGGCCCTTCCCTGTGGGAGAAGGAGCCGGACGTTTGCCTTTTCGGCAAGAGGCTCTGCCGCGGCCAAGCGCCATGAGATGTTGCGTCTCTGGGAAAGTCCAGATCCCCAGTGCTGTTGTGCCTGTAGATAGGGCGCCAAGGCACCGTGAAGAGCAGCAAGAAATTCAGGGCTGGGCACTTCCCTGTGGGAGAATGAGCCGGACGTTTGCCTTTTCGGCAAGAGGCCCTGCCGCGGCCGAGCGCCATGGGATGTTGCTTCTCTGGGAAAGCCGATATTCCCAGTGCTGTTGTGCCTGTAGATAGGGCACCAAGGCACCGTGAAGAGCAGCAACAGCTTTCAGGGCTGGGCCCTTCCTTGTGGGAGAAGGAACCGGACGTTTGCCTTTTCGGCAAGAGGCTCTGCCGCGGCCGAGCGCCATGAGATGTTGCGTCTCTGGGAAAACACAGATCCCCAGTGCTGTTGTGCCTGTAGATAGAGTGCTAAGGCACCGTGAAGAACAGCAACAGCTTTCAGGGCTGGACCCTTCCCTGTGGGAGAAGGAGCCGGACGTTTGCCTTTTCGGCAAGAGGCTCTGCCGCGGCCGAGCGCCATGAGATGTTGCTTCTCTGGGAAAGCCCAGATCCCCACTGCTCTTGTGCCTGTAGATAGGGCACCAAGGTTAGGTGAAGAGCAGCAACAGCTTTCAGGGCTGGGCCCTTCCCTGTGGGAGAAGGAGCCGGACGTTTGCCTTTTCGGCAAGAGGCTCTGCCGCGGCCGAGCGCCATGAGATGTTGCTTCTCTGGGAAAGCCCAGATCCCCAGTGCTGTTGTGCCTGTAGATAGGGTGCCAAGGCACCGTGATGTGCAGCAAGAGCTTTCAGGGCTGGGCCCCCTGTGGCAGAAGGAACCGGACGTTTGCCTTTTCGGCAAGAGGCTCTGCCGCGGCCGAGCGCCATGAGATGTTGCTTCTCTGGGAAAACAGAGATCCCCAGTGCTGTTGTGCCTGTAGATAGGGCACCAAGGCACCGTGAAGAGCAGCAACAGCTTTCAGGGCTGGGCCCTTCCCTGTGGGAGAAGGAGCCGGACGTTTGCCTTTTCGGCAAGAGGCTCTGCCGCGGCCGAGCGCCATGAGATGGTGCGTCTCTGGGAAAACACAGATCCCCAGTGCTGTTGTGCCTGTAGATAGGGTGCTAAGGCACCGTGAAGAGCAGCAACAGCTTTCAGGGCTGGGCCCTTCCCTGTGGGAGAAGGAGCCGGACGTTTGCCTTTTCGGCAAGAGGCTCTGCCGCGGCCGAGCGCCATGAGATGTTGCGTCTCTGGGAAAACACAGATCCCCAGTGCTGTTTTGCCTGTAGATAGGGTGCTAAGGCACCGTGAAGAGCAGCAACAGCTTTCAGGGCTGGGCCCTTCCTTGTGGGAGAAGGAGCCGGACGTTTGCCTTTTCGGCAAGAGACTCTGCCGCGGCCGAGCGCCATGAGATGTTGCGTCTCTGGGAAAACACAGATCCCCAGTGCTGTTGTGCCTGTAGATAGAGTGCTAAGGCACCGTGAAGAGCAGCAACAGCTTTCAGGGCTGGGCCCTTCCCTGTGGGAGAAGGAGCCGGACGTTTGCCTTTTCGGCAAGAGGCTCTGCCGCGGCCGTGCGCCATGAGATGTTGCTTCTCTGGGAAAGCCCAGATCCCCACTGCTCTTGTGCCTGTAGATAGGGCACCAAGGTTAGGTGAAGAGCAGCAACAGCTTTCAGGGCTGGGCCCTTCCCTGTGGGAGAAGGAGCCGGACGTTTGCCTTTTCGGCAAGAGGCTCTGCCGCGGCCGAGCGCCATGAGATGTTGCTTCTCTGGGAAAGCCCAGATCTCCACTGCTGTTGTGCCTGTAGATAGGGTGCCAAGGCACCGTGATGTGCAGCAAGAGCTTTCAGGGCTGGGCCTCCTGTGGCAGAAGGAACCGGACGTTTGCCTTTTCGGCAAGAGGCTCTGCCGCGGCCGAGCGCCATGAGATGTTGCTTCTCTAGGGAAGCCCAGATCCCCAGTGCTGTTGTGCCTGTAGATAGGGCACCAAGGCACCGTGAAGAGCAGCAACAGCTTTCAGGGCTGGGCCCTTCCTTGTGGGAGAAGGAGCCGGACGTTTGCCTTTTCGGCAAGAGGCTCTGCCGCGGCCGAGCGCCATGAGATGTTGCGTCTCTGGGAAAACACAGATCCCCAGTGCTGTTGTGCCTGTAGATAGGGTGCTAAGGGACCGTGAAGAGCAGCAACAGCTTTCAGGGCTGGGCCCTTCCCTGTGGGAGAAGGAGCAGGACGTTTGCCTTTTCGGCAAGAGGCTCTGCCGCTGCCGAGCGCCATGAGATGTTGGTTTATGGGAAAGCACAGATCTCCAGTGCTGTTGTGCCTGTAGATAGGGCGCCAAGGCACCGTGAAGAGCAGCAACAGCTTTCAGGGCTGGGCCCTTCCCTGTGGCAGAAGGAGCCGGACATTTGTCTTTTCGGCAAGAGGCTCTTCCGCGCCGAGCGCCATGAAATGATGCTTCTCTGGGAAAGTCCAGATCCCCACTGCTGTTGTGCCTGTAGATAGGGCGCCATGGGACCGTGAAGAGCAGCAAGAGCTTTCAGGGCTGGGCCCTTCCCTGTGGGAGAAGGAGCAGGACGTTTGCCTTTTCGGCAAGAGGCTCTGCCGCGGACGAGTGTCATGAGATGCTGAGTCTCTGAGATAGCCCAGATCGCCAGTGCTGTTGTGCCTGTAGATAGGGCGCCAAGGCACCGTGAAGAGCAGCAACAGCTTTCAGGGCTGGGCCCTTCCCTGTGGCAGAAGGAGCCGGACGTTTGCCTTTTCTGCAAGAGGCTCTGCCGCGGCCGAGCGCCATGAGATTTTGTTTCTCTGGGAAAACACAGATCCGCAGTGCTGTTGTGCCTGTAGATAGGGCGCTAAGGCACCGTGAAGAGCAGCAACAGCTTTCAGGGCTGGGCCCTTCCCTGTTGCAGAAGGAGCAGGACGTTTGCCTTTTCGGCAAGAGGCTCTGCCGCTGCCGAGCGCCATGAGATGTTGGTTCATTGGGAAAGTCCAGATCCCCACTGCTGTTGTGCCTGTAGATAGGGCGCCATGGGACCGTGAAGAGCAGCAACAGCTTACAGGGCTGGGCCCTTCCCTGTGGGAGAAGGAGCCGCACTTTTGCTTTTTCGGTTAGAGGCTCTGCCACAGCCGAGCGCCATGAGATGTTGCGTCTCTGGGAAAGCCCAGATCCCCAGTGCTGTTGTGCCTGTAGATAGGGCGACAAGGCACCGTGAAGAGCAGCAAGAGCTTTCAGGGCTGGGCCCTTCCCTGTGGGAGAAGGAGCCGGACGTTTGCCTTTTCGGCAAGAGGCTCTGCCGCGGCCAAGCGCCATGAGATGTTGCGTCTCTGGGAAAGTCCAGATCCCCAGTGCTGTTGTGCCTGTAGATAGGGCGCCAAGGCACCGTGAAGAGCAGCAAGAGCTTTCAGGGCTGGGCCCTTCCCTGTGGGAGAAGGAGCCGGACGTTTGCCTTTTCGGCAAGAGGCTCTGCCGCGGCCGAGCGCCATGAGATGTTACGTCTCTGGGAAAACACAGATCCCCAGTGCTGTTTTGCCTGTAGATAGGGTGCTAAGGCACCGTGAAGAGCAGCAAGAGCTTTCAGGGCTGGGCCCTTCCCTGTGGGAGAAGGAGCCGGACGTTTGCCTTTTCGGCAAGAGGCTCTGCCGCGGCCGAGCGCCATGAGATGTTGCTTCTCTGGGAAAGCCCAGATCTCCACTGCTGTTGTGCCTGTAGATAGGGTGCCAAGGCACCGTGATGTGCAGCAAGAGCTTTCAGGGCTGGGCCCTTCCTTGTGGGAGAAGGATCCGGACGATTGCCTTTTCGGCAAGAGGTTATGCCGCGGCCGAGCGCCATGAGATGTTGCTTCTCTGGGAAAGCCCAGATCCCCAGTGCTGTTGTGCCTGTAGATAGGGCACCAAGGCACCGTGAAGAGCAGCAACAGCTTTCAGGGCTGGGCCCTTCCCTGTGGGAGAAGGAGCCGGACGTTTGCCTTTTCGGCAAGAGGCTCTGCCGCGGCCGAGCGCCATGAGATGTTGCGTCTCTGGGAAAACACAGATCCCCAGTGCTGTTGTGCCTGTAGATAGGGTGCTAAGGGACCGTGAAGAGCAGCAACAGCTTTCAGGGCTGGGCCCTTCCCTGTGGGAGAAGGAGCCGGACGTTTGCCTTTTCGGCAAGAGGCTCTGCCGCGGCCGTGCGCCATGAGATGTTGCTTCTCTGGGAAAGCCCAGATCCCCACTGCTGTTGTGCCTGTAGATAGGGTGCCAAGGTTAGGTGAAGAGCAGCAACAGCTTTCAGGGCTGGGCCCTTCCCTGTGGGAGAAGGAGCCGGACGTTTGCCTTTTCGGCAAGAGGCTCTGCCGCGGCCGAGCGCCATGAGATGATGCTTCTCTGGGAAAGTCCAGATCCCCAGTGCTGTTGTGCCTGTAGATAGGGCGCCAAGGCACCGTGAAGAGCAGCAACAGCTTTCAGGGCTGGGCCCTTCCCTGTGGGAGAAGGAGCCGGACGTTTGCCTTTTCGGCAAGAGGCTCTGCCGCGGCCGAGCGCCATGAGATTTTGTTTCTCTGGGAAAACACAGATCCGCAGTGCTGTTGTGCCTGTAGATAGGGCGCTAAGGCACCGTGAAGAGCAGCAACAGCTTTCAGGGCTGGGCCCTTCCCTGTTGCAGAAGGAGCCTCACATTTGCCTTTTCGGCAAGAGGCTCTGCCGCGGCCGAGCGCCATGAGATGTTGCGTCTCTGGGAAAGCCCAGATCCCCAGTGCTGTTGTGCCTGTAGATAGGGCGCCAAGGCACCGTGAAGAGCAGCAAGAGCTTTCAGGGCTGGGCCCTTCCCTGTGGGAGAAGGAGCCGGACGTTTGCCTTTTCGGCAAGAGGCTCTGCCGCGGCCGAGCGCCATGAGATGTTGCGTCTCTGGGAAAACACAGATCCCCAGTGCTGTTGTGCCTGTAGATAGGGTGCTAAGGGACCGTGAAGAGCAGCAACAGCTTTCAGGGCTGGGCCCTTCCCTGTGGGAGAAGGAGCCGGACGTTTGCCTTTTCGGCAAGAGGCTCTGCCGCGGCCGAGCGCCATGAGATGTTGCGTCTCTGGGAAAGCCCAGATCCCCACTGCTGTTGTGCCTGTAGATAGGGCGCCAAAGGCACCGTGAAGAGCAGCAAGAGCTTTCAGGGCTGGGCCCTTCCCTGTGGGAGAATGAGCTGGACGTTTGCCTTTTAGGCAAGAGGCTCTGCCGCGGCCGAGCGCCATGAGATGTTGCTTCTCTGGGAAAGCCCAGATCCCCAGTGCTGTTGTGCCTGTAGATAGGGCGCCAAGGCACCGTGAAGAGCAGCAACAGCTTTCAGGGCTGGGCCCTTCCCTGTGGCAGAAGGAGCCGGACGTTTGCCTTTTCTGCAAGAGGCTCTGCAGCGGCCGAGCGCCATGAGATTTTGTTTCTCTGGGAAAACACAGATCCGCAGTGCTGTTGTGCCTGTAGATAGGGCGCTAAGGCACCGTGAAGAGCAGCAACAGCTTTCAGGGCTGGGCCGTTCCCTGTTGCAGAAGGAGCAGGACGTTTGCCTTTTCGGCAAGAGGCTCTGCCGCTGCCGAGCGCCATGAGATGTTGGTTCATTGGGAAAGTCCAGATCCCCACTGCTGTTGTGCCTGTAGATAGGGCGCCATGGGACCGTGAAGAGCAGCAACAGCTTTCAGGGCTGGGCCCTTCCCTGTGGGAGAAGGAGCCGCACTTTTGCTTTTTCGGTTAGAGGCTCTGCCACAGCCGAGCGCCATGAGATGTTGCGTCTCTGGGAAAGCCCAGATCCCCAGTGCTGTTGTGCCTGTAGATAGGGCGCCAAGGCACCGTGAAGAGCAGCAAGAGCTTTCAGGGCTGGGCCCTTCCCTGTGGGAGAAGGAGCCGGACGTTTGCCTTTTCGGCAAGAGGCTCTGCCGCGGCCAAGCGCCATGAGATGTTGCGTCTCTGGGAAAGTCCAGATCCCCAGTGCTGTTGTGCCTGTAGATAGGGCGCCAAGGCACCGTGAAGAGCAGCAAGAGCTTTCAGGGCTGGGCCCTTCCCTGTGGGAGAAGGAGCCGGACGTTTGCCTTTTCGGCAAGAGGCTCTGCCGCGGCCGAGCGCCATGAGATGTTACGTCTCTGGGAAAACACAGATCCCCAGTGCTGTTTTGCCTGTAGATAGGGTGCTAAGGCACCGTGAAGAGCAGCAAGAGCTTTCAGGGCTGGGCCCTTCCTTGTGGGAGAAGGAGCCGGACGTTTGCCTTTTCGGCAAGAGGCTCTGCCGCGGCCGAGCGCCATGAGATGTTGCGTCTCTGGGAAAACACAGATCCCCAGTGCTGTTGTGCCTGTAGATAGAGTGCTAAGGCACCGTGAAGAGCAGCAACAGCTTTCAGGGCTGGGCCCTTCCCTGTGGGAGAAGGAGCCGGACGTTTGCCTTTTCGGCAAGAGGCTCTGCCGCGGCCGAGCGCCATGAGATGTTGCTTCTCTGGGAAAGCCCAGATCTCCACTGCTGTTGTGCCTGTAGATAGGGTGCCAAGGCACCGTGATGTGCAGCAAGAGCTTTCAGGGCTGGGCCCCCTGTGGCAGAAGGATCCGGACGTTTGCCTTTTCGGCAAGAGGCTCTGCCGCGGCCGAGCGCCATGAGATGTTGCGTCTCTGGGAAAACACAGATCCCCAGTGCTGTTGTGCCTGTAGATAGGGTGCTAAGGGACCGTGAAGAGCAGCAACAGCTTTCAGGGCTGGGCCCTTCCCTGTGGGAGAAGGAGCCGGACGTTTGCCTTTTCGGCAAGAGGCTCTGCCGCGGCCGAGCGCCATGAGATGTTGCGTCTCTGGGAAAGCCCAGATCCCCATTGCTGTTGTGCCTGTAGATAGGGCGCCAAGGCACCATGAAGAGCAGCAACAGCTTTCAGGGCTGGGCCCTTCCCTGTGGGAGAAGGAGCAGGACGTTTGCCTTTTCGGCAAGAGGCTCTGCCGCTGCCGAGCGCCATGAGATGTTGGTTTATTGGGAAAGCACAGATCCCCACTGCTGTTGTGCCTGTAGATAGGGTGCCAAGGTTAGGTGAAGAGCAGCAACAGCTTTCAGGGCTGGGCCCTTCCCTGTGGGAGAAGGAGCCGGACGTTTGCCTTTTCGGCAAGAGGCTATGCCGCGGCCGAGCGCCATGAGATGATGCTTCTCTGGGAAAGTCCAGATCCCCAGTGCTGTTGTGCCTGTAGATAGGGCGCCAAGGCACCGTGAAGAGCAGCAACAGCTTTCAGGGCTGGGCCCTTCCCTGTGGGAGAAGGAGCCGGACGTTTGCCTTTTCTGCAAGAGGCTCTGCCGCGGCCGAGCGCCATGAGATTTTGTTTCTCTGGGAAAACACAGATCCGCAGTGCTGTTGTGCCTGTAGATAGGGCGCTAAGGCACCGTGAAGAGCAGCAACAGCTTTCAGGGCTGGGCCCTTCCCTGTTGCAGAAGGAGCCTCACATTTGCCTTTTCGGCAAGAGGCTCTGCCGCGGCCGAGCGCCATGAGATGTTGCGTCTCTGGGAAAGCCCAGATCCCCACTGCTGTTGTGCCTGTAGATAGGGCGCCAAGGCACCGTGAAGAGCAGCAAGAGCTTTCAGGGCTGGGCCCTTCCCTGTGGCAGAAGGAGCAGGACGTTTGCCTTTTCGGCAAGAGGCTCTGCCGCTGCCGAGCGCCATGAGATGTTGGTTCATTGGGAAAGTCCAGATCCCCACTGCTGTTGTGCCTGTAGATAGGGCGCCATGGGACCGTGAAGAGCAGCAAGAGCTTTCAGGGCTGGGCCCTTCCCTGTGGGAGAAGGAGCCGCACTTTTGCTTTTTCGGTTAGAGGCTCTGCCACAGCCGAGCGCCATGAGATGTTGCGTCTCTGGGAAAGCCCAGATCCCCAGTGCTGTTGTGCCTGTAGATAGGGCGCCAAGGCACCGTGAAGAGCAGCAAGAGCTTTCAGGGCTGGGCCCTTCCCTGTGGGAGAAGGAGCCGGACGTTTGCCTTTTCGGCAAGAGGCTCTGCCGCGGCCAAGCGCCATGAGATGTTGCGTCTCTGGGAAAGTCCAGATCCCCAGTGCTGTTGTGCCTGTAGATAGGGCGCCAAGGCACCGTGAAGAGCAGCAAGAGCTTTCAGGGCTGGGCCCTTCCCTGTGGGAGAAGGAGCCGGACGTTTGCCTTTTCGGCAAGAGGCTCTGCCGCGGCCGAGCGCCATGAGATGTTACGTCTCTGGGAAAACACAGATCCCCAGTGCTGTTTTGCCTGTAGATAGGGTGCTAAGGCACCGTGAAGAGCAGCAAGAGCTTTCAGGGCTGGGCCCTTCCTTGTGGGAGAAGGAGCCGGACGTTTGCCTTTTCGGCAAGAGGCTCTGCCGCGGCCGAGCGCCATGAGATGTTGCGTCTCTGGGAAAACACAGATCCCCAGTGCTGTTGTGCCTGTAGATAGAGTGCTAAGGCACCGTGAAGAGCAGCAACAGCTTTCAGGGCTGGGCCCTTCCCTGTGGGAGAAGGAGCCGGACGTTTGCCTTTTCGGCAAGAGGCTCTGCCGCGGCCGAGCGCCATGAGATGTTGCTTCTCTGGGAAAGCCCAGATCTCCACTGCTGTTGTGCCTGTAGATAGGGTGCCAAGGCACCGTGATGTGCAGCAAGAGCTTTCAGGGCTGGGCCCTTCCCTGTGGGAGAAGGAGCCGGTTGTTTGCCTTTTCGGCAAGAGGCTCTGCCGCGGCCGAGCGCCATGAGATGATGCTTTTCTGGGAAAGTCCAGATCCCCAGTGCTGTTGTGCCTGTAGATAGGGCGCCATGGGACAGTGAAGAGAAGCAAGAGCTTTCACGGCTGGGCTCTTCCCTGTGGCAGAAGGAGCCGGACATTTGTCTTTTCGGCAAGAGGCTCTGCCGCGGCCGAGCGCCATGAGATGATGCTTCTCTGGGAAAGTCCAGATCCCCAGTGCTGTTGTGCCTGTAGATAGGGCGCCATGGGACCGTGAAGAGCAGCAAGAGCTTTCAGGGCTGGGCCCTTCCCTGTGGGAGAAGGAGCCGCACTTTTGCTTTTTCGGTTAGAGGCTCTGCCACCGGCGAGCGCCATGATATGTTGCTTCTCTGGGAAAGCCCAGATCCCCAGTGCTGTTGTGCCTGTAGATAGGGCGCCAAGGCACCGTGAAGAGCAGCAAGAGCTTTCAGGGCTGGGCCCTTCCCTGTGGGAGAAGGAGCCGGTTGTTTGCCTTTTAGGCAAGAGGCTCTGCCGCGGCCGAGCGCCATGAGATGTTGCTTCTCTGGGAAAGCCCAGATCCCCAGTGCTGTTGTGCCTGTAGATAGGGCAGCAAGGTTAGGTGAAGAGTAGCAACAGCTTTCAGGGCTGGGCCCTTCCCTGTGGGAGAAGGAGCCGGACGTTTGCCTTTTCTGCAAGAGGCTCTGCCGCGGCCGAGCGCCATGAGATTTTGTTTCTCTGGGAAAACACAGATCCGCAGTGCTGTTGTGCCTGTAGATAGGGCGCTAAGGCACCGTGAAGAGCAGCAACAGCTTTCAGGGCTGGGCCCTTCCCTGTTGCAGAAGGGGCCTCACATTTGCCTTTTCGGCAAGAGGCTCTGCCGCGGCCGAGCGCCATGAGATGTTGCGTCTCTGGGAAAGCCCAGATCCCCAGTGCTGTTGTGCCTGTAGATAGGGCGCCAAGGCACCGTGAAGAGCAGCAAGAGCTTTCAGGGCTGGGCCCTTCCCTGTGGGAGAAGGAGCAGGACGTTTGCCTTTTCGGCAAGAGGCTCTGCCGCTGCCGAGCGCCATGAGATGTTGGTTCATTGGGAAAGCACAGATCCCCACTGCTGTTGTGCCTGTAGATAGGGCGCCAAGGCACGGTGAAGAGCAGCAACAGCTTTCAGGGCTGGGCCCTTCCCTGTGGCAGAAGGAGCCGGACATTTGTCTTTTCGGCAAGAGGCTCTTCCGCGCCGAGCGCCATGAGATGATGCTTCTCTGGGAAAGTCCAGATCCCCACTGCTGTTGTGCCTGTAGATAGGGCGCCATGGGACCGTGAAGAGCAGCAAGAGCTTTCAGGGCTGGGCCCTTCCCTGTGGAAGAAGGAGCCGCACTTTTGCTTTTTCGGTTAGAGGCTCTGCCGCGGCCAAGCGCCATGAGATGTTGCGTCTCTGGGAAAGTCCAGATCCCCAGTGCTGTTGTGCCTGTAGATAGGGCGCCAAGGCACCGTGAAGAGCAGCAAGAGCTTTCAGGGCTGGGCCCTTCCCTGTGGGAGAAGGAGCCGGACGTTTGCCTTTTCGGCAAGAGGCTCTGCCGCGGCCAAGCGCCATGAGATGTTGCGTCTCTGGGAAAGTCCAGATCCCCAGTGCTGTTGTGCCTGTAGATAGGGCGCCAACGCACCGTGAAGAGCAGCAAGAGCTTTCAGGGCTGGGCACTTCCCTGTGGGAGAATGAGCCGGACGTTTGCCTTTTCGGCAAGAGGCCCTGCCGCGGCCGAGCGCCATGGGATGTTGCTTCTCTGGGAAAGCCGATATTCCCAGTGCTGTTGTCCCTGTAGATAGGGCACCAAGGCACCGTGAAGAGCAGCAAGAGCTTTCAGGGCTGGGCACTTCCCTGTGGGAGAATGAGCCGGACGTTTGCCTTTTCGGCAAGAGGCTCTGCCGCGGCCGAGCGCCATGAGATGTTGCGTCTCTGGGAAAACACAGATCCCCAGTGCTGTTGTGCCTGTAGATAGAGTGCTAAGGTTAGGTGAAGAGCAGCAACAGCTTTCAGGGCTGGGCCCTTCCCTGTGGGAGAAGGAGCCGGACGTTTGCCTTTTCGGCAAGAGGCTCTGCCGCGGCCGAGCGCCATGAGATGTTGCTTCTCTGGGAAAGCCCAGATCTCCACTGCTGTTGTGCCTGTAGATAGGGTGCCAAGGCACCGTGAAGAGCAGCAAGAGCTTTCAGGGCTGGGCCCCCGTGGCAGAAGGAACCGGACGTTTGCCTTTTCGGCAAGAGGCTATGCCGCGGCCGAGCGCCATGAGATGTTGCTTCTCTGGGAAAGCCCAGATCCCCAGTGCTGTTGTGCCTGTAGATAGGGCACCAAGGCACCGTGAAGAGCAGCAACAGCTTTCAGGGCTGGGCCCTTCCTTGTGGGAGAAGGAGCCGGACGTTTGCCTTTTCGGCAAGAGGCTCTGCCGCGGCCGAGCGCCATGAGATGTTGCTTCTCTGGGAAAACACAGATCCCCAGTGCTGTTGTGCCTGTAGATAGGGCGCCAAGGCACCGTGAAGAGCAGCAAGAGCTTTCAGGGCTGGGCCCTTCCCTGTGGCAGAAGGAGCCGGACATTTGTCTTTTCGGCAAGAGGCTCTTCCGCGCCGAGCGCCATGAAATGATGCTTCTCTGGGAAAGTCCAGATCCCCACTGCTGTTGTGCCTGTAGATAGGGCGCCATGGGACCGTGAAGAGCAGCAAGAGCTTTCAGGGCTGGGCCCTTCCCTGTGGGAGAAGGAGCAGGACGTTTGCCTTTTCGGCAAGAGGCTCTGCCGCGGACGAGTGTCATGAGATGCTGAGTCTCTGAGATAGCCCAGATCGCCAGTCCTGTTGTGCCTGTAGATAGGGCGCCAAAGGCACCGTGAAGAGCAGCAAGAGCTTTCAGGGCTGGGCCCTTCCCTGTGGGAGAATGAGCCGGACGTTTGCCTTTTAGGCAAGAGGCTCTGCCGCGGCCGAGCGCCATGATATGTTGCTTCTCTGGGAAAGCCCAGATCCCCAGTGCTGTTGTGCCTGTAGATAGGGCGCCAAGGCACCGTGAAGAGCAGCAAGAGCTTTCAGGGCTGGGCCCTTCCCTGTGGGAGAAGGAGCCGGACGTTTGCCTTTTCGGCAAGAGGCTCTGCCGCGGCCAAGCGCCATGAGATGTTGCGTCTCTGGGAAAGTCCAGATCCCCAGTGCTGTTGTGCCTGTAGATAGGGCGCCAAGGCACCGTGAAGAGCAGCAAGAGCTTTCAGGGCTGGGCCCTTCCCTGTGGGAGAAGGAGCCGGACGTTTGCCTTTTCGGCAAGAGGCTCTGCCGCGGCCGAGCGCCATGAGATGTTGCTTCTCTGGGAAAACACAGATCCCCAGTGCTGTTGTGCCTGTAGATAGGGTGCTAAGGCACCGTGAAGAGCAGCAACAGCTTTCAGGGCTGGGCCCTTCCCTGTGGGAGAAGGAGCCGGACGTTTGCCTTTTCGGCAAGAGGCTCTGCCGCGGCCGTGCGCCATGAGATGTTGCTTCTCTGGGAAAGCCCACATCCCCACTGCTCTTGTGCCTGTAGATAGGGTGCCAAGGTTAGGTGAAGAGCAGCAACAGCTTTCAGGGCTGGGCCCTTCCCTGTGGGAGAAGGAGCCGGACGTTTGCCTTTTCGGCAAGAGGCTCTGCCGCGGCCGAGCGCCATGAGATGATGCTTCTCTGGGAAAGTCCAGATCCCCACTGCTGTTGTGCCTGTAGATAGGGCGCCATGGGACCGTGAAGAGCAGCAAGAGCTTTCAGGGCTGGGCCCTTCCCTGTGGAAGAAGGAGCCGCACTTTTGCTTTTTCGGTTAGAGGCTCTGCCACAGCCGAGCGCCATGATATATTGGTTCTCTGGGAAAGCCCAGATCCCGAGTGCTGTTGTGCCTGTAGATAGGGCGCCAAGGCACCGTGAAGAGCAGCAAGAGCTTTCAGGGCTGGGCCCTTCCCTGTGGGAGAAGGAGCCGGACGTTTGCCTTTTCGGCAAGAGGCTCTGCCGCGGCCAAGCGCCATGAGATGTTGCGTCTCTGGGAAAGTCCAGATCCCCAGTGCTGTTGTGCCTGTAGATAGGGCGCCAAGGCACCGTGAAGAGCAGCAAGAGCTTTCAGGGCTGGGCACTTCCCTGTGGGAGAATGAGCCGGACGTTTGCCTTTTCGGCAAGAGGCCCTGCCGCGGCCGAGCGCCATGGGATGTTGCTTCTCTGGGAAAGCCGAGATTCCCAGTGCTGTTGTGCCTGTAGATAGGGCACCAAGGCACCGTGAAGAGCAGCAACAGCTTTCAGGGCTGGGCCCTTCCCTGTGGGAGAAGGAGCCGGACGTTTGCCTTTTCGGCAAGAGGCTCTGCCGCGGCCGAGCGCCATGAGATGTTGCTTCTCTGGGAAAGCCCAGATCTCCACTGCTGTTGTGCCTGTAGATAGGGTGCCAAGGCACCGTGATGTGCAGCAAGAGCTTTCAGGGCTGGGCCCCCTGTGGCAGAAGGAACCGGACGTTTGCCTTTTCGGCAAGAGGCTCTGCCGCGGCCGAGCGCCATGAGATGTTGCTTCTCTGGGAAAGCCCAGATCCCCAGTGCTGTTGTGCCTGTAGATAGGGCACCAAGGCACCGTGAAGAGCAGCAACAGCTTTCAGGGCTGGGCCCTTCCTTGTGGGAGAAGGAGCCGGACGTTTGCCTTTTCGGCAAGAGGCTCTGCCGCGGCCGAGCGCCATGAGATGTTGCGTCTCTGGGAAAACACAGATCCCCAGTGCTGTTGTGCCTGTAGATAGGGTGCTAAGGGACCGTGAAGAGCAGCAACAGCTTTCAGGGCTGGGCCCTTCCCTGTGGGAGAAGGAGCCGGACGTTTGCCTTTTCGGCAAGAGGCTCTGCCGCGGCCGTGCGCCATGAGATGTTGCTTCTCTGGGAAAGCCCAGATCCCCACTGCTGTTGTGCCTGTAGATAGGGTGCCAAGGTTAGGTGAAGAGCAGCAACAGCTTTCAGGGCTGGGCCCTTCCCTGTGGGAGAAGGAGCAGGACGTTTGCCTTTTCGGCAAGAGGCTCTGCCGCGGCCGAGCGCCATGAGATGTTGCTTCTCTGGGAAAACACAGATCCCCAGTGCTGTTGTGCCTGTAGATAGGGTGCTAAGGCACCGTGAAGAGCAGCAACAGCTTTCAGGGCTGGGCCCTTCCCTGTGGGAGAAGGAGCCGGACGTTTGCCTTTTCGGCAAGAGGCTCTGCCGCGGCCGAGCGCCATGAGATGTTGCTTCTCTGGGAAAGCCCACATCCCCACTGCTCTTGTGCCTGTAGATAGGGCGCCAAGGCACCGTGAAGAGCAGCAAGAGCTTTCAGGGCTGGGCCCTTCCCTGTGGGAGAAGGAGCCGGACGTTTGCCTTTTAGGCAAGAGGCTCTGCCGCGGCCGAGCGCCATGAGATGTTGCTTCTCTGGGAAAGCCCAGATCCCCAGTGCTGTTGTGCCTGTAGATAGGGCAGCAAGGTTAGGTGAAGAGTAGCAACAGCTTTCAGGGCTGGGCCCTTCCCTGTGGGAGAAGGAGCCGGACGTTTGCCTTTTCGGCAAGAGGCTCTGCCGCGGCCGTGCGCCATGAGATGTTGCTTCTCTGGGAAAGCCCACATCCCCACTGCTCTTGTGCCTGTAGATAGGGTGCCAAGGTTAGGTGAAGAGCAGCAACAGCTTTCAGGGCTGGGCCCTTCCCTGTGGGAGAAGGAGCCGGACGTTTGCCTTTTCGGCAAGAGGCTCTGCCGCGGCCGAGCGCCATGAGATGATGCTTCTCTGGGAAAGTCCAGATCCCCACTGCTGTTGTGCCTGTAGATAGGGCGCCATGGGACCGTGAAGAGCAGCAAGAGCTTTCAGGGCTGGGCCCTTCCCTGTGGAAGAAGGAGCCGCACTTTTGCTTTTTCGGTTAGAGGCTCTGCCACAGCCGAGCGCCATGATATATTGGTTCTCTGGGAAAGCCCAGATCCCGAGTGCTGTTGTGCCTGTAGATAGGGCGCCAAGGCACCGTGAAGAGCAGCAAGAGCTTTCAGGGCTGGGCCCTTCCCTGTGGGAGAAGGAGCCGGACGTTTGCCTTTTCGGCAAGAGGCTCTGCCGCGGCCAAGCGCCATGAGATGTTGCGTCTCTGGGAAAGTCCAGATCCCCAGTGCTGTTGTGCCTGTAGATAGGGCGCCAAGGCACCGTGAAGAGCAGCAAGAGCTTTCAGGGCTGGGCACTTCCCTGTGGGAGAATGAGCCGGACGTTTGCCTTTTCGGCAAGAGGCTCTGCCGCGGCCGAGCGCCATGGGATGTTGCTTCTCTGGGAAAGCCCAGATCCCCACTGCTCTTGTGCCTGTAGATAGGGTGCCAAGGTTAGGTGAAGAGCAGCAACAGCTTTCAGGGCTGGGCCCTTCCCTGTGGGAGAAGGAGCCGGACGTTTGCCTTTTCGGCAAGAGGCTCTGCCGCGGTCCGAGCGCCATGAGATGTTGCTTCTCTGGGAAAGCCCAGATCTCCACTGCTGTTGTGCCTGTAGATAGGGTGCCAAGGCACCGTGATGTGCAGCAAGAGCTTTCAGGGCTGGGCCCCCTGTGGCAGAAGGAACCGGACGTTTGCCTTTTCGGCAAGAGGCTCTGCCGCGGCCGAGCGCCATGAGATGTTGCTTCTCTGGGAAAGCCCAGATCCCCAGTGCTGTTGTGCCTGTAGATAGGGCGCCAAGGTTAGGTGAAGAGCAGCAACAGCTTTCAGGGCTGGGCCCTTCCTTGTGGGAGAAGGAGCCGGACGTTTGCCTTTTCGGCAAGAGGCTCTGCCGCTGCCGAGCGCCATGAGATGTTGGTTCATTGGGAAAGCCCAGATCCCCAGTGCTGTTGTGCCTGTAGATAGGGCGCCAAGGCACCGTGAAGAGCAGCAACAGCTTTCAGGGCTGGGCCCTTCCCTGTGGCAGAAGGAGCCGGACATTTGTCTTTTCGGCAAGAGGCTCTTCCGCGCCGAGCGCCATGAAATGATGCTTCTCTGGGAAAGTCCAGATCCCCACTGCTGTTGTGCCTGTAGATAGGGCGCCATGGGACCGTGAAGAGCAGCAAGAGCTTTCAGGGCTGGGCCCTTCCCTGTGGGAGAAGGAGCAGGACGTTTGCCTTTTCGGCAAGAGGCTCTGCCGCGGACGAGTGTCATGAGATGCTGAGTCTCTGGGAAAGCCCAGATCGCCAGTCCTGTTGTGCCTGTAGATAGGGCGCCAAAGGCACCATGAAGAGCAGCAAGAGCTTTCAGGGCTGGGCCCTTCCCTGTGGGAGAATGAGCCGGACGTTTGCCTTTTAGGCAAGAGGCTCTGCCGCGGCCGAGCGCCATGAGATGTTGCTTCTCTGGGAAAGCCCAGATCCCCAGTGCTGTTGTGCCTGTAGATAGGGCGCCAAGGCACCGTGAAGAGCACCAACAGCTTTCAGGGCTGGGCCCTTCCCTGTGGCAGAAGGAGCCGGACGTTTGCCTTTTCTGCAAGAGGCTCTGCCGCGGCTGAGCGCCATGAGATTTTGTTTCTCTGGGAAAACACAGATCCGCAGTGCTGTTGTGCCTGTAGATAGGGCGCTAAGACACCGTGAAGAGCAGCAACAGCTTTCAGGGCTGGGCCCTTCCCTGTTGCAGAAGGAGCCTCACATTTGCCTTTTCGGCAAGAGGCTCTGCCGCGGCCGTGCGCCATGAGATGTTGCGTCTCTGGGAAAGCCCAGATCCCCAGTGCTGTTGTGCCTGTAGATAGGGCGCCAAGGCACCGTGAAGAGCAGCAAGAGCTTTCAGGGCTGGGCCCTTCCCTGTGGCAGAAGGAGCAGGACGTTTGCCTTTTCGGCAAGAGGCTCTGCCGCTGCCGAGCGCCATGAGATGATGCTTCTCTGGGAAAGTCCAGATCCCCACTGCTGTTGTGCCTGTAGATAGGGCGCCATGGGACCGTGAAGAGCAGCAAGAGCTTTCAGGGCTGGGCCCTTCCCTGTGGAAGAAGGAGCCGCACTTTTGCTTTTTCGGTTAGAGGCTCTGCCACAGCCGAGCGCCATGATATATTGGTTCTCTGGGAAAGCCCAGATCCCGAGTGCTGTTGTGCCTGTAGATAGGGCGCCAAGGCACCGTGAAGAGCAGCAAGAGCTTTCAGGGCTGGGCCCTTCCCTGTGGGAGAAGGAGCCGGACGTTTGCCTTTTCGGCAAGAGGCTCTGCCGCGGCCAAGCGCCATGAGATGTTGCGTCTCTGGGAAAGTCCAGATCCCCAGTGCTGTTGTGCCTGTAGATAGGGCGCCAAGGCACCGTGAAGAGCAGCAAGAGCTTTCAGGGCTGGGCACTTCCCTGTGGGAGAATGAGCCGGACGTTTGCCTTTTCGGCAAGAGGCCCTGCCGCGGCCGAGCGCCATGGGATGTTGCTTCTCTGGGAAAGCCGATATTCCCAGTGCTGTTGTGCCTGTAGATAGGGCACCAAGGCACCGTGAAGAGCAGCAAGAGCTTTCAGGGCTGGGCCCTTCCCTGTGGGAGAAGGAGCCGGACGTTTGCCTTTTCGGCAAGAGGCTCTGCCGCGGCCGAGCGCCATGAGATGTTGCGTCTCTGGGAAAACACAGATCCCCAGTGCTGTTGTGCCTGTAGATAGAGTGCTAAGGCACCGTGAAGAGCAGCAACAGCTTTCAGGGCTGGGCCCTTCCCTGTGGGAGAAGGAGCCGGACGTTTGCCTTTTCGGCAAGAGGCTCTGCCGCGGCCGTGCGCCATGAGATGTTGCTTCTCTGGGAAAGCCCAGATCCCCACTGCTCTTGTGCCTGTAGATAGGGTGCCAAGGTTAGGTGAAGAGCAGCAACAGCTTTCAGGGCTGGGCCCTTCCCTGTGGGAGAAGGAGCCGGACGTTTGCCTTTTCGGCAAGAGGCTCTGCCGCGGCCGAGCGCCATGAGATATTGCTTCTCTGGGAAAGCCCAGATCTCCACTGCTGTTGTGCCTGTAGATAGGGTGCCAAGGCACCGTGATGTGCAGCAAGAGCTTTCAGGGCTGGGCCCCCTGTGGCAGAAGGAACCGGACGTTTGCCTTTTCGGCAAGAGGCTCTGCCGCGGCCGAGCGCCATGAGATGTTGCTTCTCTGGGAAAGCCCAGATCCCCAGTGCTGTTGTGCCTGTAGATAGGGCACCAAGGCACCGTGAAGAGCAGCAACAGCTTTCAGGGCTGGGCCCTTCCTTGTGGGAGAAGGAGCCGGACGTTTGCCTTTTCGGCAAGAGGCTCTGCCGCGGCCGAGCGCCATGAGATGTTGCTTCTCTGGGAAAACACAGATCCCCAGTGCTGTTGTGCCTGTAGATAGGGTGCTAAGGGACCGTGAAGAGCAGCAACAGCTTTCAGGGCTGGGCCCTTCCTTGTGGGAGAAGGAGCCGGACGTTTGCCTTTTCGGCAAGAGGCTCTGCCGCGGCCAAGCGCCATGAGATGTTGCGTCTCTGGGAAAGTCCAGATCCCCAGTGCTGTTGTGCCTGTAGATAGGGCACCAAGGCACCGTGAAGAGCAGCAACAGCTTTCAGGGCTGGGCCCTTCCTTGTGGGAGAAGGAGCCGGACGTTTGCCTTTTCGGCAAGAGGCTCTGCCGCGGCCGAGCGCCATGAGATGTTGCTTCTCTGGGAAAGCCCAGATCTCCACTGCTGTTGTGCCTGTAGATAGGGTGCCAAGGCACCGTGATGTGCAGCTAGAGCTTTCAGGGCTGGGCCCCCTGTGGCAGAAGGAACCGGACGTTTGCCTTTTCGGCAAGAGGCTCTGCCGCGGCCGAGCGCCATGAGATGTTGCTTCTCTGGGAAAGCCCAGATCCCCAGTGCTGTTGTGCCTGTAGATAGGGCACCAAGGCACCGTGAAGAGCAGCAAGAGCTTTCAGGGCTGGGCCCTTCCTTGTGGGAGAAGGAGCCGGACGTTTGCCTTTTCGGCAAGAGGCTCTGCCGCGGCCGAGCGCCATGAGATGTTGCGTCTCTGGGAAAACACAGATCCCCAGTGCTGTTGTGCCTGTAGATAGGGTGCTAAGGGACCGTGAAGAGCAGCAACAGCTTTCAGGGCTGGGCCCTTCCCTGTGGGAGAAGGAGCCGGACGTTTGCCTTTTCGGCAAGAGGCTCTGCCGCGGCCGTGCGCCATGAGATGTTGCTTCTCTGGGAAAGCCCAGATCCCCACTGCTGTTGTGCCTGTAGATAGGGTGCCAAGGTTAGGTGAAGAGCAGCAACAGCTTTCAGGGCTGGGCCCTTCCCTGTGGGAGAAGGAGCAGGACGTTTGCCTTTTCGGCAAGAGGCTCTGCCGCTGCCGAGCGCCATGAGATGTTGGTTCATTGGGAAAGCACAGATCCCCAGTGCTGTTGTGCCTGTAGATAGGGCGCCAAGGCACCGTGAAGAGCAGCAAGAGCTTTCAGGGCTGGGCCCTTCCCTGTGGCAGAAGGAGCCGGACATTTGTCTTTTCGGCAAGAGGCTCTTCCGCGCCGAGCGCCATGAAATGATGCTTCTCTGGGAAAGTCCAGATCCCCACTGCTGTTGTGCCTGTAGATAGGGCGCCATGGGACCGTGAAGAGCAGCAAGAGCTTTCAGGGCTGGGCCCTACCCTGTGGGAGAAGGAGCAGGACGTTTGCCTTTTCGGCAAGAGGCTCTGCCGCGGACGAGTGTCATGAGATGCTGAGTCTCTGAGATAGCCCAGATCGCCAGTCCTGTTGTGCCTGTAGATAGGGTGCCAAAGGCACCGTGAAGAGCAGCAAGAGCTTTCAGGGCTGGGCCCTTCCCTGTTGCAGAAGGAGCCTCACATTTGCCTTTTCGGCAAGAGGCTCTGCCGCGGCCGAGCGCCATGAGATGTTGCGTCTCTGGGAAAGCCCAGATCCCCAGTGCTGTTGTGCCTGTAGATAGGGCGCCAAGGCACCGTGAAGAGCAGCAACAGCTTTCAGGGCTGGGCCCTTCCCTGTGGCAGAAGGAGCAGGACGTTTGCCTTTTCGGCAAGAGGCTCTGCCGCTGCCGAGTGCCATGAGATGTTGGTTCATTGGGAAAGTCCAGATCCCCACTGCTGTTGTGCCTGTAGATAGGGCGCCATGGGACCGTGATGTGCAGCAAGAGCTTTCAGGGCTGGGCCCTTCCCTGTGGAAGAAGGAGCCGCACTTTTGCTTTTTCGGTTAGAGGCTCTGCCACAGCCGAGCGCCATGATATATTGGTTCTCTGGGAAAGCCCAGATCCCCAGTGCTGTTGTGCCTGTAGATAGGGCGCCAAGGCACCGTGAAGAGCAGCAAGAGCTTTCAGGGCTGGGCCCTTCCCTGTGGGAGAAGGAGCCGGACGTTTGCCTTTTCGGCAAGAGGCTCTGCCGCGGCCAAGCGCCATGAGATGTTGCGTCTCTGGGAAAGTCCAGATCCCCAGTGCTGTTGTGCCTGTAGATAGGGCGCCAAGGCACCGTGAAGAGCAGCAAGAGCTTTCAGGGCTGGGCACTTCCCTGTGGGAGAATGAGCCGGACGTTTGCCTTTTCGGCAAGAGGCCCTGCCGCGGCCGAGCGCCATGGGATGTTGCTTCTCTGGGAAAGCCGATATTCCCAGTGCTGTTGTGCCTGTAGATAGGGCACCAAGGCACCGTGAAGAGCAGCAACAGCTTTCAGGGCTGGGCCCTTCCTTGTGGGAGAAGGAGCCGGACGTTTGCCTTTTCGGCAAGAGGCTCTGCCGCGGCCGAGCGCCATGAGATGTTGCGTCTCTGGGAAAACACAGATCCCCAGTGCTGTTGTGCCTGTAGATAGAGTGCTAAGGCACCGTGAAGAGCAGCAACAGCTTTCAGGGCTGGGCCCTTCCCTGTGGGAGAAGGAGCCGGACGTTTGCCTTTTCGGCAAGAGGCTCTGCCGCGGCCGTGCGCCATGAGATGTTGCTTCTCTGGGAAAGCCCACATCCCCACTGCTCTTGTGCCTGTAGATAGGGTGCCAAGGTTAGGTGAAGAGCAGCAACAGCTTTCAGGGCTGGGCCCTTCCCTGTGGGAGAAGGAGCCGGACATTTGCCTTTTCGGCAAGAGGCTCTGCCGCGGCCGAGCGCCATGAGATGTTGCTTCTCTGGGAAAGCCCAGATCTCCACTGCTGTTGTGCCTGTAGATAGGGTGCCAAGGCACCGTGATGTGCAGCAAGAGCTTTCAGGGCTGGGCCCTTCCCTGTGGGAGAAGGAGCCGGACGTTTGCCTTTTCTGCAAGAGGCTCTGCCGCGGCCGAGCGCCATGAGATTTTGTTTCTCTGGGAAAACACAGATCCGCAGTGCTGTTGTGCCTGTAGATAGGGCGCTAAGGCACCGTGAAGAGCAGCAACAGCTTTCAGGGCTGGGCCCTTCCCTGTTGCAGAAGGAGCCTCACATTTGCCTTTTCGGCAAGAGGCTCTGCCGCGGCCGAGCGCCATGAGATGTTGCGTCTCTGGGAAAGCCCAGATCCCCAGTGCTGTTGTGCCTGTAGATAGGGCGCCAAGGCACCGTGAAGAGCAGCAACAGCTTTCAGGGCTGGGCCCTTCCCTGTGGGAGAAGGAGCCGGACGTTTGCCTTTTCGGCAAGAGGCTCTGCCGCGGCCGAGCGCCATGAGATGTTGCTTCTCTGGGAAAGCCCAGATCTCCACTGCTGTTGTGCCTGTAGATAGGGCGCCATGGGACCGTGAAGAGCAGCAAGAGCTTTCAGGGCTGGGCCCTTCCCTGTGGGAGAAGGAGCCGCACTTTTGCTTTTTCGGTTAGAGGCTCTGCCACAGCCGAGCGCCATGATATGTTGCTTCTCTGGGAAAGCCCAGATCCCCAGTGCTGTTGTGCCTGTAGATAGGGCGCCAAGGCACCGTGAAGAGCAGAAAGAGCTTTCAGGGCTGGGCCCTTCCCTGTGGGAGAAGGAGCCGGACGTTTGCCTTTTCGGCAAGAGGCTCTGCCGCGGCCAAGCGCCATGAGATGTTGCGTCTCTGGGAAAGTCCAGATCCCCAGTGCTGTTGTGCCTGTAGATAGGGCGCCAAGGCACCGTGAAGAGCAGCAAGAGCTTTCAGGGCTGGGCCCTTCCCTGTGGGAGAAGGAGCCGGACGTTTGCCTTTTCGGCAAGAGGCTCTGCCGCGGCCGAGCGCCATGAGATGTTACGTCTCTGGGAAAACACAGATCCCCAGTGCTGTTGTGCCTGTAGATAGGGTGCTAAGGCACCGTGAAGAGCAGCAAGAGCTTTCAGGGCTGGGCCCTTCCCTGTGGGAGAAGGAGCCGGACGTTTGCCTTTTCGGCAAGAGGCTCTGCCGCGGCCGTGCGCCATGAGATGTTGCTTCTCTGGGAAAGCCCAGATCCCCACTGCTCTTGTGCCTGTAGATAGGGTGCCAAGGTTAGGTGAAGAGCAGCAACAGCTTTCAGGGCTGGGCCCTTCCCTGTGGGAGAAGGAGCCGGACGTTTGCCTTTTCGGCAAGAGGCTCTGCCGCGGCCGAGCGCCATGAGATGATGCTTCTCTGGGAAAGTCCAGATCCCCACTGCTGTTGTGCCTGTAGATAGGGCGCCATGGGACCGTGAAGAGCAGCAAGAGCTTTCAGGGCTGGGCCCTTCCCTGTGGAAGAAGGAGCCGCACTTTTGCTTTTTCGGTTAGAGGCTCTGCCACAGCCGAGCGCCATGATATATTGGTTCTCTGGGAAAGCCCAGATCCCGAGTGCTGTTGTGCCTGTAGATAGGGCGCCAAGGCACCGTGAAGAGCAGCAAGAGCTTTCAGGGCTGGGCACTTCCCTGTGGGAGAATGAGCCGGACGTTTGCCTTTTCGGCAAGAGGCCCTGCCGCGGCCGAGCGCCATGGGATGTTGCTTCTCTGGGAAAGCCGATATTCCCAGTGCTGTTGTGCCTGTAGATAGGGCACCAAGGCACCGTGAAGAGCAGCAACAGCTTTCAGGGCTGGGCCCTTCCTTGTGGGAGAAGGAGCCGGACGTTTGCCTTTTCGGCAAGAGGCTCTGCCGCGGCCGAGCGCCATGAGATGTTGCGTCTCTGGGAAAACACAGATCCCCAGTGCTGTTGTGCCTGTAGATAGAGTGCTAAGGCACCGTGAAGAGCAGCAACAGCTTTCAGGGCTGGGCCCTTCCCTGTGGGAGAAGGAGCCGGACGTTTGCCTTTTCGGCAAGAGGCTCTGCCGCGGCCGTGCGCCATGAGATGTTGCTTCTCTGGGAAAGCCCAGATCCCCACTGCTCTTGTGCCTGTAGATAGGGTGCCAAGGTTAGGTGAAGAGCAGCAACAGCTTTCAGGGCTGGGCCCTTCCCTGTGGGAGAAGGAGCCGGACGTTTGCCTTTTCGGCAAGAGGCTCTTCCGCGCCGAGCGCCATGAAATGATGCTTCTCTGGGAAAGTCCAGATCCCCACTGCTGTTGTGCCTGTAGATAGGGCGCCATGGGACCGTGAAGAGCAGCAAGAGCTTTCAGGGCTGGGCCCTTCCCTGTGGGAGAAGGAGCAGGACGTTTGCCTTTTCGGCAAGAGGCTCTGCCGCTGCCGAGCGCCATGAGATGTTGGTTCATTGGGAAAGTCCAGATCCCCACTGCTGTTGTGCCTGTAGATAGGGCGCCATGGGACCGTGAAGAGCAGCAAGAGCTTTCAGGGCTGGGCCCTTCCCTGTGGGAGAAGGAGCCGCACTTTTGCTTTTTCGGTTAGAGGCTCTGCCACAGCCGAGCGCCATGATATGTTGCTTCTCTGGGAAAGCCCAGATCCCCAGTGCTGTTGTGCCTGTAGATAGGGCGCCAAGGCACCGTGAAGAGCAGCAAGAGCTTTCAGGGCTGGGCCCTTCCCTGTGGGAGAAGGAGCCGGACGTTTGCCTTTTCTGCAAGAGGCTCTGCCGCGGCCAAGCACCATGAGATGTTGCGTCTCTGGGAAAGTCCAGATCCCCAGTGCTGTTGTGCCTGTAGATAGGGCGCCAAGGCACCGTGAAGAGCAGCAAGAGCTTTCAGGGCTGGGCCCTTCCCTGTGGGAGAAGGAGCCGGACGTTTGCCTTTTCGGCAAGAGGCTCTGCCGCGGCCGAGCGCCATGAGATGTTACGTCTCTGGGAAAACACAGATCCCCAGTGCTGTTGTGCCTGTAAATAGGGTGCTAAGGCACCGTGAAGAGCAGCAACAGCTTTCAGGGCTGGGCCCTTCCCTGTGGGAGAAGGAGCCGGACGTTTGCCTTTTCGGCAAGAGGCTCTGCCGCGGCCGTGCGCCATGAGATGTTGCTTCTCTGGGAAAGCCCACATCCCCACTGCTCTTGTGCCTGTAGATAGGGTGCCAAGGTTAGGTGAAGAGCAGCAACAGCTTTCAGGGCTGGGCCCTTCCCTGTGGGAGAAGGAGCCGGACGTTTGCCTTTTCGGCAAGAGGCTCTGCCGCTGCCGAGCGCCATGAGATGATGCTTCTCTGGGAAAGTCCAGATCCCCACTGCTGTTGTGCCTGTAGATAGGGCGCCATGGGACCGTGAAGAGCAGCAAGAGCTTTCAGGGCTGGGCCCTTCCCTGTGGAAGAAGGAGCCGCACTTTTGCTTTTTCGGTTAGAGGCTCTGCCACAGCCGAGCGCCATGATATATTGGTTCTCTGGGAAAGCCCAGATCCCGAGTGCTGTTGTGCCTGTAGATAGGGCGCCAAGGCACCGTGAAGAGCAGCAAGAGCTTTCAGGGCTGGGCCCTTCCCTGTGGGAGAAGGAGCCGGACGTTTGCCTTTTCGGCAAGAGGCTCTGCCGCGGCCGAGCGCCATGAGATGTTGCGTCTCTGGGAAAACACAGATCCCCAGTGCTGTTGTGCCTGTAGATAGGGCGCCAAGGCACCGTGAAGAGCAGCAAGAGCTTTCAGGGCTGGGCACTTCCCTGTGGGAGAAGGAGCCGGACGTTTGCCTTTTCGGCAAGAGGCCCTGCCGCGGCCGAGCGCCATGAGATGTTGCGTCTCTGGGAAAGCCGATATTCCCAGTGCTGTTGTGCCTGTAGATAGGGCACCAAGGCACCGTGAAGAGCAGCAACAGCTTTCAGGGCTGGGCCCTTCCTTGTGGGAGAAGGAGCCGGACGTTTGCCTTTTCGGCAAGAGGCTCTGCCGCGGCCGAGCGCCATGAGATGTTGCGTCTCTGGGAAAACACAGATCCCCAGTGCTGTTGTGCCTGTAGATAGAGTGCTAAGGCACCGTGAAGAGCAGCAACAGCTTTCAGGGCTGGGCCCTTCCCTGTGGGAGAAGGAGCCGGACGTTTGCCTTTTCGGCAAGAGGCTCTGCCGCGGCCGAGCGCCATGAGATGTTGCTTCTCTGGGAAAGCCCAGATCTCCACTGCTGTTGTGCCTGTAGATAGGGTGCCAAGGCACCGTGATGTGCAGCAAGAGCTTTCAGGGCTGGGCCCCCTGTGGCAGAAGGAACCGGACGTTTGCCTTTTCGGCAAGAGGCTCTGCCGCGGCCGAGCGCCATGAGATGTTGCTTCTCTGGGAAAGCCCAGATCCCCAGTGCTGTTGTGCCTGTAGATAGGGCACCAAGGCACCGTGAAGAGCAGCAACAGCTTTCAGGGCTGGGCCCTTCCTTGTGGGAGAAGGAGCCGGACGTTTGCCTTTTCGGCAAGAGGCTCTGCCGCTGCCGAGCGCCATGAGATGTTGGTTCATTGGGAAAGCACAGATCCCCAGTGCTGTTGTGCCTGTAGATAGGGCGCCAAGGCACCGTGAAGAGCAGCAACAGCTTTCAGGGCTGGGCCCTTCCCTGTGGCAGAAGGAGCCGGACATTTGTCTTTTCGGCAAGAGGCTCTTCCGCGCCGAGCGCCATGAAATGATGCTTCTCTGGGAAAGTCCAGATCCCCACTGCTGTTGTGCCTGTAGATAGGGCGCCATGGGACCGTGAAGAGCAGCAAGAGCTTTCAGGGCTGGGCCCTTCCCTGTGGGAGAAGGAGCAGGACGTTTGCCTTTTCGGCAAGAGGCTCTGCCGCCGACGAGTGTCATGAGATGCTGAGTCTCTGAGATAGCCCAGATCGCCAGTCCTGTTGTGCCTGTAGATAGGGCGCCAAAGGCACCGTGAAGAGCAGCAAGAGCTTTCAGGGCTGGGCCCTTCCCTGTGGGAGAATGAGCCGGACGTTTGCCTTTTAGGCAAGAGGCTCTGCCGCGGCCGAGCGCCATGAGATGTTGCTTCTCTGGGAAAGCCCAGATCCCCAGTGCTGTTGTGCCTGTAGATAGGGCGCCAAGGCACCGTGAAGAGCACCAACAGCTTTCAGGGCTGGGCCCTTCCCTGTGGGAGAAGGAGCCGGACGTTTGCCTTTTCTGCAAGAGGCTCTGCCGCGGCCGAGCGCCATGAGATTTTGTTTCTCTGGGAAAACACAGATCCGCAGTGCTGTTGTGCCTGTAGATAGGGCGCTAAGGCACCGTGAAGAGCAGCAACAGCTTTCAGGGCTGGGCCCTTCCCTGTTGCAGAAGGAGCCTCACATTTGCCTTTTCGGCAAGAGGCTCTGCCGCGGCCGAGCGCCATGAGATGTTGCGTCTCTGGGAAAGCCCAGATCCCCAGTGCTGTTGTGCCTGTAGATAGGGCGCCAAGGCACCGTGAAGAGCAGCAAGAGCTTTCAGGGCTGGGCCCTTCCCTGTTGCAGAAGGAGCAGGACGTTTGCCTTTTCGGCAAGAGGCTCTGCCGCTGCCGAGCGCCATGAGATGTTGGTTCATTGGGAAAGTCCAGATCCCCACTGCTGTTGTGCCTGTAGATAGGGCGCCATGGGACCGTGAAGAGCAGCAAGAGCTTTCAGGGCTGGGCCCTTCCCTGTGGAAGAAGGAGCCGCACTTTTGCTTTTTCGGTTAGAGGCTCTGCCACAGCCGAGCGCCATGATATATTGGTTCTCTGGGAAAGCCCAGATCCCGAGTGCTGTTGTGCCTGTAGATAGGGCGCCAAGGCACCGTGAAGAGCAGCAAGAGCTTTCAGGGCTGGGCCCTTCCCTGTGGGAGAAGGAGCCGGACGTTTGCCTTTTCGGCAAGAGGCTCTGCCGCGGCCAAGCGCCATGAGATGTTGCGTCTCTGGGAAAGTCCAGATCCCCAGTGCTGTTGTGCCTGTAGATAGGGCGCCAAGGCACCGTGAAGAGCAGCAAGAGCTTTCAGGGCTGGGCACTTCCCTGTGGGAGAATGAGCCGGACGTTTGCCTTTTCGGCAAGAGGCCCTGCCGCGGCCGAGCGCCATGGGATGTTGCTTCTCTGGGAAAGCCGATATTCCCAGTGCTGTTGTGCCTGTAGATAGGGCACCAAGGCACCGTGAAGAGCAGCAAGAGCTTTCAGGGCTGGGCCCTTCCCTGTGGGAGAAGGAGCCGGACGTTTGCCTTTTCGGCAAGAGGCTCTGCCGCGGCCGAGCGCCATGAGATGTTGCGTCTCTGGGAAAACACAGATCCCCAGTGCTGTTGTGCCTGTAGATAGAGTGCTAAGGCACCGTGAAGAGCAGCAACAGCTTTCAGGGCTGGGCCCTTCCCTGTGGGAGAAGGAGCCGGACGTTTGCCTTTTCGGCAAGAGGCTCTGCCGCGGCCGTGCGCCATGAGATGTTGCTTCTCTGGGAAAGCCCAGATCCCCACTGCTCTTGTGCCTGTAGATAGGGTGCCAAGGTTAGGTGAAGAGCAGCAAGAGCTTTCAGGGCTGGGCCCTTCCCTGTGGGAGAAGGAGCCGGACGTTTGCCTTTTCGGCAAGAGGCTCTGCCGCGGCCGAGCGCCATGAGATGTTGCTTCTCTGGGAAAGCCCAGATCTCCACTGCTGTTGTGCCTGTAGATAGGGTGCCAAGGCACCGTGATGTGCAGCAAGAGCTTTCAGGGCTGGGCCCCCTGTGGCAGAAGGAACCGGACGTTTGCCTTTTCGGCAAGAGGCTATGCCGCGGCCGAGCGCCATGAGATGTTGCTTCTCTGGGAAAGCCCAGATCCCCAGTGCTGTTGTGCCTGTAGATAGGGCACCAAGGCACCGTGAAGAGCAGCAACAGCTTTCAGGGCTGGGCCCTTCCTTGTGGGAGAAGGAGCCGGACGTTTGCCTTTTCGGCAAGAGGCTCTGCCGCGGCCGAGCGCCATGAGATGTTGCGTCTCTGGGAAAACACAGATCCCCAGTGCTGTTGTGCCTGTAGATAGGGTGCTAAGGGACCGTGAAGAGCAGCAACAGCTTTCAGGGCTGGGCCCTTCCCTGTGGGAGAAGGAGCCGGACGTTTGCCTTTTCGGCAAGAGGCTCTGCCGCGGCCGAGCGCCATGAGATGATGCTTCTCTGGGAAAGTCCAGATCCCCACTGCTGTTGTGCCTGTAGATAGGGCGCCATGGGACCGTGAAGAGCAGCAAGAGCTTTCAGGGCTGGGCCCTTCCCTGTGGAAGAGGGAGCCGCACTTTTGCTTTTTCGGTTAGAGGCTCTGCCACAGCCGAGCGCCATGATATATTGGTTCTCTGGGAAAGCCCAGATCCCGAGTGCTGTTGTGCCTGTAGATAGGGCGCCAAGGCACCGTGAAGAGCAGCAAGAGCTTTCAGGGCTGGGCACTTCCCTGTGGGAGAATGAGCCGGACGTTTGCCTTTTCGGCAAGAGGCCCTGCCGCGGCCGAGCGCCATGGGATGTTGCTTCTCTGGGAAAGCCGATATTCCCAGTGCTGTTGTGCCTGTAGATAGGGCACCAAGGCACCGTGAAGAGCAGCAACAGCTTTCAGGGCTGGGCCCTTCCTTGTGGGAGAAGGAGCCGGACGTTTGCCTTTTCGGCAAGAGGCTCTGCCGCGGCCGAGCGCCATGAGATGTTGCGTCTCTGGGAAAACACAGATCCGCAGTGCTGTTGTGCCTGTAGATAGAGTGCTAAGGCACCGTGAAGAGCAGCAACAGCTTTCAGGGCTGGGCCCTTCCCTGTGGGAGAAGGAGCCGGACGTTTGCCTTTTCGGCAAGAGGCTCTGCCGCGGCCGTGCGCCATGAGATGTTGCTTCTCTGGGAAAGCCCAGATCCCCACTGCTCTTGTGCCTGTAGATAGGGTGCCAAGGTTAGGTGAAGAGCAGCAACAGCTTTCAGGGCTGGGCCCTTCCCTGTGGGAGAAGGAGCCGGACGTTTGCCTTTTCGGCAAGAGGCTCTGCCGCGGCCGTGCGCCATGAGATGTTGCTTCTCTGGGAAAGCCCAGATCTCCACTGCTGTTGTGCCTGTAGATAGGGTGCCAAGGCACCGTGATGTGCAGCAAGAGCTTTCAGGGCTGGGCCCCCTGTGGCAGAAGGAACCGGACGTTTGCCTTTTCGGCAAGAGGCTCTGCCGCGGCCGAGCGCCATGAGATGTTGCTTCTCTGGGAAAGCCCAGATCCCCAGTGCTGTTGTGCCTGTAGATAGGGCACCAAGGCACCGTGAAGAGCAGCAACAGCTTTCAGGGCTGGGCCCTTCCTTGTGGGAGAAGGAGCCGGACGTTTGCCTTTTCGGCAAGAGGCTCTGCCGCGGCCGAGCGCCATGAGATGTTGCGTCTCTGGGAAAACACAGATCCCCAGTGCTGTTGTGCCTGTAGATAGGGTGCTAAGGGACCGTGAAGAGCAGCAACAGCTTTCAGGGCTGGGCCCTTCCCTGTGGGAGAAGGAGCCGGACGTTTGCCTTTTCGGCAAGAGGCTCTGCCGCGGCCGTGCGCCATGAGATGTTGCTTCTCTGGGAAAGCCCAGATCCCCACTGCTGTTGTGCCTGTAGATAGGGTGCCAAGGTTAGGTGAAGAGCAGCAACAGCTTTCAGGGCTGGGCCCTTCCCTGTGGGAGAAGGAGCAGGACGTTTGCCTTTTCGGCAAGAGGCTCTGCCGCTGCCGAGCGCCATGATATGTTGGTTCATTGGGAAAGCACAGATCCCCAGTGCTGTTGTGCCTGTAGATAGGGCGCCAAGGCACCGTGAAGAGCAGCAACAGCTTTCAGGGCTGGGCCCTTCCCTGTGGCAGAAGGAGCCGGACATTTGTCTTTTCGGCAAGAGGCTCTGCCGCGGACGAGTGTCATGAGATGCTGAGTCTCTGAGATAGCCCAGATCGCCTGTCCTGTTGTGCCTGTAGATAGGGCGCCAAAGGCACCGTGAAGAGCAGCAAGAGCTTTCAGGGCTGGGCCCTTCCCTGTGGGAGAATGAGCCGGACGTTTGCCTTTTAGGCAAGAGGCTCTGCCGCGGCCGAGCGCCATGAGATGTTGCTTCTCTGGGAAAGCCCAGATCCCCAGTGCTGTTGTGCCTGTAGATAGGGCGCCAAGGCACCGTGAAGAGCAGCAAGAGCTTTCAGGGCTGGGCCCTTCCCTGTGGGAGAAGGAGCCGGACGTTTGCCTTTTCTGCAAGAGGCTCTGCCGCGGCCGAGCGCCATGAGATTTTGTTTCTCTGGGAAAACACAGATCCGCAGTGCTGTTGTGCCTGTAGATAGGGCGCTAAGGCACCGTGAAGAGCAGCAACAGCTTTCAGGGCTGGGCCCTTCCCTGTTGCAGAAGGAGCCTCACATTTGCCTTTTCGGCAAGAGGCTCTGCCGCGGCCGAGCGCCATGAGATGTTGCGTCTCTGGGAAAGCCCAGATCCCCACTGCTGTTGTGCCTGTAGATAGGGCGCCAAGGCACCGTGAAGAGCAGCAAGAGCTTTCAGGGCTGGGCCCTTCCCTGTTGCAGAAGGAGCAGGACGTTTGCCTTTTCGGCAAGAGGCCCTGCCGCGGCCGAGCGCCATGGGATGTTGCTTCTCTGGGAAAGCCGATATTCCCAGTGCTGTTGTGCCTGTAGATAGGGCACCAAGGCACCGTGAAGAGCAGCAACAGCTTTCAGGGCTGGGCCCTTCCTTGTGGGAGAAGGAGCCGGACGTTTGCCTTTTCGGCAAGAGGCTCTGCCGCTGCCGAGCGCCATGAGATGTTGGTTCATTGGGAAAGCACAGATCCCCAGTGCTGTTGTGCCTGTAGATAGGGCGCCAAGGCACCGTGAAGAGCAGCAACAGCTTTCAGGGCTGGGCCCTTCCCTGTGGCAGAAGGAGCCGGACATTTGTCTTTTCGGCAAGAGGCTCTTCCGCGCCGAGCGCCATGAAATGATGCTTCTCTGGGAAAGTCCAGATCCCCACTGCTGTTGTGCCTGTAGATAGGGCGCCATGGGACCGTGAAGAGCAGCAAGAGCTTTCAGGGCTGGGCCCTTCCCTGTGGGAGAAGGAGCAGGACGTTTGCCTTTTCGGCAAGAGGCTCTGCCGCGGACGAGTGTCATGAGATGCTGAGTCTCTGAGATAGCCCAGATCGCCAGTCCTGTTGTGCCTGTAGATAGGGCGCCAAAGGCACCGTGAAGAGCAGCAAGAGCTTTCAGGGCTGGGCCCTTCCCTGTGGGAGAATGAGCCGGACGTTTGCCTTTTAGGCAAGAGGCTCTGCCGCGGCCGAGCGCCATGAGATGTTGCTTCTCTGGGAAAGCCCAGATCCCCAGTGCTGTTGTGCCTGTAGATAGGGCGCCAAGGCACCGTGAAGAGCACCAACAGCTTTCAGGGCTGGGCCCTTCCCTGTGGGAGAAGGAGCCGGACGTTTGCCTTTTCTGCAAGAGGCTCTGCCGCGGCCGAGCGCCATGAGATTTTGTTTCTCTGGGAAAACACAGATCCGCAGTGCTGTTGTGCCTGTAGATAGGGCGCTAAGGCACCGTGAAGAGCAGCAACAGCTTTCAGGGCTGGGCCCTTCCCTGTTGCAGAAGGAGCCTCACATTTGCCTTTTCGGCAAGAGGCTCTGCCGCGGCCGAGCGCCATGAGATGTTGCGTCTCTGGGAAAGCCCAGATCCCCAGTGCTGTTGTGCCTGTAGATAGGGCGCCAAGGCACCGTGAAGAGCAGCAAGAGCTTTCAGGGCTGGGCCCTTCCCTGTGGGAGAAGGAGCCGGACGTTTGCCTTTTCGGCAAGAGGCTCTGCCGCGGCCAAGCGCCATGAGATGTTGCGTCTCTGGGAAAGTCCAGATCCCCAGTGCTGTTGTGCCTGTAGATAGGGCGCCAAGGCACCGTGAAGAGCAGCAAGAGCTTTCAGGGCTGGGCACTTCCCTGTGGGAGAATGAGCCGGACGTTTGCCTTTTCGGCAAGAGGCCCTGCCGCGGCCGAGCGCCATGGGATGTTGCTTCTCTGGGAAAGCCGATATTCCCAGTGCTGTTGTGCCTGTAGATAGGGCACCAAGGCACCGTGAAGAGCAGCAAGAGCTTTCAGGGCTGGGCCCTTCCCTGTGGGAGAAGGAGCCGGACGTTTGCCTTTTCGGCAAGAGGCTCTGCCGCGGCCGAGCGCCATGAGATGTTGCGTCTCTGGGAAAACACAGATCCCCAGTGCTGTTGTGCCTGTAGATAGAGTGCTAAGGCACCGTGAAGAGCAGCAACAGCTTTCAGGGCTGGGCCCTTCCCTGTGGGAGAAGGAGCCGGACGTTTGCCTTTTCGGCAAGAGGCTCTGCCGCGGCCGTGCGCCATGAGATGTTGCTTCTCTGGGAAAGCCCAGATCCCCACTGCTCTTGTGCCTGTAGATAGGGTGCCAAGGTTAGGTGAAGAGCAGCAAGAGCTTTCAGGGCTGGGCCCTTCCCTGTGGGAGAAGGAGCCGGACGTTTGCCTTTTCGGCAAGAGGCTCTGCCGCGGCCGAGCGCCATGAGATGTTGCTTCTCTGGGAAAGCCCAGATCTCCACTGCTGTTGTGCCTGTAGATAGGGTGCCAAGGCACCGTGATGTGCAGCAAGAGCTTTCAGGGCTGGGCCCCCTGTGGCAGAAGGAACCGGACGTTTGCCTTTTCGGCAAGAGGCTCTGCCGCGGCCGAGCGCCATGAGATGTTGCTTCTCTGGGAAAGCCCAGATCCCCAGTGCTGTTGTGCCTGTAGATAGGGCACCAAGGCACCGTGAAGAGCAGCAACAGCTTTCAGGGCTGGGCCCTTCCTTGTGGGAGAAGGAGCCGGACGTTTGCCTTTTCGGCAAGAGGCTCTGCCGCGGCCGAGCGCCATGAGATGTTGCGTCTCTGGGAAAACACAGATCCCCAGTGCTGTTGTGCCTGTAGATAGGGTGCTAAGGGACCGTGAAGAGCAGCAACAGCTTTCAGGGCTGGGCCCTTCCCTGTGGGAGAAGGAGCCGGACGTTTGCCTTTTCGGCAAGAGGCTCTGCCGCGGCCGAGCGCCATGAGATGATGCTTCTCTGGGAAAGTCCAGATCCCCACTGCTGTTGTGCCTGTAGATAGGGCGCCATGGGACCGTGAAGAGCAGCAAGAGCTTTCAGGGCTGGGCCCTTCCCTGTGGAAGAGGGAGCCGCACTTTTGCTTTTTCGGTTAGAGGCTCTGCCACAGCCGAGCGCCATGATATATTGGTTCTCTGGGAAAGCCCAGATCCCGAGTGCTGTTGTGCCTGTAGATAGGGCGCCAAGGCACCGTGAAGAGCAGCAAGAGCTTTCAGGGCTGGGCACTTCCCTGTGGGAGAATGAGCCGGACGTTTGCCTTTTCGGCAAGAGGCCCTGCCGCGGCCGAGCGCCATGGGATGTTGCTTCTCTGGGAAAGCCGATATTCCCAGTGCTGTTGTGCCTGTAGATAGGGCACCAAGGCACCGTGAAGAGCAGCAACAGCTTTCAGGGCTGGGCCCTTCCTTGTGGGAGAAGGAGCCGGACGTTTGCCTTTTCGGCAAGAGGCTCTGCCGCGGCCGAGCGCCATGAGATGTTGCGTCTCTGGGAAAACACAGATCCACAGTGCTGTTGTGCCTGTAGATAGAGTGCTAAGGCACCGTGAAGAGCAGCAACAGCTTTCAGGGCTGGGCCCTTCCCTGTGGGAGAAGGAGCCGGACGTTTGCCTTTTCGGCAAGAGGCTCTGCCGCGGCCGTGCGCCATGAGATGTTGCTTCTCTGGGAAAGCCCAGATCCCCACTGCTCTTGTGCCTGTAGATAGGGTGCCAAGGTTAGGTGAAGAGCAGCAACAGCTTTCAGGGCTGGGCCCTTCCCTGTGGGAGAAGGAGCCGGACGTTTGCCTTTTCGGCAAGAGGCTCTGCCGCGGCCGTGCGCCATGAGATGTTGCTTCTCTGGGAAAGCCCAGATCTCCACTGCTGTTGTGCCTGTAGATAGGGTGCCAAGGCACCGTGATGTGCAGCAAGAGCTTTCAGGGCTGGGCCCCCTGTGGCAGAAGGAACCGGACGTTTGCCTTTTCGGCAAGAGGCTATGCCGCGGCCGAGCGCCATGAGATGTTGCTTCTCTGGGAAAGCCCAGATCCCCAGTGCTGTTGTGCCTGTAGATAGGGCACCAAGGCACCGTGAAGAGCAGCAACAGCTTTCAGGGCTGGGCCCTTCCTTGTGGGAGAAGGAGCCGGACGTTTGCCTTTTCGGCAAGAGGCTCTGCCGCGGCCGAGCGCCATGAGATGTTGCGTCTCTGGGAAAACACAGATCCCCAGTGCTGTTGTGCCTGTAGATAGGGTGCTAAGGGACCGTGAAGAGCAGCAACAGCTTTCAGGGCTGGGCCCTTCCCTGTGGGAGAAGGAGCCGGACGTTTGCCTTTTCGGCAAGAGGCTCTGCCGCGGCCGTGCGCCATGAGATGTTGCTTCTCTGGGAAAGCCCAGATCCCCACTGCTGTTGTGCCTGTAGATAGGGTGCCAAGGTTAGGTGAAGAGCAGCAACAGCTTTCAGGGCTGGGCCCTTCCCTGTGGGAGAAGGAGCAGGACGTTTGCCTTTTCGGCAAGAGGCTCTGCCGCTGCCGAGCGCCATGATATGTTGGTTCATTGGGAAAGCACAGATCCCCAGTGCTGTTGTGCCTGTAGATAGGGCGCCAAGGCACCGTGAAGAGCAGCAACAGCTTTCAGGGCTGGGCCCTTCCCTGTGGCAGAAGGAGCCGGACATTTGTCTTTTCGGCAAGAGGCTCTGCCGCGGACGAGTGTCATGAGATGCTGAGTCTCTGAGATAGCCCAGATCGCCTGTCCTGTTGTGCCTGTAGATAGGGCGCCAAAGGCACCGTGAAGAGCAGCAAGAGCTTTCAGGGCTGGGCCCTTCCCTGTGGGAGAATGAGCCGGACGTTTGCCTTTTAGGCAAGAGGCTCTGCCGCGGCCGAGCGCCATGAGATGTTGCTTCTCTGGGAAAGCCCAGATCCCCAGTGCTGTTGTGCCTGTAGATAGGGCGCCAAGGCACCGTGAAGAGCAGCAAGAGCTTTCAGGGCTGGGCCCTTCCCTGTGGGAGAAGGAGCCGGACGTTTGCCTTTTCTGCAAGAGGCTCTGCCGCGGCCGAGCGCCATGAGATTTTGTTTCTCTGGGAAAACACAGATCCGCAGTGCTGTTGTGCCTGTAGATAGGGCGCTAAGGCACCGTGAAGAGCAACAACAGCTTTCAGGGCTGGGCCCTTCCCTGTTGCAGAAGGAGCCTCACATTTGCCTTTTCGGCAAGAGGCTCTGCCGCGGCCGAGCGCCATGAGATGTTGCGTCTCTGGGAAAGCCCAGATCCCCACTGCTGTTGTGCCTGTAGATAGGGCGCCAAGGCACCGTGAAGAGCAGCAAGAGCTTTCAGGGCTGGGCCCTTCCCTGTTGCAGAAGGAGCAGGACGTTTGCCTTTTCGGCAAGAGGCTCTGCCGCTGCCGAGCGCCATGAGATGTTGGTTCATTGGGAAAGTCCAGATCCCCACTGCTGTTGTGCCTGTAGATAGGGCGCCATGGGACCGTGAAGAGCAGCAAGAGCTTTCAGGGCTGGGCCCTTCCCTGTGGAAGAAGGAGCCGCACTCTTGCTTTTTCGGTTAGAGGCTCTGCCACAGCCGAGCGCCATGATATATTGGTTCTCTGGGAAAGCCCAGATCCCGAGTGCTGTTGTGCCTGTAGATAGGGCGCCAAGGCACCGTGAAGAGCAGCAAGAGCTTTCAGGGCTGGGCCCTTCCCTGTGGGAGAAGGAGCCGGACGTTTGCCTTTTCGGCAAGAGGCTCTGCCGCGGCCAAGCGCCATGAGATGTTGCGTCTCTGGGAAAGTCCAGATCCCCAGTGCTGTTGTGCCTGTAGATAGGGCGCCAAGGCACCGTGAAGAGCAGCAAGAGCTTTCAGGGCTGGGCACTTCCCTGTGGGAGAATGAGCCGGACGTTTGCCTTTTCGGCAAGAGGCCCTGCCGCGGCCGAGCGCCATGGGATGTTGCTTCTCTGGGAAAGCCGATATTCCCAGTGCTGTTGTGCCTGTAGATAGGGCACCAAGGCACCGTGAAGAGCAGCAACAGCTTTCAGGGCTGGGCCCTTCCTTGTGGGAGAAGGAGCCGGACGTTTGCCTTTTCGGCAAGAGGCTCTGCCGCGGCCGAGCGCCATGAGATGTTGCGTCTCTGGGAAAACACAGATCCCCAGTGCTGTTGTGCCTGTAGATAGAGTGCTAAGGCACCGTGAAGAGCAGCAACAGCTTTCAGGGCTGGGCCCTTCCCTGTGGGAGAAGGAGCCGGACGTTTGCCTTTTCGGCAAGAGGCTCTGCCGCGGCCGTGCGCCATGAGATGTTGCTTCTCTGGGAAAGCCCAGATCCCCACTGCTGTTGTGCCTGTAGATAGGGTGCCAAGGTTAGGTGAAGAGCAGCAACAGCTTTCAGGGCTGGGCCCTTCCCTGTGGGAGAAGGAGCCGGACGTTTGCCTTTTCGGCAAGAGGCTCTGCCGCGGCCGAGCGCCATGAGATGATGCTTCTCTGGGAAAGTCCAGATCCCCACTGCTGTTGTGCCTGTAGATAGGGCGCCATGGGACCGTGAAGAGCAGCAAGAGCTTTCAGGGCTGGGCCCTTCCCTGTGGAAGAAGGAGCCGCACTTTTGCTTTTTCGGTTAGAGGCTCTGCCACAGCCGAGCGCCATGATATATTGGTTCTCTGGGAAAGCCCAGATCCCGAGTGCTGTTGTGCCTGTAGATAGGGCGCCAAGGCACCGTGAAGAGCAGCAAGAGCTTTCAGGGCTGGGCCCTTCCCTGTTGCAGAAGGAGCCGGACGTTTGCCTTTTCGGCAAGAGGCTCTGCCGCGGCCGAGCGCCATGAGATGTTGCGTCTCTGGGAAAACACAGATCCCCAGTGCTGTTGTGCCTGTAGATAGGGCGCCAAGGCACCGTGAAGAGCAGCAAGAGCTTTCAGGGCTGGGCACTTCCCTGTGGGAGAATGAGCCGGACGTTTGCCTTTTCGGCAAGAGGCCCTGCCGCGGCCGAGCGCCATGTGATGTTGCGTCTCTGGGAAAGCCGATATTCCCAGTGCTGTTGTGCCTGTAGATAGGGCACCAAGGCACCGTGAAGAGCAGCAACAGCTTTCAGGGCTGGGCCCTTCCTTGTGGGAGAAGGAGCCGGACGTTTGCCTTTTCGGCAAGAGGCTCTGCCGCGGCCGAGCGCCATGAGATGTTGCGTCTCTGGGAAAACACAGATCCCCAGTGCTGTTGTGCCTGTAGATAGAGTGCTAAGGCACCGTGAAGAGCAGCAACAGCTTTCAGGGCTGGGCCCTTCCCTGTGGGAGAAGGAGCCGGACGTTTGCCTTTTCGGCAAGAGGCTCTGCCGCGGCCGAGCGCCATGAGATGTTGCTTCTCTGGGAAAGCCCAGATCTCCACTGCTGTTGTGCCTGTAGATAGGGTGCCAAGGCACCGTGATGTGCAGCAAGAGCTTTCAGGGCTGGGCCCCCTGTGGCAGAAGGAACCGGACGTTTGCCTTTTCGGCAAGAGGCTCTGCCGCGGCCGAGCGCCATGAGATGTTGCTTCTCTGGGAAAGCCCAGATCCCCAGTGCTGTTGTGCCTGTAGATAGGGCACCAAGGCACCGTGAAGAGCAGCAACAGCTTTCAGGGCTGGGCCCTTCCTTGTGGGAGAAGGAGCCGGACGTTTGCCTTTTCGGCAAGAGGCTCTGCCGCTGCCGAGCGCCATGAGATGTTGGTTCATTGGGAAAGCACAGATCCCCAGTGCTGTTGTGCCTGTAGATAGGGCGCCAAGGCACCGTGAAGAGCAGCAACAGCTTTCAGGGCTGGGCCCTTCCCTGTGGCAGAAGGAGCCGGACATTTGTCTTTTCGGCAAGAGGCTCTTCCGCGCCGAGCGCCATGAAATGATGCTTCTCTGGGAAAGTCCAGATCCCCACTGCTGTTGTGCCTGTAGATAGGGCGCCATGGGACCGTGAAGAGCAGCAAGAGCTTTCAGGGCTGGGCCCTTCCCTGTGGGAGAAGGAGCAGGACGTTTGCCTTTTCGGCAAGAGGCTCTGCCGCGGACGAGTGTCATGAGATGCTGAGTCTCTGAGATAGCCCAGATCGCCAGTCCTGTTGTGCCTGTAGATAGGGCGCCAAAGGCACCGTGAAGAGCAGCAAGAGCTTTCAGGGCTGGGCCCTTCCCTGTGGGAGAAGGAGCCGGACGTTTGCCTTTTCGGCAAGAGGCTCTGCCGCGGCCGAGCGCCATGAGATGTTACGTCTCTGGGAAAACACAGATCCCCAGTGCTGTTGTGCCTGTAGATAGGGTGCTAAGGCACCGTGAAGAGCAGCAAGAGCTTTCAGGGCTGGGCCCTTCCCTGTGGGAGAAGGAGCCGGACGTTTGCCTTTTCGGCAAGAGGCTCTGCCGCGGCCGTGCGCCATGAGATGTTGCTTCTCTGGGAAAGCCCAGATCCCCACTGCTCTTGTGCCTGTAGATAGGGTGCCAAGGTTAGGTGAAGAGCAGCAACAGCTTTCAGGGCTGGGCCCTTCCCTGTGGGAGAAGGAGCCGGACGTTTGCCTTTTCGGCAAGAGGCTCTGCCGCGGCCGAGCGCCATGAGATGATGCTTCTCTGGGAAAGTCCAGATCCCCACTGCTGTTGTGCCTGTAGATAGGGCGCCATGGGACCGTGAAGAGCAGCAAGAGCTTTCAGGGCTGGGCCCTTCCCTGTGGAAGAAGGAGCCGCACTTTTGCTTTTTCGGTTAGAGGCTCTGCCACAGCCGAGCGCCATGATATATTGGTTCTCTGGGAAAGCCCAGATCCCGAGTGCTGTTGTGCCTGTAGATAGGGCGCCAAGGCACCGTGAAGAGCAGCAAGAGCTTTCAGGGCTGGGCACTTCCCTGTGGGAGAATGAGCCGGACGTTTGCCTTTTCGGCAAGAGGCCCTGCCGCGGCCGAGCGCCATGGGATGTTGCTTCTCTGGGAAAGCCGATATTCCCAGTGCTGTTGTGCCTGTAGATAGGGCACCAAGGCACCGTGAAGAGCAGCAACAGCTTTCAGGGCTGGGCCCTTCCTTGCGGGAGAAGGAGCCGGACGTTTGCCTTTTCGGCAAGAGGCTCTGCCGCGGCCGAGCGCCATGAGATGTTGCGTCTCTGGGAAAACACAGATCCCCAGTGCTGTTGTGCCTGTAGATAGAGTGCTAAGGCACCGTGAAGAGCAGCAACAGCTTTCAGGGCTGGGCCCTTCCCTGTGGGAGAAGGAGCCGGACGTTTGCCTTTTCGGCAAGAGGCTCTGCCGCGGCCGTGCGCCATGAGATGTTGCTTCTCTGGGAAAGCCCAGATCCCCACTGCTCTTGTGCCTGTAGATAGGGTGCCAAGGTTAGGTGAAGAGCAGCAACAGCTTTCAGGGCTGGGCCCTTCCCTGTGGGAGAAGGAGCCGGACGTTTGCCTTTTCGGCAAGAGGCTCTTCCGCGCCGAGCGCCATGAAATGATGCTTCTCTGGGAAAGTCCAGATCCCCACTGCTGTTGTGCCTGTAGATAGGGCGCCATGGGACCGTGAAGAGCAGCAAGAGCTTTCAGGGCTGGGCCCTTCCCTGTGGGAGAAGGAGCAGGACGTTTGCCTTTTCGGCAAGAGGCTCTGCCGCTGCCGAGCGCCATGAGATGTTGGTTCATTGGGAAAGTCCAGATCCCCACTGCTGTTGTGCCTGTAGATAGGGCGCCATGGGACCGTGAAGAGCAGCAAGAGCTTTCAGGGCTGGGCCCTTCCCTGTGGGAGAAGGAGCCGCACTTTTGCTTTTTCGGTTAGAGGCTCTGCCACAGCCGAGCGCCATGATATGTTGCTTCTCTGGGAAAGCCCAGATCCCCAGTGCTGTTGTGCCTGTAGATAGGGCGCCAAGGCACCGTGAAGAGCAGCAAGAGCTTTCAGGGCTGGGCCCTTCCCTGTGGGAGAAGGAGCCGGACGTTTGCCTTTTCTGCAAGAGGCTCTGCCGCGGCCAAGCACCATGAGATGTTGCGTCTCTGGGAAAGTCCAGATCCCCAGTGCTGTTGTGCCTGTAGATAGGGCGCCAAGGCACCGTGAAGAGCAGCAAGAGCTTTCAGGGCTGGGCCCTTCCCTGTGGGAGAAGGAGCCGGACGTTTGCCTTTTCGGCAAGAGGCTCTGCCGCGGCCGAGCGCCATGAGATGTTACGTCTCTGGGAAAACACAGATCCCCAGTGCTGTTGTGCCTGTAAATAGGGTGCTAAGGCACCGTGAAGAGCAGCAACAGCTTTCAGGGCTGGGCCCTTCCCTGTGGGAGAAGGAGCCGGACGTTTGCCTTTTCGGCAAGAGGCTCTGCCGCGGCCGTGCGCCATGAGATGTTGCTTCTCTGGGAAAGCCCACATCCCCACTGCTCTTGTGCCTGTAGATAGGGTGCCAAGGTTAGGTGAAGAGCAGCAACAGCTTTCAGGGCTGGGCCCTTCCCTGTGGGAGAAGGAGCCGGACGTTTGCCTTTTCGGCAAGAGGCTCTGCCGCGGCCGAGCGCCATGAGATGATGCTTCTCTGGGAAAGTCCAGATCCCCACTGCTGTTGTGCCTGTAGATAGGGCGCCATGGGACCGTGAAGAGCAGCAAGAGCTTTCAGGGCTGGGCCCTTCCCTGTGGAAGAAGGAGCCGCACTTTTGCTTTTTCGGTTAGAGGCTCTGCCACAGCCGAGCGCCATGATATATTGGTTCTCTGGGAAAGCCCAGATCCCGAGTGCTGTTGTGCCTGTAGATAGGGCGCCAAGGCACCGTGAAGAGCAGCAAGAGCTTTCAGGGCTGGGCCCTTCCCTGTGGGAGAAGGAGCCGGACGTTTGCCTTTTCGGCAAGAGGCTCTGCCGCGGCCGAGCGCCATGAGATGTTGCGTCTCTGGGAAAACACAGATCCCCAGTGCTGTTGTGCCTGTAGATAGGGCGCCAAGGCACCGTGAAGAGCAGCAAGAGCTTTCAGGGCTGGGCACTTCCCTGTGGGAGAATGAGCCGGACGTTTGCCTTTTCGGCAAGAGGCCCTGCCGCGGCCGAGCGCCATGAGATGTTGCGTCTCTGGGAAAGCCGATATTCCCAGTGCTGTTGTGCCTGTAGATAGGGCACCAAGGCACCGTGAAGAGCAGCAACAGCTTTCAGGGCTGGGCCCTTCCTTGTGGGAGAAGGAGCCGGACGTTTGCCTTTTCGGCAAGAGGCTCTGCCGCGGCCGAGCGCCATGAGATGTTGCGTCTCTGGGAAAACACAGATCCCCAGTGCTGTTGTGCCTGTAGATAGAGTGCTAAGGCACCGTGAAGAGCAGCAACAGCTTTCAGGGCTGGGCCCTTCCCTGTGGGAGAAGGAGCCGGACGTTTGCCTTTTCGGCAAGAGGCTCTGCCGCGGCCGAGCGCCATGAGATGTTGCTTCTCTGGGAAAGCCCAGATCTCCACTGCTGTTGTGCCTGTAGATAGGGTGCCAAGGCACCGTGATGTGCAGCAAGAGCTTTCAGGGCTGGGCCCCCTGTGGCAGAAGGAACCGGACGTTTGCCTTTTCGGCAAGAGGCTCTGCCGCGGCCGAGCGCCATGAGATGTTGCTTCTCTGGGAAAGCCCAGATCCCCAGTGCTGTTGTGCCTGTAGATAGGGCACCAAGGCACCGTGAAGAGCAGCAACAGCTTTCAGGGCTGGGCCCTTCCTTGTGGGAGAAGGAGCCGGACGTTTGCCTTTTCGGCAAGAGGCTCTGCCGCTGCCGAGCGCCATGAGATGTTGGTTCATTGGGAAAGCACAGATCCCCAGTGCTGTTGTGCCTGTAGATAGGGCGCCAAGGCACCGTGAAGAGCAGCAACAGCTTTCAGGGCTGGGCCCTTCCCTGTGGCAGAAGGAGCCGGACATTTGTCTTTTCGGCAAGAGGCTCTTCCGCGCCGAGCGCCATGAAATGATGCTTCTCTGGGAAAGTCCAGATCCCCACTGCTGTTGTGCCTGTAGATAGGGCGCCATGGGACCGTGAAGAGCAGCAAGAGCTTTCAGGGCTGGGCCCTTCCCTGTGGGAGAAGGAGCAGGACGTTTGCCTTTTCGGCAAGAGGCTCTGCCGCCGACGAGTGTCATGAGATGCTGAGTCTCTGAGATAGCCCAGATCGCCAGTCCTGTTGTGCCTGTAGATAGGGCGCCAAAGGCACCGTGAAGAGCAGCAAGAGCTTTCAGGGCTGGGCCCTTCCCTGTGGGAGAATGAGCCGGACGTTTGCCTTTTAGGCAAGAGGCTCTGCCGCGGCCGAGCGCCATGAGATGTTGCTTCTCTGGGAAAGCCCAGATCCCCAGTGCTGTTGTGCCTGTAGATAGGGCGCCAAGGCACCGTGAAGAGCACCAACAGCTTTCAGGGCTGGGCCCTTCCCTGTGGGAGAAGGAGCCGGACGTTTGCCTTTTCTGCAAGAGGCTCTGCCGCGGCCGAGCGCCATGAGATGTTGCTTCTCTGGGAAAGCCCAGATCCCCACTGCTCTTGTGCCTGTAGATAGGGTGCCAAGGTTAGGTGAAGAGCAGCAACAGCTTTCAGGGCTGGGCCCTTCCCTGTGGGAGAAGGAGCCGGACGTTTGCCTTTTCGGCAAGAGGCTCTTCCGCGCCGAGCGCCATGAAATGATGCTTCTCTGGGAAAGTCCAGATCCCCACTGCTGTTGTGCCTGTAGATAGGGCGCCATGGGACCGTGAAGAGCAGCAAGAGCTTTCAGGGCTGGGCCCTTCCCTGTGGGAGAAGGAGCAGGACGTTTGCCTTTTCGGCAAGAGGCTCTGCCGCTGCCGAGCGCCATGAGATGTTGGTTCATTGGGAAAGTCCAGATCCCCACTGCTGTTGTGCCTGTAGATAGGGCGCCATGGGACCGTGAAGAGCAGCAAGAGCTTTCAGGGCTGGGCCCTTCCCTGTGGGAGAAGGAGCCGCACTTTTGCTTTTTCGGTTAGAGGCTCTGCCACAGCCGAGCGCCATGATATGTTGCTTCTCTGGGAAAGCCCAGATCCCCAGTGCTGTTGTGCCTGTAGATAGGGCGCCAAGGCACCGTGAAGAGCAGCAAGAGCTTTCAGGGCTGGGCCCTTCCCTGTGGGAGAAGGAGCCGGACGTTTGCCTTTTCTGCAAGAGGCTCTGCCGCGGCCAAGCACCATGAGATGTTGCGTCTCTGGGAAAGTCCAGATCCCCAGTGCTGTTGTGCCTGTAGATAGGGCGCCAAGGCACCGTGAAGAGCAGCAAGAGCTTTCAGGGCTGGGCCCTTCCCTGTGGGAGAAGGAGCCGGACGTTTGCCTTTTCGGCAAGAGGCTCTGCCGCGGCCGAGCGCCATGAGATGTTACGTCTCTGGGAAAACACAGATCCCCAGTGCTGTTGTGCCTGTAAATAGGGTGCTAAGGCACCGTGAAGAGCAGCAACAGCTTTCAGGGCTGGGCCCTTCCCTGTGGGAGAAGGAGCCGGACGTTTGCCTTTTCGGCAAGAGGCTCTGCCGCGGCCGTGCGCCATGAGATGTTGCTTCTCTGGGAAAGCCCACATCCCCACTGCTCTTGTGCCTGTAGATAGGGTGCCAAGGTTAGGTGAAGAGCAGCAACAGCTTTCAGGGCTGGGCCCTTCCCTGTGGGAGAAGGAGCCGGACGTTTGCCTTTTCGGCAAGAGGCTCTGCCGCGGCCGAGCGCCATGAGATGATGCTTCTCTGGGAAAGTCCAGATCCCCACTGCTGTTGTGCCTGTAGATAGGGCGCCATGGGACCGTGAAGAGCAGCAAGAGCTTTCAGGGCTGGGCCCTTCCCTGTGGAAGAAGGAGCCGCACTTTTGCTTTTTCGGTTAGAGGCTCTGCCACAGCCGAGCGCCATGATATATTGGTTCTCTGGGAAAGCCCAGATCCCGAGTGCTGTTGTGCCTGTAGATAGGGCGCCAAGGCACCGTGAAGAGCAGCAAGAGCTTTCAGGGCTGGGCCCTTCCCTGTGGGAGAAGGAGCCGGACGTTTGCCTTTTCGGCAAGAGGCTCTGCCGCGGCCGAGCGCCATGAGATGTTGCGTCTCTGGGAAAACACAGATCCCCAGTGCTGTTGTGCCTGTAGATAGGGCGCCAAGGCACCGTGAAGAGCAGCAAGAGCTTTCAGGGCTGGGCACTTCCCTGTGGGAGAATGAGCCGGACGTTTGCCTTTTCGGCAAGAGGCCCTGCCGCGGCCGAGCGCCATGAGATGTTGCGTCTCTGGGAAAGCCGATATTCCCAGTGCTGTTGTGCCTGTAGATAGGGCACCAAGGCACCGTGAAGAGCAGCAACAGCTTTCAGGGCTGGGCCCTTCCTTGTGGGAGAAGGAGCCGGACGTTTGCCTTTTCGGCAAGAGGCTCTGCCGCGGCCGAGCGCCATGAGATGTTGCGTCTCTGGGAAAACACAGATCCCCAGTGCTGTTGTGCCTGTAGATAGAGTGCTAAGGCACCGTGAAGAGCAGCAACAGCTTTCAGGGCTGGGCCCTTCCCTGTGGGAGAAGGAGCCGGACGTTTGCCTTTTCGGCAAGAGGCTCTGCCGCGGCCGAGCGCCATGAGATGTTGCTTCTCTGGGAAAGCCCAGATCTCCACTGCTGTTGTGCCTGTAGATAGGGTGCCAAGGCACCGTGATGTGCAGCAAGAGCTTTCAGGGCTGGGCCCCCTGTGGCAGAAGGAACCGGACGTTTGCCTTTTCGGCAAGAGGCTCTGCCGCGGCCGAGCGCCATGAGATGTTGCTTCTCTGGGAAAGCCCAGATCCCCAGTGCTGTTGTGCCTGTAGATAGGGCACCAAGGCACCGTGAAGAGCAGCAACAGCTTTCAGGGCTGGGCCCTTCCTTGTGGGAGAAGGAGCCGGACGTTTGCCTTTTCGGCAAGAGGCTCTGCCGCTGCCGAGCGCCATGAGATGTTGGTTCATTGGGAAAGCACAGATCCCAAGTGCTGTTGTGCCTGTAGATAGGGCGCCAAGGCACCGTGAAGAGCAGCAACAGCTTTCAGGGCTGGGCCCTTCCCTGTGGCAGAAGGAGCCGGACATTTGTCTTTTCGGCAAGAGGCTCTTCCGCGCCGAGCGCCATGAAATGATGCTTCTCTGGGAAAGTCCAGATCCCCACTGCTGTTGTGCCTGTAGATAGGGCGCCATGGGACCGTGAAGAGCAGCAAGAGCTTTCAGGGCTGGGCCCTTCCCTGTGGGAGAAGGAGCAGGACGTTTGCCTTTTCGGCAAGAGGCTCTGCCGCCGACGAGTGTCATGAGATGCTGAGTCTCTGAGATAGCCCAGATCGCCAGTCCTGTTGTGCCTGTAGATAGGGCGCCAAAGGCACCGTGAAGAGCAGCAAGAGCTTTCAGGGCTGGGCCCTTCCCTGTGGGAGAATGAGCCGGACGTTTGCCTTTTAGGCAAGAGGCTCTGCCGCGGCCGAGCGCCATGAGATGTTGCTTCTCTGGGAAAGCCCAGATCCCCAGTGCTGTTGTGCCTGTAGATAGGGCGCCAAGGCACCGTGAAGAGCACCAACAGCTTTCAGGGCTGGGCCCTTCCCTGTGGGAGAAGGAGCCGGACGTTTGCCTTTTCTGCAAGAGGCTCTGCCGCGGCCGAGCGCCATGAGATTTTGTTTCTCTGGGAAAACACAGATCCGCAGTGCTGTTGTGCCTGTAGATAGGGCGCTAAGGCACCGTGAAGAGCAGCAACAGCTTTCAGGGCTGGGCCCTTCCCTGTTGCAGAAGGAGCCTCACATTTGCCTTTTCGGCAAGAGGCTCTGCCGCGGCCGAGCGCCATGAGATGTTGCGTCTCTGGGAAAGCCCAGATCCCCAGTGCTGTTGTGCCTGTAGATAGGGCGCCAAGGCACCGTGAAGAGCAGCAAGAGCTTTCAGGGCTGGGCCCTTCCCTGTGGGAGAAGGAGCCGGACGTTTGCCTTTTCGGCAAGAGGCTCTGCCGCGGCCAAGCGCCATGAGATGTTGCGTCTCTGGGAAAGTCCAGATCCCCAGTGCTGTTGTGCCTGTAGATAGGGCGCCAAGGCACCGTGAAGAGCAGCAAGAGCTTTCAGGGCTGGGCACTTCCCTGTGGGAGAATGAGCCGGACGTTTGCCTTTTCGGCAAGAGGCCCTGCCGCGGCCGAGCGCCATGGGATGTTGCTTCTCTGGGAAAGCCGATATTCCCAGTGCTGTTGTGCCTGTAGATAGGGCACCAAGGCACCGTGAAGAGCAGCAAGAGCTTTCAGGGCTGGGCCCTTCCCTGTGGGAGAAGGAGCCGGACGTTTGCCTTTTCGGCAAGAGGCTCTGCCGCGGCCGAGCGCCATGAGATGTTGCGTCTCTGGGAAAACACAGATCCCCAGTGCTGTTGTGCCTGTAGATAGAGTGCTAAGGCACCGTGAAGAGCAGCAACAGCTTTCAGGGCTGGGCCCTTCCCTGTGGGAGAAGGAGCCGGACGTTTGCCTTTTCGGCAAGAGGCTCTGCCGCGGCCGTGCGCCATGAGATGTTGCTTCTCTGGGAAAGCCCAGATCCCCACTGCTCTTGTGCCTGTAGATAGGGTGCCAAGGTTAGGTGAAGAGCAGCAAGAGCTTTCAGGGCTGGGCCCTTCCCTGTGGGAGAAGGAGCCGGACGTTTGCCTTTTCGGCAAGAGGCTCTGCCGCGGCCGAGCGCCATGAGATGTTGCTTCTCTGGGAAAGCCCAGATCTCCACTGCTGTTGTGCCTGTAGATAGGGTGCCAAGGCACCGTGATGTGCAGCAAGAGCTTTCAGGGCTGGGCCCCCTGTGGCAGAAGGAACCGGACGTTTGCCTTTTCGGCAAGAGGCTATGCCGCGGCCGAGCGCCATGAGATGTTGCTTCTCTGGGAAAGCCCAGATCCCCAGTGCTGTTGTGCCTGTAGATAGGGCACCAAGGCACCGTGAAGAGCAGCAACAGCTTTCAGGGCTGGGCCCTTCCTTGTGGGAGAAGGAGCCGGACGTTTGCCTTTTCGGCAAGAGGCTCTGCCGCGGCCGAGCGCCATGAGATGTTGCGTCTCTGGGAAAACACAGATCCCCAGTGCTGTTGTGCCTGTAGATAGGGTGCTAAGGGACCGTGAAGAGCAGCAACAGCTTTCAGGGCTGGGCCCTTCCCTGTGGGAGAAGGAGCCGGACGTTTGCCTTTTCGGCAAGAGGCTCTGCCGCGGCCGAGCGCCATGAGATGATGCTTCTCTGGGAAAGTCCAGATCCCCACTGCTGTTGTGCCTGTAGATAGGGCGCCATGGGACCGTGAAGAGCAGCAAGAGCTTTCAGGGCTGGGCCCTTCCCTGTGGAAGAGGGAGCCGCACTTTTGCTTTTTCGGTTAGAGGCTCTGCCACAGCCGAGCGCCATGATATATTGGTTCTCTGGGAAAGCCCAGATCCCGAGTGCTGTTGTGCCTGTAGATAGGGCGCCAAGGCACCGTGAAGAGCAGCAAGAGCTTTCAGGGCTGGGCACTTCCCTGTGGGAGAATGAGCCGGACGTTTGCCTTTTCGGCAAGAGGCCCTGCCGCGGCCGAGCGCCATGGGATGTTGCTTCTCTGGGAAAGCCGATATTCCCAGTGCTGTTGTGCCTGTAGATAGGGCACCAAGGCACCGTGAAGAGCAGCAACAGCTTTCAGGGCTGGGCCCTTCCTTGTGGGAGAAGGAGCCGGACGTTTGCCTTTTCGGCAAGAGGCTCTGCCGCGGCCGAGCGCCATGAGATGTTGCGTCTCTGGGAAAACACAGATCCACAGTGCTGTTGTGCCTGTAGATAGAGTGCTAAGGCACCGTGAAGAGCAGCAACAGCTTTCAGGGCTGGGCCCTTCCCTGTGGGAGAAGGAGCCGGACGTTTGCCTTTTCGGCAAGAGGCTCTGCCGCGGCCGTGCGCCATGAGATGTTGCTTCTCTGGGAAAGCCCAGATCCCCACTGCTCTTGTGCCTGTAGATAGGGTGCCAAGGTTAGGTGAAGAGCAGCAACAGCTTTCAGGGCTGGGCCCTTCCCTGTGGGAGAAGGAGCCGGACGTTTGCCTTTTCGGCAAGAGGCTCTGCCGCGGCCGTGCGCCATGAGATGTTGCTTCTCTGGGAAAGCCCAGATCTCCACTGCTGTTGTGCCTGTAGATAGGGTGCCAAGGCACCGTGATGTGCAGCAAGAGCTTTCAGGGCTGGGCCCCCTGTGGCAGAAGGAACCGGACGTTTGCCTTTTCGGCAAGAGGCTATGCCGCGGCCGAGCGCCATGAGATGTTGCTTCTCTGGGAAAGCCCAGATCCCCAGTGCTGTTGTGCCTGTAGATAGGGCACCAAGGCACCGTGAAGAGCAGCAACAGCTTTCAGGGCTGGGCCCTTCCTTGTGGGAGAAGGAGCCGGACGTTTGCCTTTTCGGCAAGAGGCTCTGCCGCGGCCGAGCGCCATGAGATGTTGCGTCTCTGGGAAAACACAGATCCCCAGTGCTGTTGTGCCTGTAGATAGGGTGCTAAGGGACCGTGAAGAGCAGCAACAGCTTTCAGGGCTGGGCCCTTCCCTGTGGGAGAAGGAGCCGGACGTTTGCCTTTTCGGCAAGAGGCTCTGCCGCGGCCGTGCGCCATGAGATGTTGCTTCTCTGGGAAAGCCCAGATCCCCACTGCTGTTGTGCCTGTAGATAGGGTGCCAAGGTTAGGTGAAGAGCAGCAACAGCTTTCAGGGCTGGGCCCTTCCCTGTGGGAGAAGGAGCAGGACGTTTGCCTTTTCGGCAAGAGGCTCTGCCGCTGCCGAGCGCCATGATATGTTGGTTCATTGGGAAAGCACAGATCCCCAGTGCTGTTGTGCCTGTAGATAGGGCGCCAAGGCACCGTGAAGAGCAGCAACAGCTTTCAGGGCTGGGCCCTTCCCTGTGGCAGAAGGAGCCGGACATTTGTCTTTTCGGCAAGAGGCTCTGCCGCGGACGAGTGTCATGAGATGCTGAGTCTCTGAGATAGCCCAGATCGCCTGTCCTGTTGTGCCTGTAGATAGGGCGCCAAAGGCACCGTGAAGAGCAGCAAGAGCTTTCAGGGCTGGGCCCTTCCCTGTGGGAGAATGAGCCGGACGTTTGCCTTTTAGGCAAGAGGCTCTGCCGCGGCCGAGCGCCATGAGATGTTGCTTCTCTGGGAAAGCCCAGATCCCCAGTGCTGTTGTGCCTGTAGATAGGGCGCCAAGGCACCGTGAAGAGCAGCAAGAGCTTTCAGGGCTGGGCCCTTCCCTGTGGGAGAAGGAGCCGGACGTTTGCCTTTTCTGCAAGAGGCTCTGCCGCGGCCGAGCGCCATGAGATTTTGTTTCTCTGGGAAAACACAGATCCGCAGTGCTGTTGTGCCTGTAGATAGGGCGCTAAGGCACCGTGAAGAGCAACAACAGCTTTCAGGGCTGGGCCCTTCCCTGTTGCAGAAGGAGCCTCACATTTGCCTTTTCGGCAAGAGGCTCTGCCGCGGCCGAGCGCCATGAGATGTTGCGTCTCTGGGAAAGCCCAGATCCCCACTGCTGTTGTGCCTGTAGATAGGGCGCCAAGGCACCGTGAAGAGCAGCAAGAGCTTTCAGGGCTGGGCCCTTCCCTGTTGCAGAAGGAGCAGGACGTTTGCCTTTTCGGCAAGAGGCTCTGCCGCTGCCGAGCGCCATGAGATGTTGGTTCATTGGGAAAGTCCAGATCCCCACTGCTGTTGTGCCTGTAGATAGGGCGCCATGGGACCGTGAAGAGCAGCAAGAGCTTTCAGGGCTGGGCCCTTCCCTGTGGAAGAAGGAGCCGCACTCTTGCTTTTTCGGTTAGAGGCTCTGCCACAGCCGAGCGCCATGATATATTGGTTCTCTGGGAAAGCCCAGATCCCGAGTGCTGTTGTGCCTGTAGATAGGGCGCCAAGGCACCGTGAAGAGCAGCAAGAGCTTTCAGGGCTGGGCCCTTCCCTGTGGGAGAAGGAGCCGGACGTTTGCCTTTTCGGCAAGAGGCTCTGCCGCGGCCAAGCGCCATGAGATGTTGCGTCTCTGGGAAAGTCCAGATCCCCAGTGCTGTTGTGCCTGTAGATAGGGCGCCAAGGCACCGTGAAGAGCAGCAAGAGCTTTCAGGGCTGGGCACTTCCCTGTGGGAGAATGAGCCGGACGTTTGCCTTTTCGGCAAGAGGCCCTGCCGCGGCCGAGCGCCATGGGATGTTGCTTCTCTGGGAAAGCCGATATTCCCAGTGCTGTTGTGCCTGTAGATAGGGCACCAAGGCACCGTGAAGAGCAGCAACAGCTTTCAGGGCTGGGCCCTTCCTTGTGGGAGAAGGAGCCGGACGTTTGCCTTTTCGGCAAGAGGCTCTGCCGCGGCCGAGCGCCATGAGATGTTGCGTCTCTGGGAAAACACAGATCCCCAGTGCTGTTGTGCCTGTAGATAGAGTGCTAAGGCACCGTGAAGAGCAGCAACAGCTTTCAGGGCTGGGCCCTTCCCTGTGGGAGAAGGAGCCGGACGTTTGCCTTTTCGGCAAGAGGCTCTGCCGCGGCCGTGCGCCATGAGATGTTGCTTCTCTGGGAAAGCCCAGATCCCCACTGCTGTTGTGCCTGTAGATAGGGTGCCAAGGTTAGGTGAAGAGCAGCAACAGCTTTCAGGGCTGGGCCCTTCCCTGTGGGAGAAGGAGCCGGACGTTTGCCTTTTCGGCAAGAGGCTCTGCCGCGGCCGAGCGCCATGAGATGATGCTTCTCTGGGAAAGTCCAGATCCCCACTGCTGTTGTGCCTGTAGATAGGGCGCCATGGGACCGTGAAGAGCAGCAAGAGCTTTCAGGGCTGGGCCCTTCCCTGTGGAAGAAGGAGCCGCACTTTTGCTTTTTCGGTTAGAGGCTCTGCCACAGCCGAGCGCCATGATATATTGGTTCTCTGGGAAAGCCCAGATCCCGAGTGCTGTTGTGCCTGTAGATAGGGCGCCAAGGCACCGTGAAGAGCAGCAAGAGCTTTCAGGGCTGGGCCCTTCCCTGTGGGAGAAGGAGCCGGACGTTTGCCTTTTCGGCAAGAGGCTCTGCCGCGGCCGAGCGCCATGAGATGTTGCGTCTCTGGGAAAACACAGATCCCCAGTGCTGTTGTGCCTGTAGATAGGGCGCCAAGGCACCGTGAAGAGCAGCAAGAGCTTTCAGGGCTGGGCACTTCCCTGTGGGAGAATGAGCCGGACGTTTGCCTTTTCGGCAAGAGGCCCTGCCGCGGCCGAGCGCCATGAGATGTTGCGTCTCTGGGAAAGCCGATATTCCCAGTGCTGTTGTGCCTGTAGATAGGGCACCAAGGCACCGTGAAGAGCAGCAACAGCTTTCAGGGCTGGGCCCTTCCTTGTGGGAGAAGGAGCCGGACGTTTGCCTTTTCGGCAAGAGGCTCTGCCGCGGCCGAGCGCCATGAGATGTTGCGTCTCTGGGAAAACACAGATCCCCAGTGCTGTTGTGCCTGTAGATAGAGTGCTAAGGCACCGTGAAGAGCAGCAACAGCTTTCAGGGCTGGGCCCTTCCCTGTGGGAGAAGGAGCCGGACGTTTGCCTTTTCGGCAAGAGGCTCTGCCGCGGCCGAGCGCCATGAGATGTTGCTTCTCTGGGAAAGCCCAGATCTCCACTGCTGTTGTGCCTGTAGATAGGGTGCCAAGGCACCGTGATGTGCAGCAAGAGCTTTCAGGGCTGGGCCCCCTGTGGCAGAAGGAACCGGACGTTTGCCTTTTCGGCAAGAGGCTCTGCCGCGGCCGAGCGCCATGAGATGTTGCTTCTCTGGGAAAGCCCAGATCCCCAGTGCTGTTGTGCCTGTAGATAGGGCACCAAGGCACCGTGAAGAGCAGCAACAGCTTTCAGGGCTGGGCCCTTCCTTGTGGGAGAAGGAGCCGGACGTTTGCCTTTTCGGCAAGAGGCTCTGCCGCTGCCGAGCGCCATGAGATGTTGCGTCTCTGGGAAAGCACAGATCCCCAGTGCTGTTGTGCCTGTAGATAGGGCGCCAAGGCACCGTGAAGAGCAGCAACAGCTTTCAGGGCTGGGCCCTTCCCTGTGGCAGAAGGAGCCGGACATTTGTCTTTTCGGCAAGAGGCTCTTCCGCGCCGAGCGCCATGAAATGATGCTTCTCTGGGAAAGTCCAGATCCCCACTGCTGTTGTGCCTGTAGATAGGGCGCCATGGGACCGTGAAGAGCAGCAAGAGCTTTCAGGGCTGGGCCCTTCCCTGTGGGAGAAGGAGCAGGACGTTTGCCTTTTCGGCAAGAGGCTCTGCCGCGGACGAGTGTCATGAGATGCTGAGTCTCTGAGATAGCCCAGATCGCCAGTCCTGTTGTGCCTGTAGATAGGGCGCCAAAGGCACCGTGAAGAGCAGCAAGAGCTTTCAGGGCTGGGCCCTTCCCTGTGGGAGAATGAGCCGGACGTTTGCCTTTTAGGCAAGAGGCTCTGCCGCGGCCGAGCGCCATGAGATGTTGCTTCTCTGGGAAAGCCCAGATCCCCAGTGCTGTTGTGCCTGTAGATAGGGCGCCAAGGCACCGTGAAGAGCACCAACAGCTTTCAGGGCTGGGCCCTTCCCTGTGGGAGAAGGAGCCGGACGTTTGCCTTTTCTGCAAGAGGCTCTGCCGCGGCCGAGCGCCATGAGATTTTGTTTCTCTGGGAAAACACAGATCCGCAGTGCTGTTGTGCCTGTAGATAGGGCGCTAAGGCACCGTGAAGAGCAGCAACAGCTTTCAGGGCTGGGCCCTTCCCTGTTGCAGAAGGAGCCTCACATTTGCCTTTTCGGCAAGAGGCTCTGCCGCGGCCGAGCGCCATGAGATGTTGCGTCTCTGGGAAAGCCCAGATCCCCAGTGCTGTTGTGCCTGTAGATAGGGCGCCAAGGCACCGTGAAGAGCAGCAAGAGCTTTCAGGGCTGGGCCCTTCCCTGTTGCAGAAGGAGCAGGACGTTTGCCTTTTCGGCAAGAGGCTCTGCCGCTGCCGAGCGCCATGAGATGTTGGTTCATTGGGAAAGTCCAGATCCCCACTGCTGTTGTGCCTGTAGATAGGGCGCCATGGGACCGTGAAGAGCAGCAAGAGCTTTCAGGGCTGGGCCCTTCCCTGTGGAAGAAGGAGCCGCACTTTTGCTTTTTCGGTTAGAGGCTCTGCCACAGCCGAGCGCCATGATATATTGGTTCTCTGGGAAAGCCCAGATCCCGAGTGCTGTTGTGCCTGTAGATAGGGCGCCAAGGCACCGTGAAGAGCAGCAAGAGCTTTCAGGGCTGGGCCCTTCCCTGTGGGAGAAGGAGCCGGACGTTTGCCTTTTCGGCAAGAGGCTCTGCCGCGGCCAAGCGCCATGAGATGTTGCGTCTCTGGGAAAGTCCAGATCCCCAGTGCTGTTGTGCCTGTAGATAGGGCGCCAAGGCACCGTGAAGAGCAGCAAGAGCTTTCAGGGCTGGGCACTTCCCTGTGGGAGAATGAGCCGGACGTTTGCCTTTTCGGCAAGAGGCCCTGCCGCGGCCGAGCGCCATGGGATGTTGCTTCTCTGGGAAAGCCGATATTCCCAGTGCTGTTGTGCCTGTAGATAGGGCACCAAGGCACCGTGAAGAGCAGCAAGAGCTTTCAGGGCTGGGCCCTTCCCTGTGGGAGAAGGAGCCGGACGTTTGCCTTTTCGGCAAGAGGCTCTGCCGCGGCCGAGCGCCATGAGATGTTGCGTCTCTGGGAAAACACAGATCCCCAGTGCTGTTGTGCCTGTAGATAGAGTGCTAAGGCACCGTGAAGAGCAGCAACAGCTTTCAGGGCTGGGCCCTTCCCTGTGGGAGAAGGAGCCGGACGTTTGCCTTTTCGGCAAGAGGCTCTGCCGCGGCCGTGCGCCATGAGATGTTGCTTCTCTGGGAAAGCCCAGATCCCCACTGCTCTTGTGCCTGTAGATAGGGTGCCAAGGTTAGGTGAAGAGCAGCAAGAGCTTTCAGGGCTGGGCCCTTCCCTGTGGGAGAAGGAGCCGGACGTTTGCCTTTTCGGCAAGAGGCTCTGCCGCGGCCGAGCGCCATGAGATGTTGCTTCTCTGGGAAAGCCCAGATCTCCACTGCTGTTGTGCCTGTAGATAGGGTGCCAAGGCACCGTGATGTGCAGCAAGAGCTTTCAGGGCTGGGCCCCCTGTGGCAGAAGGAACCGGACGTTTGCCTTTTCGGCAAGAGGCTATGCCGCGGCCGAGCGCCATGAGATGTTGCTTCTCTGGGAAAGCCCAGATCCCCAGGGCTGTTGTGCCTGTAGATAGGGCACCAAGGCACCGTGAAGAGCAGCAACAGCTTTCAGGGCTGGGCCCTTCCTTGTGGGAGAAGGAGCCGGACGTTTGCCTTTTCGGCAAGAGGCTCTGCCGCGGCCGAGCGCCATGAGATGTTGCGTCTCTGGGAAAACACAGATCCCCAGTGCTGTTGTGCCTGTAGATAGGGTGCTAAGGGACCGTGAAGAGCAGCAACAGCTTTCAGGGCTGGGCCCTTCCCTGTGGGAGAAGGAGCCGGACGTTTGCCTTTTCGGCAAGAGGCTCTGCCGCGGCCGAGCGCCATGAGATGATGCTTCTCTGGGAAAGTCCAGATCCCCACTGCTGTTGTGCCTGTAGATAGGGCGCCATGGGACCGTGAAGAGCAGCAAGAGCTTTCAGGGCTGGGCCCTTCCCTGTGGAAGAGGGAGCCGCACTTTTGCTTTTTCGGTTAGAGGCTCTGCCACAGCCGAGCGCCATGATATATTGGTTCTCTGGGAAAGCCCAGATCCCGAGTGCTGTTGTGCCTGTAGATAGGGCGCCAAGGCACCGTGAAGAGCAGCAAGAGCTTTCAGGGCTGGGCACTTCCCTGTGGGAGAATGAGCCGGACGTTTGCCTTTTCGGCAAGAGGCCCTGCCGCGGCCGAGCGCCATGGGATGTTGCTTCTCTGGGAAAGCCGATATTCCCAGTGCTGTTGTGCCTGTAGATAGGGCACCAAGGCACCGTGAAGAGCAGCAACAGCTTTCAGGGCTGGGCCCTTCCTTGTGGGAGAAGGAGCCGGACGTTTGCCTTTTCGGCAAGAGGCTCTGCCGCGGCCGAGCGCCATGAGATGTTGCGTCTCTGGGAAAACACAGATCCGCAGTGCTGTTGTGCCTGTAGATAGAGTGCTAAGGCACCGTGAAGAGCAGCAACAGCTTTCAGGGCTGGGCCCTTCCCTGTGGGAGAAGGAGCCGGACGTTTGCCTTTTCGGCAAGAGGCTCTGCCGCGGCCGTGCGCCATGAGATGTTGCTTCTCTGGGAAAGCCCAGATCCCCACTGCTCTTGTGCCTGTAGATAGGGTGCCAAGGCACCGTGAAGAGCAGCAACAGCTTTCAGGGCTGGGCCCTTCCCTGTGGGAGAAGGAGCCGGACGTTTGCCTTTTCGGCAAGAGGCTCTGCCGCGGCCGTGCGCCATGAGATGTTGCTTCTCTGGGAAAGCCCAGATCTCCACTGCTGTTGTGCCTGTAGATAGGGTGCCAAGGCACCGTGATGTGCAGCAAGAGCTTTCAGGGCTGGGCCCCCTGTGGCAGAAGGAACCGGACGTTTGCCTTTTCGGCAAGAGGCTCTGCCGCGGCCGAGCGCCATGAGATGTTGCTTCTCTGGGAAAGCCCAGATCCCCAGTGCTGTTGTGCCTGTAGATAGGGCACCAAGGCACCGTGAAGAGCAGCAACAGCTTTCAGGGCTGGGCCCTTCCTTGTGGGAGAAGGAGCCGGACGTTTGCCTTTTCGGCAAGAGGCTCTGCCGCGGCCGAGCGCCATGAGATGTTGCGTCTCTGGGAAAACACAGATCCCCAGTGCTGTTGTGCCTGTAGATAGGGTGCTAAGGGACCGTGAAGAGCAGCAACAGCTTTCAGGGCTGGGCCCTTCCCTGTGGGAGAAGGAGCCGGACGTTTGCCTTTTCGGCAAGAGGCTCTGCCGCGGCCGTGCGCCATGAGATGTTGCTTCTCTGGGAAAGCCCAGATCCCCACTGCTGTTGTGCCTGTAGATAGGGTGCCAAGGTTAGGTGAAGAGCAGCAACAGCTTTCAGGGCTGGGCCCTTCCCTGTGGGAGAAGGAGCAGGACGTTTGCCTTTTCGGCAAGAGGCTCTGCCGCTGCCGAGCGCCATGATATGTTGGTTCATTGGGAAAGCACAGATCCCCAGTGCTGTTGTGCCTGTAGATAGGGCGCCAAGGCACCGTGAAGAGCAGCAACAGCTTTCAGGGCTGGGCCCTTCCCTGTGGCAGAAGGAGCCGGACATTTGTCTTTTCGGCAAGAGGCTCTGCCGCGGACGAGTGTCATGAGATGCTGAGTCTCTGAGATAGCCCAGATCGCCTGTCCTGTTGTGCCTGTAGATAGGGCGCCAAAGGCACCGTGAAGAGCAGCAAGAGCTTTCAGGGCTGGGCCCTTCCCTGTGGGAGAATGAGCCGGACGTTTGCCTTTTAGGCAAGAGGCTCTGCCGCGGCCGAGCGCCATGAGATGTTGCTTCTCTGGGAAAGCCCAGATCCCCAGTGCTGTTGTGCCTGTAGATAGGGCGCCAAGGCACCGTGAAGAGCAGCAAGAGCTTTCAGGGCTGGGCCCTTCCCTGTGGGAGAAGGAGCCGGACGTTTGCCTTTTCTGCAAGAGGCTCTGCCGCGGCCGAGCGCCATGAGATTTTGTTTCTCTGGGAAAACACAGATCCGCAGTGCTGTTGTGCCTGTAGATAGGGCGCTAAGGCACCGTGAAGAGCAGCAACAGCTTTCAGGGCTGGGCCCTTCCCTGTTGCAGAAGGAGCCTCACATTTGCCTTTTCGGCAAGAGGCTCTGCCGCGGCCGAGCGCCATGAGATGTTGCGTCTCTGGGAAAGCCCAGATCCCCACTGCTGTTGTGCCTGTAGATAGGGCGCCAAGGCACCGTGAAGAGCAGCAAGAGCTTTCAGGGCTGGGCCCTTCCCTGTTGCAGAAGGAGCAGGACGTTTGCCTTTTCAGCAAGAGGCTCTGCCGCTGCCGAGCGCCATGAGATGTTGGTTCATTGGGAAAGTCCAGATCCCCACTGCTGTTGTGCCTGTAGATAGGGCGCCATGGGACCGTGAAGAGCAGCAAGAGCTTTCAGGGCTGGGCCCTTCCCTGTGGAAGAAGGAGCCGCACTCTTGCTTTTTCGGTTAGAGGCTCTGCCACAGCCGAGCGCCATGATATATTGGTTCTCTGGGAAAGCCCAGATCCCGAGTGCTGTTGTGCCTGTAGATAGGGCGCCAAGGCACCGTGAAGAGCAGCAAGAGCTTTCAGGGCTGGGCCCTTCCCTGTGGGAGAAGGAGCCGGACGTTTGCCTTTTCGGCAAGAGGCTCTGCCGCGGCCAAGCGCCATGAGATGTTGCGTCTCTGGGAAAGTCCAGATCCCCAGTGCTGTTGTGCCTGTAGATAGGGCGCCAAGGCACCGTGAAGAGCAGCAAGAGCTTTCAGGGCTGGGCACTTCCCTGTGGGAGAATGAGCCGGACGTTTGCCTTTTCGGCAAGAGGCCCTGCCGCGGCCGAGCGCCATGGGATGTTGCTTCTCTGGGAAAGCCGATATTCCCAGTGCTGTTGTGCCTGTAGATAGGGCACCAAGGCACCGTGAAGAGCAGCAACAGCTTTCAGGGCTGGGCCCTTCCTTGTGGGAGAAGGAGCCGGACGTTTGCCTTTTCGGCAAGAGGCTCTGCCGCTGCCGAGCGCCATGAGATGTTGGTTCATTGGGAAAGCACAGATCCCCAGTGCTGTTGTGCCTGTAGATAGGGCGCCAAGGCACCGTGAAGAGCAGCAACAGCTTTCAGGGCTGGGCCCTTCCCTGTGGCAGAAGGAGCCGGACATTTGTCTTTTCGGCAAGAGGCTCTTCCGCGCCGAGCGCCATGAAATGATGCTTCTCTGGGAAAGTCCAGATCCCCACTGCTGTTGTGCCTGTAGATAGGGCGCCATGGGACCGTGAAGAGCAGCAAGAGCTTTCAGGGCTGGGCCCTTCCCTGTGGGAGAAGGAGCAGGACGTTTGCCTTTTCGGCAAGAGGCTCTGCCGCGGACGAGTGTCATGAGATGCTGAGTCTCTGAGATAGCCCAGATCGCCAGTCCTGTTGTGCCTGTAGATAGGGCGCCAAAGGCACCGTGAAGAGCAGCAAGAGCTTTCAGGGCTGGGCCCTTCCCTGTGGGAGAATGAGCCGGACGTTTGCCTTTTAGGCAAGAGGCTCTGCCGCGGCCGAGCGCCATGAGATGTTGCTTCTCTGGGAAAGCCCAGATCCCCAGTGCTGTTGTGCCTGTAGATAGGGCGCCAAGGCACCGTGAAGAGCACCAACAGCTTTCAGGGCTGGGCCCTTCCCTGTGGGAGAAGGAGCCGGACGTTTGCCTTTTCTGCAAGAGGCTCTGCCGCGGCCGAGCGCCATGAGATTTTGTTTCTCTGGGAAAACACAGATCCGCAGTGCTGTTGTGCCTGTAGATAGGGCGCTAAGGCACCGTGAAGAGCAGCAACAGCTTTCAGGGCTGGGCCCTTCCCTGTTGCAGAAGGAGCCTCACATTTGCCTTTTCGGCAAGAGGCTCTGCCGCGGCCGAGCGCCATGAGATGTTGCGTCTCTGGGAAAGCCCAGATCCCCAGTGCTGTTGTGCCTGTAGATAGGGCGCCAAGGCACCGTGAAGAGCAGCAAGAGCTTTCAGGGCTGGGCCCTTCCCTGTTGCAGAAGGAGCAGGACGTTTGCCTTTTCGGCAAGAGGCTCTGCCGCTGCCGAGCGCCATGAGATGTTGGTTCATTGGGAAAGTCCAGATCCCCACTGCTGTTGTGCCTGTAGATAGGGCGCCATGGGACCGTGAAGAGCAGCAAGAGCTTTCAGGGCTGGGCCCTTCCCTGTGGAAGAAGGAGCCGCACTTTTGCTTTTTCGGTTAGAGGCTCTGCCACAGCCGAGCGCCATGATATATTGGTTCTCTGGGAAAGCCCAGATCCCGAGTGCTGTTGTGCCTGTAGATAGGGCGCCAAGGCACCGTGAAGAGCAGCAAGAGCTTTCAGGGCTGGGCCCTTCCCTGTGGGAGAAGGAGCCGGACGTTTGCCTTTTCGGCAAGAGGCTCTGCCGCGGCCAAGCGCCATGAGATGTTGCGTCTCTGGGAAAGTCCAGATCCCCAGTGCTGTTGTGCCTGTAGATAGGGCGCCAAGGCACCGTGAAGAGCAGCAAGAGCTTTCAGGGCTGGGCACTTCCCTGTGGGAGAATGAGCCGGACGTTTGCCTTTTCGGCAAGAGGCCCTGCCGCGGCCGAGCGCCATGGGATGTTGCTTCTCTGGGAAAGCCGATATTCCCAGTGCTGTTGTGCCTGTAGATAGGGCACCAAGGCACCGTGAAGAGCAGCAAGAGCTTTCAGGGCTGGGCCCTTCCCTGTGGGAGAAGGAGCCGGACGTTTGCCTTTTCGGCAAGAGGCTCTGCCGCGGCCGAGCGCCATGAGATGTTGCGTCTCTGGGAAAACACAGATCCCCAGTGCTGTTGTGCCTGTAGATAGAGTGCTAAGGCACCGTGAAGAGCAGCAACAGCTTTCAGGGCTGGGCCCTTCCCTGTGGGAGAAGGAGCCGGACGTTTGCCTTTTCGGCAAGAGGCTCTGCCGCGGCCGTGCGCCATGAGATGTTGCTTCTCTGGGAAAGCCCAGATCCCCACTGCTCTTGTGCCTGTAGATAGGGTGCCAAGGTTAGGTGAAGAGCAGCAAGAGCTTTCAGGGCTGGGCCCTTCCCTGTGGGAGAAGGAGCCGGACGTTTGCCTTTTCGGCAAGAGGCTCTGCCGCGGCCGAGCGCCATGAGATGTTGCTTCTCTGGGAAAGCCCAGATCTCCACTGCTGTTGTGCCTGTAGATAGGGTGCCAAGGCACCGTGATGTGCAGCAAGAGCTTTCAGGGCTGGGCCCCCTGTGGCAGAAGGAACCGGACGTTTGCCTTTTCGGCAAGAGGCTATGCCGCGGCCGAGCGCCATGAGATGTTGCTTCTCTGGGAAAGCCCAGATCCCCAGTGCTGTTGTGCCTGTAGATAGGGCACCAAGGCACCGTGAAGAGCAGCAACAGCTTTCAGGGCTGGGCCCTTCCTTGTGGGAGAAGGAGCCGGACGTTTGCCTTTTCGGCAAGAGGCTCTGCCGCGGCCGAGCGCCATGAGATGTTGCGTCTCTGGGAAAACACAGATCCCCAGTGCTGTTGTGCCTGTAGATAGGGTGCTAAGGGACCGTGAAGAGCAGCAACAGCTTTCAGGGCTGGGCCCTTCCCTGTGGGAGAAGGAGCCGGACGTTTGCCTTTTCGGCAAGAGGCTCTGCCGCGGCCGAGCGCCATGAGATGATGCTTCTCTGGGAAAGTCCAGATCCCCACTGCTGTTGTGCCTGTAGATAGGGCGCCATGGGACCGTGAAGAGCAGCAAGAGCTTTCAGGGCTGGGCCCTTCCCTGTGGAAGAGGGAGCCGCACTTTTGCTTTTTCGGTTAGAGGCTCTGCCACAGCCGAGCGCCATGATATATTGGTTCTCTGGGAAAGCCCAGATCCCGAGTGCTGTTGTGCCTGTAGATAGGGCGCCAAGGCACCGTGAAGAGCAGCAAGAGCTTTCAGGGCTGGGCACTTCCCTGTGGGAGAATGAGCCGGACGTTTGCCTTTTCGGCAAGAGGCCCTGCCGCGGCCGAGCGCCATGGGATGTTGCTTCTCTGGGAAAGCCGATATTCCCAGTGCTGTTGTGCCTGTAGATAGGGCACCAAGGCACCGTGAAGAGCAGCAACAGCTTTCAGGGCTGGGCCCTTCCTTGTGGGAGAAGGAGCCGGACGTTTGCCTTTTCGGCAAGAGGCTCTGCCGCGGCCGAGCGCCATGAGATGTTGCGTCTCTGGGAAAACACAGATCCGCAGTGCTGTTGTGCCTGTAGATAGAGTGCTAAGGCACCGTGAAGAGCAGCAACAGCTTTCAGGGCTGGGCCCTTCCCTGTGGGAGAAGGAGCCGGACGTTTGCCTTTTCGGCAAGAGGCTCTGCCGCGGCCGTGCGCCATGAGATGTTGCTTCTCTGGGAAAGCCCAGATCCCCACTGCTCTTGTGCCTGTAGATAGGGTGCCAAGGTTAGGTGAAGAGCAGCAACAGCTTTCAGGGCTGGGCCCTTCCCTGTGGGAGAAGGAGCCGGACGTTTGCCTTTTCGGCAAGAGGCTCTGCCGCGGCCGTGCGCCATGAGATGTTGCTTCTCTGGGAAAGCCCAGATCTCCACTGCTGTTGTGCCTGTAGATAGGGTGCCAAGGCACCGTGATGTGCAGCAAGAGCTTTCAGGGCTGGGCCCCCTGTGGCAGAAGGAACCGGACGTTTGCCTTTTCGGCAAGAGGCTCTGCCGCGGCCGAGCGCCATGAGATGTTGCTTCTCTGGGAAAGCCCAGATCCCCAGTGCTGTTGTGCCTGTAGATAGGGCACCAAGGCACCGTGAAGAGCAGCAACAGCTTTCAGGGCTGGGCCCTTCCTTGTGGGAGAAGGAGCCGGACGTTTGCCTTTTCGGCAAGAGGCTCTGCCGCGGCCGAGCGCCATGAGATGTTGCGTCTCTGGGAAAACACAGATCCCCAGTGCTGTTGTGCCTGTAGATAGGGTGCTAAGGGACCGTGAAGAGCAGCAACAGCTTTCAGGGCTGGGCCCTTCCCTGTGGGAGAAGGAGCCGGACGTTTGCCTTTTCGGCAAGAGGCTCTGCCGCGGCCGTGCGCCATGAGATGTTGCTTCTCTGGGAAAGCCCAGATCCCCACTGCTGTTGTGCCTGTAGATAGGGTGCCAAGGTTAGGTGAAGAGCAGCAACAGCTTTCAGGGCTGGGCCCTTCCCTGTGGGAGAAGGAGCAGGACGTTTGCCTTTTCGGCAAGAGGCTCTGCCGCTGCCGAGCGCCATGATATGTTGGTTCATTGGGAAAGCACAGATCCCCAGTGCTGTTGTGCCTGTAGATAGGGCGCCAAGGCACCGTGAAGAGCAGCAACAGCTTTCAGGGCTGGGCCCTTCCCTGTGGCAGAAGGAGCCGGACATTTGTCTTTTCGGCAAGAGGCTCTGCCGCGGACGAGTGTCATGAGATGCTGAGTCTCTGAGATAGCCCAGATCGCCTGTCCTGTTGTGCCTGTAGATAGGGCGCCAAAGGCACCGTGAAGAGCAGCAAGAGCTTTCAGGGCTGGGCCCTTCCCTGTGGGAGAATGAGCCGGACGTTTGCCTTTTAGGCAAGAGGCTCTGCCGCGGCCGAGCGCCATGAGATGTTGCTTCTCTGGGAAAGCCCAGATCCCCAGTGCTGTTGTGCCTGTAGATAGGGCGCCAAGGCACCGTGAAGAGCAGCAAGAGCTTTCAGGGCTGGGCCCTTCCCTGTGGGAGAAGGAGCCGGACGTTTGCCTTTTCTGCAAGAGGCTCTGCCGCGGCCGAGCGCCATGAGATTTTGTTTCTCTGGGAAAACACAGATCCGCAGTGCTGTTGTGCCTGTAGATAGGGCGCTAAGGCACCGTGAAGAGCAACAACAGCTTTCAGGGCTGGGCCCTTCCCTGTTGCAGAAGGAGCCTCACATTTGCCTTTTCGGCAAGAGGCTCTGCCGCGGCCGAGCGCCATGAGATGTTGCGTCTCTGGGAAAGCCCAGATCCCCACTGCTGTTGTGCCTGTAGATAGGGCGCCAAGGCACCGTGAAGAGCAGCAAGAGCTTTCAGGGCTGGGCCCTTCCCTGTTGCAGAAGGAGCAGGACGTTTGCCTTTTCGGCAAGAGGCTCTGCCGCTGCCGAGCGCCATGAGATGTTGGTTCATTGGGAAAGTCCAGATCCCCACTGCTGTTGTGCCTGTAGATAGGGCGCCATGGGACCGTGAAGAGCAGCAAGAGCTTTCAGGGCTGGGCCCTTCCCTGTGGAAGAAGGAGCCGCACTCTTGCTTTTTCGGTTAGAGGCTCTGCCACAGCCGAGCGCCATGATATATTGGTTCTCTGGGAAAGCCCAGATCCCGAGTGCTGTTGTGCCTGTAGATAGGGCGCCAAGGCACCGTGAAGAGCAGCAAGAGCTTTCAGGGCTGGGCCCTTCCCTGTGGGAGAAGGAGCCGGACGTTTGCCTTTTCGGCAAGAGGCTCTGCCGCGGCCAAGCGCCATGAGATGTTGCGTCTCTGGGAAAGTCCAGATCCCCAGTGCTGTTGTGCCTGTAGATAGGGCGCCAAGGCACCGTGAAGAGCAGCAAGAGCTTTCAGGGCTGGGCACTTCCTTGTGGGAGAAGGAGCCGGACGTTTGCCTTTTCGGCAAGAGGCCCTGCCGCGGCCGAGCGCCATGGGATGTTGCTTCTCTGGGAAAGCCGATATTCCCAGTGCTGTTGTGCCTGTAGATAGGGCACCAAGGCACCGTGAAGAGCAGCAACAGCTTTCAGGGCTGGGCCCTTCCTTGTGGGAGAAGGAGCCGGACGTTTGCCTTTTCGGCAAGAGGCTCTGCCGCGGCCGAGCGCCATGAGATGTTGCGTCTCTGGGAAAACACAGATCCCCAGTGCTGTTGTGCCTGTAGATAGAGTGCTAAGGCACCGTGAAGAGCAGCAACAGCTTTCAGGGCTGGGCCCTTCCCTGTGGGAGAAGGAGCCGGACGTTTGCCTTTTCGGCAAGAGGCTCTGCCGCGGCCGTGCGCCATGAGATGTTGCTTCTCTGGGAAAGCCCAGATCCCCACTGCTGTTGTGCCTGTAGATAGGGTGCCAAGGTTAGGTGAAGAGCAGCAACAGCTTTCAGGGCTGGGCCCTTCCCTGTGGGAGAAGGAGCAGGACGTTTGCCTTTTCGGCAAGAGGCTCTGCCGCTGCCGAGCGCCATGAGATGTTGGTTCATTGGGAAAGCACAGATCCCCAGTGCTGTTGTGCCTGTAGATAGGGCGCCAAGGCACCGTGAAGAGCAGCAACAGCTTTCAGGGCTGGGCCCTTCCCTGTGGCAGAAGGAGCCGGACATTTGTCTTTTCGGCAAGAGGCTCTTCCGCGCCGAGCGCCATGAAATGATGCTTCTCTGGGAAAGTCCAGATCCCCACTGCTGTTGTGCCTGTAGATAGGGCGCCATGGGACCGTGAAGAGCAGCAAGAGCTTTCAGGGCTGGGCCCTTCCCTGTGGGAGAAGGAGCAGGACGTTTGCCTTTTCGGCAAAAGGCTCTGCCGCGGACGAGTGTCATGAGATGCTGAGTCTCTGAGATAGCCCAGATCGCCAGTCCTGTTGTGCCTGTAGATAGGGCGCCAAGGCACCGTGAAGAGCAGCAAGAGCTTTCAGGGCTGGGCCCTTCCCTGTGGGAGAAGGAGCCGGACGTTTGCCTTTTCTGCAAGAGGCTCTGCCGCGGCCGAGCGCCATGAGATTTTGTTTCTCTGGGAAAACACAGATCCGCAGTGCTGTTGTGCCTGTAGATAGGGCGCTAAGGCACCGTGAAGAGCAGCAACAGCTTTCAGGGCTGGGCCCTTCCCTGTTGCAGAAGGAGCCTCACATTTGCCTTTTCGGCAAGAGGCTCTGCCGCGGCCGAGCGCCATGAGATGTTGCGTCTCTGGGAAAGCCCAGATCCCCAGTGCTGTTGTGCCTGTAGATAGGGCGCCAAGGCACCGTGAAGAGCAGCAAGAGCTTTCAGGGCTGGGCCCTTCCCTGTTGCAGAAGGAGCAGGACGTTTGCCTTTTCGGCAAGAGGCTCTGCCGCTGCCGAGCGCCATGAGATGTTGGTTCATTGGGAAAGTCCAGATCCCCAGTGCTGTTGTGCCTGTAGATAGGGCACCAAGGCACCGTGAAGAGCAGCAACAGCTTTCAGGGCTGGGCCCTTCCTTGTGGGAGAAGGAGCCGGACGTTTGCCTTTTCGGCAAGAGGCTCTGCCGCGGCCGAGCGCCATGATATATTGGTTCATTGGGAAAGCACAGATCCCCAGTGCTGTTGTGCCTGTAGATAGGGCGCCAAGGCACCGTGAAGAGCAGCAAGAGCTTTCAGGGCTGGGCCCTTCCCTGTGGGAGAAGGAGCCGGACGTTTGCCTTTTCGGCAAGAGGCTCTGCCGCGGCCAAGCGCCATGAGATGTTGCTTCTCTGGGAAAGCCCAGATCTCCACTGCTGTTGTGCCTGTAGATAGGGTGCCAAGGCACCGTGATGTGCAGCAAGAGCTTTCAGGGCTGGGCCCCCTGTGGCAGAAGGAACCGGACGTTTGCCTTTTCGGCAAGAGGCTCTGCCGCGGCCGAGCGCCATGAGATGTTGCTTCTCTGGGAAAGCCGATATTCCCAGTGCTGTTGTGCCTGTAGATAGGGCACCAAGGCACCGTGAAGAGCAGCAACAGCTTTCAGGGCTGGGCCCTTCCTTGTGGGAGAAGGAGCCGGACGTTTGCCTTTTCGGCAAGAGGCTCTGCCGCGGCCGAGCGCCATGAGATGTTGCTTCTCTGGGAAAACACAGATCCCCAGTGCTGTTGTGCCTGTAGATAGGGTGCTAAGGGACCGTGAAGAGCAGCAACAGCTTTCAGGGCTGGGCCCTTCCCTGTGGGAGAAGGAGCCGGACGTTTGCCTTTTCGGCAAGAGGCTCTGCCGCGGCCGTGCGCCATGAGATGTTGCTTCTCTGGGAAAGCCCAGATCCCCACTGCTGTTGTGCCTGTAGATAGGGTGCCAAGGTTAGGTGAAGAGCAGCAACAGCTTTCAGGGCTGGGCCCTTCCCTGTGGGAGAAGGAGCAGGACGTTTGCCTTTTCGGCAAGAGGCTCTGCCGCTGCCGAGCGCCATGATATGTTGGTTCATTGGGAAAGCACAGATCCCCAGTGCTGTTGTGCCTGTAGATAGGGCGCCAAGGCACCGTGAAGAGCAGCAACAGCTTTCAGGGCTGGGCCCTTCCCTGTGGCAGAAGGAGCCGGACATTTGTCTTTTCGGCAAGAGGCTCTTCCGCGCCGAGCGCCATGAAATGATGCTTCTCTGGGAAAGTCCAGATCCCCACTGCTGTTGTGCCTGTAGATAGGGCGCCATGGGACCGTGAAGAGCAGCAAGAGCTTTCAGGGCTGGGCCCTTCCCTGTGGGAGAAGGAGCAGGACGTTTGCCTTTTCGGCAAGAGGCTCTGCCGCGGACGAGTGTCATGAGATGCTGAGTCTCTGAGATAGCCCAGATCGCCAGTCCTGTTGTGCCTGTAGGTAGGGCGCCAAAGGCACCGTGAAGAGCAGCAAGAGCTTTCAGGGCTGGGCCCTTCCCTGTGGGAGAATGAGCCGGACGTTTGCCTTTTAGGCAAGAGGCTCTGCCGCGGCCGAGCGCCATGAGATGTTGCTTCTCTGGGAAAGCCCAGATCCCCAGTGCTGTTGTGCCTGTAGATAGGGTGCCAAGGCACCGTGAAGAGCAGCAAGAGCTTTCAGGGCTGGGCCCTTCCCTGTGGGAGAAGGAGCCGGACGTTTGCCTTTTCTGCAAGAGGCTCTGCCGCGGCCGAGCGCCATGAGATTTTGTTTCTCTGGGAAAACACAGATCCGCAGTGCTGTTGTGCCTGTAGATAGGGCGCTAAGGCACCGTGAAGAGCAGCAACAGCTTTCAGGGCTGGGCCCTTCCCTGTTGCAGAAGGAGCCTCACATTTGCCTTTTCGGCAAGAGGCTCTGCCGCGGCCGAGCGCCATGAGATGTTGCGTCTCTGGGAAAGCCCAGATCCCCAGTGCTGTTGTGCCTGTAGATAGGGCGCCAAGGCACCGTGAAGAGCAGCAAGAGCTTTCAGGGCTGGGCCCTTCCCTGTTGCAGAAGGAGCAGGACGTTTGCCTTTTCGGCAAGAGGCTCTGCCGCTGCCGAGCGCCATGAGATGTTGGTTCATTGGGAAAGTCCAGATCCCCACTGCTGTTGTGCCTGTAGATAGGGCGCCATGGGACCGTGAAGAGCAGCAAGAGCTTTCAGGGCTGGGCCCTTCCCTGTGGAAGAAGGAGCCGCACTCTTGCTTTTTCGGTTAGAGGCTCTGCCACAGCCGAGCGCCATGATATATTGGTTCTCTGGGAAAGCCCAGATCCCGAGTGCTGTTGTGCCTGTAGATAGGGCGCCAAGGCACCGTGAAGAGCAGCAAGAGCTTTCAGGGCTGGGCCCTTCCCTGTGGGAGAAGGAGCCGGACGTTTGCCTTTTCGGCAAGAGGCTCTGCCGCGGCCAAGCGCCATGAGATGTTGCGTCTCTGGGAAAGTCCAGATCCCCAGTGCTGTTGTGCCTGTAGATAGGGCGCCAAGGCACCGTGAAGAGCAGCAAGAGCTTTCAGGGCTGGGCACTTCCCTGTGGGAGAATGAGCCGGACGTTTGCCTTTTCGGCAAGAGGCCCTGCCGCGGCCGAGCGCCATGGGATGTTGCTTCTCTGGGAAAGCCGATATTCCCAGTGCTGTTGTGCCTGTAGATAGGGCACCAAGGCACCGTGAAGAGCAGCAACAGCTTTCAGGGCTGGGCCCTTCCTTGTGGGAGAAGGAGCCGGACGTTTGCCTTTTCGGCAAGAGGCTCTGCCGCGGCCGAGCGCCATGAGATGTTGCGTCTCTGGGAAAACACAGATCCCCAGTGCTGTTGTGCCTGTAGATAGAGTGCTAAGGCACCGTGAAGAGCAGCAACAGCTTTCAGGGCTGGGCCCTTCCCTGTGGGAGAAGGAGCCGGACGTTTGCCTTTTCGGCAAGAGGCTCTGCCGCGGCCGTGCGCCATGAGATGTTGCTTCTCTGGGAAAGCCCAGATCCCCACTGCTCTTGTGCCTGTAGATAGGGTGCCAAGGTTAGGTGAAGAGCAGCAACAGCTTTCAGGGCTGGGCCCTTCCCTGTGGGAGAAGGAGCCGGACGTTTGCCTTTTCGGCAAGAGGCTCTGCCGCGGCCGAGCGCCATGAGATGTTGCTTCTCTGGGAAAGCCCAGATCCCCAGTGCTGTTGTGCCTGTAGATAGGGCGCCAAGGCACCGTGAAGAGCAGCAACAGCTTTCAGGGCTGGGCCCTTCCTTGTGGGAGAAGGAGCCGGACGTTTGCCTTTTCGGCAAGAGGCTCTGCCGCGGCCGAGCGCCATGAGATGTTGCGTCTCTGGGAAAACACAGATCCCCAGTGCTGTTGTGCCTGTAGATAGGGTGCTAAGGGACCGTGAAGAGCAGCAACAGCTTTCAGGGCTGGGCCCTTCCCTGTGGGAGAAGGAGCCGGACGTTTGCCTTTTCGGCAAGAGGCTCTGCCGCGGCCGTGCGCCATGAGATGTTGCTTCTCTGGGAAAGCCCAGATCCCCACTGCTGTTGTGCCTGTAGATAGGGTGCCAAGGTTAGGTGAAGAGCAGCAACAGCTTTCAGGGCTGGGCCCTTCCCTGTGGGAGAAGGAGCAGGACGTTTGCCTTTTCGGCAAGAGGCTCTGCCGCTGCCGAGCGCCATGAGATGTTGGTTCATTGGGAAAGCACAGATCCCCAGTGCTGTTGTGCCTGTAGATAGGGCGCCAAGGCACCGTGAAGAGCAGCAACAGCTTTCAGGGCTGGGCCCTTCCCTGTGGCAGAAGGAGCCGGACATTTGTCTTTTCGGCAAGAGGCTCTTCCGCGCCGAGCGCCATGAAATGATGCTTCTCTGGGAAAGTCCAGATCCCCACTGCTGTTGTGCCTGTAGATAGGGCGCCATGGGACCGTGAAGAGCAGCAAGAGCTTTCAGGGCTGGGCCCTTCCCTGTGGGAGAAGGAGCAGGACGTTTGCCTTTTCGGCAAGAGGCTCTGCCGCGGACGAGTGTCATGAGATGCTGAGTCTCTGAGATAGCCCAGATCGCCAGTCCTGTTGTGCCTGTAGATAGGGCGCCAAGGCACCGTGAAGAGCAGCAAGAGCTTTCAGGGCTGGGCCCTTCCCTGTGGGAGAAGGAGCCGGACGTTTGCCTTTTCTGCAAGAGGCTCTGCCGCGGCCGAGCGCCATGAGATTTTGTTTCTCTGGGAAAACACAGATCCGCAGTGCTGTTGTGCCTGTAGATAGGGCGCTAAGGCACCGTGAAGAGCAGCAACAGCTTTCAGGGCTGGGCCCTTCCCTGTTGCAGAAGGAGCCTCACATTTGCCTTTTCGGCAAGAGGCTCTGCCGCGGCCGAGCGCCATGAGATGTTGCGTCTCTGGGAAAGCCCAGATCCCCAGTGCTGTTGTGCCTGTAGATAGGGCGCCAAGGCACCGTGAAGAGCAGCAAGAGCTTTCAGGGCTGGGCCCTTCCCTGTTGCAGAAGGAGCAGGACGTTTGCCTTTTCGGCAAGAGGCTCTGCCGCTGCCGAGCGCCATGAGATGTTGGTTCATTGGGAAAGTCCAGATCCCCACTGCTGTTGTGCCTGTAGATAGGGCGCCATGGGACCGTGAAGAGCAGCAAGAGCTTTCAGGGCTGGGCCCTTCCCTGTGGGAGAAGGAGCCGCACTCTTGCTTTTTCGGTTAGAGGCTCTGCCACAGCCGAGCGCCATGATATATTGGTTCTCTGGGAAAGCCCAGATCCCGAGTGCTGTTGTGCCTGTAGATAGGGCGCCAAGGCACCGTGAAGAGCAGCAAGAGCTTTCAGGGCTGGGCCCTTCCCTGTGGGAGAAGGAGCCGGACGTTTGCCTTTTCGGCAAGAGGCCCTGCCGCGGCCGAGCGCCATGGGATGTTGCTTCTCTGGGAAAGCCGATATTCCCAGTGCTGTTGTGCCTGTAGATAGGGCACCAAGGCACCGTGAAGAGCAGCAACAGCTTTCAGGGCTGGGCCCTTCCTTGTGGGAGAAGGAGCCGGACGTTTGCCTTTTCGGCAAGAGGCTCTGCCGCGGCCGAGCGCCATGAGATGTTGCGTCTCTGGGAAAACACAGATCCCCAGTGCTGTTGTGCCTGTAGATAGAGTGCTAAGGCACCGTGAAGAGCAGCAACAGCTTTCAGGGCTGGGCCCTTCCCTGTGGGAGAAGGAGCCGGACGTTTGCCTTTTCGGCAAGAGGCTCTGCCGCGGCCGTGCGCCATGAGATGTTGCTTCTCTGGGAAAGCCCAGATCCCCACTGCTCTTGTGCCTGTAGATAGGGTGCCAAGGTTAGGTGAAGAGCAGCAACAGCTTTCAGGGCTGGGCCCTTCCCTGTGGGAGAAGGAGCCGGACGTTTGCCTTTTCGGCAAGAGGCTCTGCCGCGGCCGAGCGCCATGAGATGTTGCTTCTCTGGGAAAGCCCAGATCTCCACTGCTGTTGTGCCTGTAGATAGGGTGCCAAGGCACCGTGATGTGCAGCAAGAGCTTTCAGGGCTGGGCCCCCTGTGGCAGAAGGAACCGGACGTTTGCCTTTTCGGCAAGAGGCTCTGCCGCGGCCGAGCGCCATGAGATGTTGCTTCTCTGGGAAAGCCCAGATCCCCAGTGCTGTTGTGCCTGTAGATAGGGTGCTAAGGGACCGTGAAGAGCAGCAACAGCTTTCAGGGCTGGGCCCTTCCCTGTGGGAGAAGGAGCCGGACGTTTGCCTTTTCGGCAAGAGGCTCTGCCGCGGCCGTGTGCCATGAGATGTTGCTTCTCTGGGAAAGCCCAGATCCCCACTGCTGTTGTGCCTGTAGATAGGGTGCCAAGGTTAGGTGAAGAGCAGCAACAGCTTTCAGGGCTGGGCCCTTCCCTGTGGGAGAAGGAGCAGGACGTTTGCCTTTTCGGCAAGAGGCTCTGCCGCTGCCGAGCGCCATGAGATGTTGGTTCATTGGGAAAGCACAGATCCCCAGTGCTGTTGTGCCTGTAGATAGGGCGCCAAGGCACCGTGAAGAGCAGCAACAGCTTTCAGGGCTGGGCCCTTCCCTGTGGCAGAAGGAGCCGGACATTTGTCTTTTCGGCAAGAGGCTCTTCCGCGCCGAGCGCCATGAAATGATGCTTCTCTGGGAAAGTCCAGATCCCCACTGCTGTTGTGCCTGTAGATAGGGCGTCATGGGACCGTGAAGAGCAGCAAGAGCTTTCAGGGCTGGGCCCTTCCCTGTGGGAGAAGGAGCAGGACGTTTGCCTTTTCGGCAAGAGGCTCTGCCGCGGACGAGTGTCATGAGATGCTGAGTCTCTGAGATAGCCCAGATCGCCAGTCCTGTTGTGCCTGTAGATAGGGCGCCAAGGCACCGTGAAGAGCAGCAAGAGCTTTCAGGGCTGGGCCCTTCCCTGTTGCAGAAGGAGCAGGACGTTTGCCTTTTCGGCAAGAGGCTCTGCCGCTGCCGAGCGCCATGAGATGTTGGTTCATTGGGAAAGTCCAGATCCCCACTGCTGTTGTGCCTGTAGATAGGGCGCCATGGGACCGTGAAGAGCAGCAAGAGCTTTCAGGGCTGGGCCCTTCCCTGTGGGAGAAGGAGCCGCACTCTTGCTTTTTCGGTTAGAGGCTCTGCCACAGCCGAGCGCCATGATATATTGGTTCTCTGGGAAAGCCCAGATCCCGAGTGCTGTTGTGCCTGTAGATAGGGCGCCAAGGCACCGTGAAGAGCAGCAAGAGCTTTCAGGGCTGGGCCCTTCCCTGTGGGAGAAGGAGCCGGACGTTTGCCTTTTCGGCAAGAGGCCCTGCCGCGGCCGAGCGCCATGGGATGTTGCTTCTCTGGGAAAGCCGATATTCCCAGTGCTGTTGTGCCTGTAGATAGGGCACCAAGGCACCGTGAAGAGCAGCAACAGCTTTCAGGGCTGGGCCCTTCCTTGTGGGAGAAGGAGCCGGACGTTTGCCTTTTCGGCAAGAGGCTCTGCCGCGGCCGAGCGCCATGAGATGTTGCGTCTCTGGGAAAACACAGATCCCCAGTGCTGTTGTGCCTGTAGATAGAGTGCTAAGGCACCGTGAAGAGCAGCAACAGCTTTCAGGGCTGGGCCCTTCCCTGTGGGAGAAGGAGCCGGACGTTTGCCTTTTCGGCAAGAGGATCTGCCGCGGCCGTGCGCCATGAGATGTTGCTTCTCCTGGAAAGCCCAGATCCCCACTGCTCTTGTGCCTGTAGATAGGGTGCCAAGGTTAGGTGAAGAGCAGCAACAGCTTTCAGGGCTGGGCCCTTCCCTGTGGGAGAAGGAGCCGGACGTTTGCCTTTTCGGCAAGAGGCTCTGCCGCGGCCGAGCGCCATGAGATGTTGCTTCTCTGGGAAAGCCCAGATCTCCACTGCTGTTGTGCCTGTAGATAGGGTGCCAAGGCACCGTGATGTGCAGCAAGAGCTTTCAGGGCTGGGCCCCCTGTGGCAGAAGGAACCGGACGTTTGCCTTTTCGGCAAGAGGCTCTGCCGCGGCCGAGCGCCATGAGATGTTGCTTCTCTGGGAAAGCCCAGATCCCCAGTGCTGTTGTGCCTGTAGATAGGGCGCCAAGGCACCGTGAAGAGCAGCAACAGCTTTCAGGGCTGGGCCCTTCCTTGTGGGAGAAGGAGCCGGACGTTTGCCTTTTCGGCAAGAGGCTCTGCCGCGGCCGAGCGCCATGAGATGTTGCGTCTCTGGGAAAACACAGACCCCCAGTGCTGTTGTGCCTGTAGATAGGGTGCTAAGGGACCGTGAAGAGCAGCAACAGCTTTCAGGGCTGGGCCCTTCCCTGTGGGAGAAGGAGCCGGACGTTTGCCTTTTCGGCAAGAGGCTCTGCCGCGGCCGTGTGCCATGAGATGTTGCTTCTCTGGGAAAGCCCAGATCCCCACTGCTGTTGTGCCTGTAGATAGGGTGCCAAGGTTAGGTGAAGAGCAGCAACAGCTTTCAGGGCTGGGCCCTTCCCTGTGGGAGAAGGAGCAGGACGTTTGCCTTTTCGGCAAGAGGCTCTGCCGCTGCCGAGCGCCATGAGATGTTGGTTCATTGGGAAAGCACAGATCCCCAGTGCTGTTGTGCCTGTAGATAGGGCGCCAAGGCACCGTGAAGAGCAGCAACAGCTTTCAGGGCTGGGCCCTTCCCTGTGGCAGAAGGAGCCGGACATTTGTCTTTTCGGCAAGAGGCTCTTCCGCGCCGAGCGCCATGAAATGATGCTTCTCTGGGAAAGTCCAGATCCCCACTGCTGTTGTGCCTGTAGATAGGGCGTCATGGGACCGTGAAGAGCAGCAAGAGCTTTCAGGGCTGGGCCCTTCCCTGTGGGAGAAGGAGCAGGACGTTTGCCTTTTCGGCAAGAGGCTCTGCCGCGGACGAGTGTCATGAGATGCTGAGTCTCTGAGATAGCCCAGATCGCCAGTCCTGTTGTGCCTGTAGATAGGGCGCCAAAGGCACCGTGAAGAGCAGCAAGAGCTTTCAGGGCTGGGCCCTTCCCTGTGGGAGAATGAGCCGGACGTTTGCCTTTTAGGCAAGAGGCTCTGCCGCGGCCGAGCGCCATGAGATGTTGCTTCTCTGGGAAAGCCCAGATCCCCAGTGCTGTTGTGCCTGTAGATAGGGCGCCAAGGCCCCGTGAAGAGCAGCAAGAGCTTTCAGGGCTGGGGCCCTTCCCTGTGGGAGAAGGAGCCGGACGTTTGCCTTTTCTGCAAGAGGCTCTGCCGCGGCCGAGCGCCATGAGATTTTGTTTCTCTGGGAAAACACAGATCCGCAGTGCTGTTGTGCCTGTAGATAGGGCGCTAAGGCACCGTGAAGAGCAGCAACAGCTTTCAGGGCTGGGCCCTTCCCTGTTGCAGAAGGAGCCTCACATTTGCCTTTTCGGCAAGAGGCTCTGCCGCGGCCGAGCGCCATGAGATGTTGGTTCATTGGGAAAGTCCAGATCCCCACTGCTGTTGTGCCTGTAGATAGGGCGCCATGGGACCGTGAAGAGCAGCAAGAGCTTTCAGGGCTGGGCCCTTCCCTGTGGCAGAAGGAACCGGACGTTTGCCTTTTCGGCAAGAGGTTATGCCGCGGCCGAGCGCCATGAGATGTTGCTTCTCTGGTAAAGCCCAGATCCCCAGTGCTGTTGTGCCTGTAGATAGGGCACCAAGGCACCGTGAAGAGCAGCAAGAGCTTTCAGGGCTGGGCCCTTCCCTGTGGGAGAAGGAGCCGGACGTTTGCCTTTTCGGCAAGAGGCTCTGCCGCGGCCAAGCGCCATGAGATGTTGCGTCTCTGGGAAAGTCCAGATCCCCAGTGCTGTTGTGCCTGTAGATAGGGCGCCAAGGCACCGTGAAGAGCAGCAAGAGCTTTCAGGGCTGGGCCCTTCCCTGTGGGAGAATGAGCCGGACGTTTGCCTTTTCGGCAAGAGGCCCTGCCGCGGCCGAGCGCCATGGGATGTTGCTTCTCTGGGAAAGCCGATATTCCCAGTGCTGTTGTGCCTGTAGATAGGGCACCAAGGCACCGTGAAGAGCAGCAACAGCTTTCAGGGCTGGGCCCTTCCCTGTGGGAGAAGGAGCCGGACGTTTGCCTTTTCGGCAAGAGGCTCTGCCGCGGCCGTGCGCCATGAGATGTTGCTTCTCTGGGAAAGCCCAGATCCCCACTGCTCTTGTGCCTGTAGATAGGGTGCCAAGGTTAGGTGAAGAGCAGCAACAGCTTTCAGGGCTGGGCCCTTCCCTGTGGGAGAAGGAGCCGGACGTTTGCCTTTTCGGCAAGAGGCTCTGCCGCGGCCGAGCGCCATGAGATGTTGCTTCTCTGGGAAAGCCCAGATCTCCACTGCTGTTGTGCCTGTAGATAGGGTGCCAAGGCACCGTGATGTGCAGCAAGAGCTTTCAGGGCTGGGCCCTTCCCTGTGGCAGAAGGAACCGGACGTTTGCCTTTTCGGCAAGAGGCTATGCCGCGGCCGAGCGCCATGAGATGTTGCTTCTCTGGGAAAGCCCAGATCCCCAGTGCTGTTGTGCCTGTAGATAGGGCACCAAGGCACCGTGAAGAGCAGCAACAGCTTTCAGGGCTGGGCCCTTCCTTGTGGGAGAAGGAGCCGGACGTTTGCCTTTTCGGCAAGAGGCTCTGCCGCGGCCGAGCGCCATGAGATGTTGCGTCTCTGGGAAAACACAGATCCCCAGTGCTGTTGTGCCTGTAGATAGGGTGCTAAGGCACCGTGAAGAGCAGCAACAGCTTTCAGGGCTGGGCCCTTCCCTGTGGGAGAAGGAGCCGGACGTTTGCCTTTTCGGCAAGAGGCTATGCCGCGGCCGAGCGCCATGAGATGTTGCTTCTCTGGGAAAGCCCAGATCCCCAGTGCTGTTGTGCCTGTAGATAGGGCACCAAGGCACCGTGAAGAGCAGCAACAGCTTTCAGGGCTGGGCCCTTCCTTGTGGGAGAAGGAGCCGGACGTTTGCCTTTTCGGCAAGAGGCTCTGCCGCGGCCGAGCGCCATGAGATGTTGCGTCTCTGGGAAAACACAGATCCCCAGTGCTGTTGTGCCTGTAGATAGGGTGCTAAGGCACCGTGAAGAGCAGCAACAGCTTTCAGGGCTGGGCCCTTCCCTGTGGGGAGAAGGAGCCGGACGTTTGCCTTTTCGGCAAGAGGCTCTGCCGCGGCTGAGCGCCATGAGATGTTGCTTCTCTGGGAAAGCCCAGATCCCCAGTGCTGTTGTGCCTGTAGATAGGGCACCAAGGCACCGTGAGGAGCAGCAACAGCTTTCAGGGCTGGGCCCTTCCTTGTGGGAGAAGGAGCCGGACGTTTGCCTTTTCGGCAAGAGGCTCTGCCGCGGGCCGAGCGCCATGAGATGTTGCGTCTCTGGGAAAACACAGATCCCCAGTGCTGTTGTGCCTGTAGATAGGGTGCTAAGGCACCGTGAAGAGCAGCAACAGCTTTCAGGGCTGGGCCCTTCCCTGTGGGAGAAGGAGCCGGACGTTTGCCTTTTCGGCAAGAGGCTCTGCCGCGGCCGTGCGCCATGAGATGTTGCTTCTCTGGGAAAGCCCAGATCCCCACTGCTGTTGTGCCTGTAGATAGGGTGCCAAGGTTAGGTGAAGAGCAGCAACAGCTTTCAGGGCTGGGCCCTTCCCTGTGGGAGAAGGAGCCGGTTGTTTGCCTTTTCGGCAAGAGGCTCTGCCGCGGCCGAGCGCCATGAGATGATGCTTCTCTGGGAAAGTCCAGATCCCCAGTGCTGTTGTGCCTGTAGATAGGGCGCCATGGGACCGTGAAGAGAAGCAAGAGCTTTCAGGGCTGGGCCCTTCCCTGTGGGAGAAGGAGCCGGACGTTTGCCTTTTCCGCAAGAGGCTCTGCCGCGGCCGAGCGCCATGAGATGCTGCGTCTCTGGGAAAGCCCAGATCCGCAGTGCTGTTGTGCCTGTAGATAGGGTACCAAGGCACCGTGAAGAGCAGCAAGAGCTTTCAGGGCTGGGCCCTTCCCTGTGGGAGAAGGAGCCGGACGTTTGCCTTTTCGGCAAGAGGCTCTGCCGCGGCCGAGCGCCATGAGATGTTGCTTCTCTGGGAAAGCCCAGATCTCCACTGCTCTTGTGCCTGTAGATAGGGTGCCAAGGCACCGTGAAGAGCAGCAAGAGCTTTCAGGGCTGGGCCCTTCCCTGTGGCAGAAGGAGCAGGACGTTTGCCTTTTCGGCAAGAGGCTCTGCCGCTGCCGAGCGCCATGAGATGTTGGTTCATTGGGAAAGTCCAGATCTCCACTGCTGTTGTGCCTGTAGATAGGGCGCCATGGGACCGTGAAGAGCAGCAAGAGCTTTCAGGGCTGGGCCCCCTGTGGCAGAAGGAACCGTACGTTTGCCTTTTCGGCAAGAGGTTATGCCGCGGCCGAGCGCCATGAGATGTTGCTTCTCTGGGAAAGCCCAGATCCCCAGTGCTGTTGTGCCTGTAGATAGGGCACCAAGGCACCGTGAAGAGCAGCAACAGCTTTCAGGGCTGGGCCCTTCCTTGTGGGAGAATGAGCCGGACGTTTGCCTTTTCGGCAAGAGGCTCTGCCGCGGCCGAGCGCCATGAGATGTTGCGTCTCTGGGAAAACACAGATCCCCAGTGCTGTTGTGCCTGTAGATAGGGCGCCATGGGACCGTGAAGAGCAGCAAGAGCTTTCAGGGCTGGGCCCTTCCCTGTGGGAGAAGGAGCCGCAATTTTGCTTTTTCGGTTAGAGGCTCTGCCACAGCCGAGCGCCATGATATATTGCTTCTCTGGGAAAGCCCAGATCCCCAGTGCTGTTGTGCCTGTAGATAGGGCGCCAAGGCACCGTGAAGAGCAGCAAGAGCTTTCAGGGCTGGGCCCTTCCCTGTGGGAGAAGGAGCCGGACGTTTGCCTTTTCGGCAAGAGGCTCTGCCGCGGCCAAGCGCCATGAGATGTTGCTTCTCTGGGAAAGCCCAGATCCCCACTGCTCTTGTGCCTGTAGATAGGGTGCCAAGGTTAGGTGAAGAGCAGCAACAGCTTTCAGGGCTGGGCCCTTCCCTGTGGGAGAAGGAGCCGGACGTTTGCCTTTTCGGCAAGAGGCTCTGCCGCGGCCGAGCGCCATGAGATGTTGCTTCTCTGGGAAAGACCAGATCTCCACTGCTGTTGTGCCTGTAGATAGGGTGCCAAGGCACCGTGATGTGCAGCAAGAGCTTTCAGGGCTGGGCCCTTCCCTGTGGCAGAAGGAACCGGACGTTTGCCTTTTCGGCAAGAGGCTATGCCGCGGCCGAGCGCCATGAGATGTTGCTTCTCTGGGAAAGCCCAGATCCCCAGTGCTGTTGTGCCTGTAGATAGGGCACCAAGGCACCGTGAAGAGCAGCAACAGCTTTCAGGGCTGGGCCCTTCCCTGTGGGAGAAGGAGCCGGACGTTTGCCTTTTCGGCAAGAGGCTCTGCCGCGGCCAAGCGCCATGAGATGTTGCTTCTCTGGGAAAGCCCAGATCCCCACTGCTCTTGTGCCTGTAGATAGGGTGCCAAGGTTAGGTGAAGAGCAGCAACAGCTTTCAGGGCTGGGCCCTTCCCTGTGGGAGAAGGAGCCGGACGTTTGCCTTTTCGGCAAGAGGCTCTGCCGCGGCCGAGCGCCATGAGATGTTGCTTCTCTGGGAAAGACCAGATCTCCACTGCTGTTGTGCCTGTAGATAGGGTGCCAAGGCACCGTGATGTGCAGCAAGAGCTTTCAGGGCTGGGCCCTTCCCTGTGGCAGAAGGAACCGGACGTTTGCCTTTTCGGCAAGAGGCTATGCCGCGGCCGAGCGCCATGAGATGTTGCTTCTCTGGGAAAGCCCAGATCCCCAGTGCTGTTGTGCCTGTAGATAGGGCACCAAGGCACCGTGAAGAGCAGCAACAGCTTTCAGGGCTGGGCCCTTCCTTGTGGGAGAAGGAGCCGGACGTTTGCCTTTTCGGCAAGAGGCTCTGCCGCGGCCGAGCGCCATGAGATGTTGCGTCTCTGGGAAAACACAGATCCCCAGTGCTGTTGTGCCTGTAGATAGGGTGCTAAGGCACCGTGAAGAGCAGCAACAGCTTTCAGGGCTGGGCCCTTCCCTGTGGGAGAAGGAGCCGGACGTTTGCCTTTTCGGCAAGAGGCTATGCCGCGGCCGAGCGCCATGAGATGTTGCTTCTCTGGGAAAGCCCAGATCCCCAGTGCTGTTGTGCCTGTAGATAGGGCACCAAGGCACCGTGAAGAGCAGCAACAGCTTTCAGGGCTGGGCCCTTCCTTGTGGGAGAAGGAGCCGGACGTTTGCCTTTTCGGCAAGAGGCTCTGCCGCGGCCGAGCGCCATGAGATGTTGCGTCTCTGGGAAAACACAGATCCCCAGTGCTGTTGTGCCTGTAGATAGGGTGCTAAGGCACCGTGAAGAGCAGCAACAGCTTTCAGGGCTGGGCCCTTCCCTGTGGGAGAAGGAGCCGGACGTTTGCCTTTTCGGCAAGAGGCTCTGCCGCGGCTGAGCGCCATGAGATGTTGCTTCTCTGGGAAAGCCCAGATCCCCAGTGCTGTTGTGCCTGTAGATAGGGCACCAAGGCACCGTGAGGAGCAGCAACAGCTTTCAGGGCTGGGCCCTTCCTTGTGGGAGAAGGAGCCGGACGTTTGCCTTTTCGGCAAGAGGCTCTGCCGCGGCCGAGCGCCATGAGATGTTGCGTCTCTGGGAAAACACAGATCCCCAGTGCTGTTGTGCCTGTAGATAGGGTGCTAAGGCACCGTGAAGAGCAGCAACAGCTTTCAGGGCTGGGCCCTTCCCTGTGGGAGAAGGAGCCGGACGTTTGCCTTTTCGGCAAGAGGCTCTGCCGCGGCCGTGCGCCATGAGATGTTGCTTCTCTGGGAAAGCCCAGATCCCCACTGCTGTTGTGCCTGTAGATAGGGTGCCAAGGTTAGGTGAAGAGCAGCAACAGCTTTCAGGGCTGGGCCCTTCCCTGTGGGAGAAGGAGCCGGTTGTTTGCCTTTTCGGCAAGAGGCTCTGCCGCGGCCGAGCGCCATGAGATGATGCTTCTCTGGGAAAGTCCAGATCCCCAGTGCTGTTGTGCCTGTAGATAGGGCGCCATGGGACCGTGAAGAGAAGCAAGAGCTTTCAGGGCTGGGCCCTTCCCTGTGGGAGAAAGAGCCGGACGTTTGCCTTTTCCGCAAGAGGCTCTGCCGCGGCCGAGCGCCATGAGATGCTGCGTCTCTGGGAAAGCCCAGATCCCCAGTGCTGTTGTGCCTGTAGATAGGGTACCAAGGCACCGTGAAGAGCAGCAAGAGCTTTCAGGGCTGGGCCCTTCCCTGTGGGAGAAGGAGCCGGACGTTTGCCTTTTCGGCAAGAGGCTCTGCCGCGGCCGAGCGCCATGAGATGTTGCTTCTCTGGGAAAGCCCAGATCTCCACTGCTGTTGTGCCTGTAGATAGGGTGCCAAGGCACCGTGAAGAGCATCAAGAGCTTTCAGGGCTGGGCCCTTCCCTGTGGGAGAATGAGCCGGACGTTTGCCTTTTCGGCAAGAGGCCCTGCCGCGGCCGAGCGCCATGGGATGTTGCTTCTCTGGGAAAGCCGAGATTCCCAGTGCTGTTGTTCCTGTAGATAGGGCACCAAGGCACCGTGAAGAGCAGCAACAGCTTTCAGGGCTGGGCCCTTCCTTGTGGGAGAAGGAGCCGGACGTTTGCCTTTTCGGCAAGAGGCTCTGCCGCGGCCGAGCGCCATGAGATGTTGCGTCTCTGGGAAAACACAGATCCCCAGTGCTGTTGTGCCTGTAGATAGGGTGCTAAGGCACCGTGAAGAGCAGCAACAGCTTTCAGGGCTGGGCCCTTCCCTGTGGGAGAAGGAGCCGGACGTTTGCCTTTTCGGCAAGAGGCTCTGCCGCGGCCGTGCGCCATGAGATGTTGCTTCTCTGGGAAAGCCCAGATCCCCACTGCTGTTGTGCCTGTAGATAGGGTGCCAAGGTTAGGTGAAGAGCAGCAACAGCTTTCAGGGCTGGGCCCTTCCCTGTGGGAGAAGGAGCCGGTTGTTTGCCTTTTCGGCAAGAGGCTCTGCCGCGGCCGAGCGCCATGAGATGATGCTTCTCTGGGAAAGTCCAGATCCCCAGTGCTGTTGTGCCTGTAGATAGGGCGCCATGGGACCGTGAAGAGAAGCAAGAGCTTTCAGGGCTGGGCCCTTCCCTGTGGGAGAAAGAGCCGGACGTTTGCCTTTTCCGCAAGAGGCTCTGCCGCGGCCGAGCGCCATGAGATGCTGCGTCTCTGGGAAAGCCCAGATCTCCACTGCTGTTGTGCCTGTAGATAGGGTGCCAAGGCACCGTGAAGAGCAGCAAGAGCTTTCAGGGCTGGGCACTTCCCTGTGGGAGAAGGAGCCGGACGTTTGCCTTTTCTGCAAGAGGCTCTGCCGCGGCCGAGCGCCATGAGATGTTGCGTCTCTGGGAAAGCCCAGATCTCCACTGCTGTTGTGCCTGTAGATAGGGTGCCAAGGCACCGTGATGTGCAGCAAGAGCTTTCAGGGCTGGGCCCTTCCCTGTGGCAGAAGGAACCGGACGTTTGCCTTTTCGGCAAGAGGCTATGCCGCGGCCGAGCGCCATGAGATGTTGCTTCTCTGGGAAAGCCCAGATCCCCAGTGCTGTTGTGCCTGTAGATAGGGCACCAAGGCACCGTGAAGAGCAGCAACAGCTTTCAGGGCTGGGCCCTTCCTTGTGGGAGAAGGAGCCGGACGTTTGCCTTTTCGGCAAGAGGCTCTGCCGCGGCCGAGCGCCATGAGATGTTGCGTCTCTGGGAAAACACAGATCCCCAGTGCTGTTGTGCCTGTAGATAGGGTGCTAAGGCACCGTGAAGAGCAGCAACAGCTTTCAGGGCTGGGCCCTTCCCTGTGGGAGAAGGAGCCGGACGTTTGCCTTTTCGGCAAGAGGCTATGCCGCGGCCGAGCGCCATGAGATGTTGCTTCTCTGGGAAAGCCCAGATCCCCAGTGCTGTTGTGCCTGTAGATAGGGCACCAAGGCACCGTGAAGAGCAGCAACAGCTTTCAGGGCTGGGCCCTTCCTTGTGGGAGAAGGAGCCGGACGTTTGCCTTTTCGGCAAGAGGCTCTGCCGCGGCCGAGCGCCATGAGATGTTGCGTCTCTGGGAAAACACAGATCCCCAGTGCTGTTGTGCCTGTAGATAGGGTGCTAAGGCACCGTGAAGAGCAGCAACAGCTTTCAGGGCTGGGCCCTTCCCTGTGGGAGAAGGAGCCGGACGTTTGCCTTTTCGGCAAGAGGCTCTGCCGCGGCTGAGCGCCATGAGATGTTGCTTCTCTGGGAAAGCCCAGATCCCCAGTGCTGTTGTGCCTGTAGATAGGGCACCAAGGCACCGTGAGGAGCAGCAACAGCTTTCAGGGCTGGGCCCTTCCTTGTGGGAGAAGGAGCCGGACGTTTGCCTTTTCGGCAAGAGGCTCTGCCGCGGCCGAGCGCCATGAGATGTTGCGTCTCTGGGAAAACACAGATCCCCAGTGCTGTTGTGCCTGTAGATAGGGTGCTAAGGCACCGTGAAGAGCAGCAACAGCTTTCAGGGCTGGGCCCTTCCCTGTGGGAGAAGGAGCCGGACGTTTGCCTTTTCGGCAAGAGGCTCTGCCGCGGCCGTGCGCCATGAGATGTTGCTTCTCTGGGAAAGCCCAGATCCCCACTGCTGTTGTGCCTGTAGATAGGGTGCCAAGGTTAGGTGAAGAGCAGCAACAGCTTTCAGGGCTGGGCCCTTCCCTGTGGGAGAAGGAGCCGGTTGTTTGCCTTTTCGGCAAGAGGCTCTGCCGCGGCCGAGCGCCATGAGATGATGCTTCTCTGGGAAAGTCCAGATCCCCAGTGCTGTTGTGCCTGTAGATAGGGCGCCATGGGACCGTGAAGAGAAGCAAGAGCTTTCAGGGCTGGGCCCTTCCCTGTGGGAGAAGGAGCCGGACGTTTGCCTTTTCCGCAAGAGGCTCTGCCGCGGCCGAGCGCCATGAGATGCTGCGTCTCTGGGAAAGCCCAGATCCGCAGTGCTGTTGTGCCTGTAGATAGGGTACCAAGGCACCGTGAAGAGCAGCAAGAGCTTTCAGGGCTGGGCCCTTCCCTGTGGGAGAAGGAGCCGGACGTTTGCCTTTTCGGCAAGAGGCTCTGCCGCGGCCGAGCGCCATGAGATGTTGCTTCTCTGGGAAAGCCCAGATCTCCACTGCTGTTGTGCCTGTAGATAGGGTGCCAAGGCACCGTGAAGAGCAGCAAGAGCTTTCAGGGCTGGGCCCTTCCCTGTGGCAGAAGGAGCAGGACGTTTGCCTTTTCGGCAAGAGGCTCTGCCGCTGCCGAGCGCCATGAGATGTTGGTTCATTGGGAAAGTCCAGATCCCCACTGCTGTTGTGCCTGTAGATAGGGCGCCATGGGACCGTGAAGAGCAGCAAGAGCTTTCAGGGCTGGGCCCCCTGTGGCAGAAGGAACCGTACGTTTGCCTTTTCGGCAAGAGGTTATGCCGCGGCCGAGCGCCATGAGATGTTGCTTCTCTGGGAAAGCCCAGATCCCCAGTGCTGTTGTGCCTGTAGATAGGGCACCAAGGCACCGTGAAGAGCAGCAACAGCTTTCAGGGCTGGGCCCTTCCTTGTGGGAGAAGGAGCCGGACGTTTGCCTTTTCGGCAAGAGGCTCTGCCGCGGCCGAGCGCCATGAGATGTTGCGTCTCTGGGAAAACACAGATCCCCAGTGCTGTTGTGCCTGTAGATAGGGCGCCATGGGACCGTGAAGAGCAGCAAGAGCTTTCAGGGCTGGGCCCTTCCCTGTGGGAGAAGGAGCCGCACTTTTGCTTTTTCGGTTAGAGGCTCTGCCACAGCCGAGCGCCATGATATATTGCTTCTCTGGGAAAGCCCAGATCCCCAGTGCTGTTGTGCCTGTAGATAGGGCGCCAAGGCACCGTGAAGAGCAGCAAGAGCTTTCAGGGCTGGGCCCTTCCCTGTGGGAGAAGGAGCCGGACGTTTGCCTTTTCGGCAAGAGGCTCTGCCGCGGCCAAGCGCCATGAGATGTTGCTTCTCTGGGAAAGCCCAGATCCCCACTGCTCTTGTGCCTGTAGATAGGGTGCCAAGGTTAGGTGAAGAGCAGCAACAGCTTTCAGGGCTGGGCCCTTCCCTGTGGGAGAAGGAGCCGGACGTTTGCCCTTTCGGCAAGAGGCTCTGCCGCGGCCGAGCGCCATGAGATGTTGCTTCTCTGGGAAAGACCAGATCTCCACTGCTGTTGTGCCTGTAGATAGGGTGCCAAGGCACCGTGATGTGCAGCAAGAGCTTTCAGGGCTGGGCCCTTCCCTGTGGCAGAAGGAACCGGACGTTTGCCTTTTCGGCAAGAGGCTATGCCGCGGCCGAGCGCCATGAGATGTTGCTTCTCTGGGAAAGCCCAGATCCCCAGTGCTGTTGTGCCTGTAGATAGGGCACCAAGGCACCGTGAAGAGCAGCAACAGCTTTCAGGGCTGGGCCCTTCCCTGTGGGAGAAGGAGCCGGACGTTTGCCTTTTCCGCAAGAGGCTCTGCCGCGGCCAAGCGCCATGAGATGTTGCTTCTCTGGGAAAGCCCAGATCCCCACTGCTCTTGTGCCTGTAGATAGGGTGCCAAGGTTAGGTGAAGAGCAGCAACAGCTTTCAGGGCTGGGCCCTTCCCTGTGGGAGAAGGAGCCGGACGTTTGCCTTTTCGGCAAGAGGCTCTGCCGCGGCCGAGCGCCATGAGATGTTGCTTCTCTGGGAAAGACCAGATCTCCACTGCTGTTGTGCCTGTAGATAGGGTGCCAAGGCACCGTGATGTGCAGCAAGAGCTTTCAGGGCTGGGCCCTTCCCTGTGGCAGAAGGAACCGGACGTTTGCCTTTTCGGCAAGAGGCTATGCCGCGGCCGAGCGCCATGAGATGTTGCTTCTCTGGGAAAGCCCAGATCCCCAGTGCTGTTGTGCCTGTAGATAGGGCACCAAGGCACCGTGAAGAGCAGCAACAGCTTTCAGGGCTGGGCCCTTCCTTGTGGGAGAAGGAGCCGGACGTTTGCCTTTTCGGCAAGAGGCTCTGCCGCGGCCGAGCGCCATGAGATGTTGCGTCTCTGGGAAAACACAGATCCCCAGTGCTGTTGTGCCTGTAGATAGGGTGCTAAGGCACCGTGAAGAGCAGCAACAGCTTTCAGGGCTGGGCCCTTCCCTGTGGGAGAAGGAGCCGGACGTTTGCCTTTTCGGCAAGAGGCTATGCCGCGGCCGAGCGCCATGAGATGTTGCTTCTCTGGGAAAGCCCAGATCCCCAGTGCTGTTGTGCCTGTAGATAGGGCACCAAGGCACCGTGAAGAGCAGCAACAGCTTTCAGGGCTGGGCCCTTCCTTGTGGGAGAAGGAGCCGGACGTTTGCCTTTTCGGCAAGAGGCTCTGCCGCGGCCGAGCGCCATGAGATGTTGCGTCTCTGGGAAAACACAGATCCCCAGTGCTGTTGTGCCTGTAGATAGGGTGCTAAGGCACCGTGAAGAGCAGCAACAGCTTTCAGGGCTGGGCCCTTCCCTGTGGGAGAAGGAGCCGGACGTTTGCCTTTTCGGCAAGAGGCTCTGCCGCGGCTGAGCGCCATGAGATGTTGCTTCTCTGGGAAAGCCCAGATCCCCAGTGCTGTTGTGCCTGTAGATAGGGCACCAAGGCACCGTGAGGAGCAGCAACAGCTTTCAGGGCTGGGCCCTTCCTTGTGGGAGAAGGAGCCGGACGTTTGCCTTTTCGGCAAGAGGCTCTGCCGCGGCCGAGCGCCATGAGATGTTGCGTCTCTGGGAAAACACAGATCCCCAGTGCTGTTGTGCCTGTAGATAGGGTGCTAAGGCACCGTGAAGAGCAGCAACAGCTTTCAGGGCTGGGCCCTTCCCTGTGGGAGAAGGAGCCGGACGTTTGCCTTTTCGGCAAGAGGCTCTGCCGCGGCCGTGCGCCATGAGATGTTGCTTCTCTGGGAAAGCCCAGATCCCCACTGCTGTTGTGCCTGTAGATAGGGTGCCAAGGTTAGGTGAAGAGCAGCAACAGCTTTCAGGGCTGGGCCCTTCCCTGTGGGAGAAGGAGCCGGTTGTTTGCCTTTTCGGCAAGAGGCTCTGCCGCGGCCGAGCGCCATGAGATGATGCTTCTCTGGGAAAGTCCAGATCCCCAGTGCTGTTGTGCCTGTAGATAGGGCGCCATGGGACCGTGAAGAGAAGCAAGAGCTTTCAGGGCTGGGCCCTTCCCTGTGGGAGAAAGAGCCGGACGTTTGCCTTTTCCGCAAGAGGCTCTGCCGCGGCCGAGCGCCATGAGATGCTGCGTCTCTGGGAAAGCCCAGATCCCCAGTGCTGTTGTGCCTGTAGATAGGGTACCAAGGCACCGTGAAGAGCAGCAAGAGCTTTCAGGGCTGGGCCCTTCCCTGTGGGAGAAGGAGCCGGACGTTTGCCTTTTCGGCAAGAGGCTCTGCCGCGGCCGAGCGCCATGAGATGTTGCTTCTCTGGGAAAGCCCAGATCTCCACTGCTGTTGTGCCTGTAGATAGGGTGCCAAGGCACCGTGAAGAGCATCAAGAGCTTTCAGGGCTGGGCCCTTCCCTGTGGGAGAATGAGCCGGACGTTTGCCTTTTCGGCAAGAGGCCCTGCCGCGGCCGAGCGCCATGGGATGTTGCTTCTCTGGGAAAGCCGAGATTCCCAGTGCTGTTGTTCCTGTAGATAGGGCACCAAGGCATCGTGAAGAGCAGCAACAGCTTTCAGGGCTGGGCCCTTCCTTGTGGGAGAAGGAGCCGGACGTTTGCCTTTTCGGCAAGAGGCTCTGCCGCGGCCGAGCGCCATGAGATGTTGCGTCTCTGGGAAAACACAGATCCCCAGTGCTGTTGTGCCTGTAGATAGGGTGCTAAGGCACCGTGAAGAGCAGCAACAGCTTTCAGGGCTGGGCCCTTCCCTGTGGGAGAAGGAGCCGGACGTTTGCCTTTTCGGCAAGAGGCTCTGCCGCGGCCGTGCGCCATGAGATGTTGCTTCTCTGGGAAAGCCCAGATCCCCACTGCTGTTGTGCCTGTAGATAGGGTGCCAAGGTTAGGTGAAGAGCAGCAACAGCTTTCAGGGCTGGGCCCTTCCCTGTGGGAGAAGGAGCCGGACGTTTGCCTTTTCGGCAAGAGGCTCTGCCGCGGCCGAGCGCCATGAGATGATGCTTCTCTGGGAAAGTCCAGATCCCCAGTGCTGTTGTGCCTGTAGATAGGGCGCCATGGGACCGTGAAGAGAAGCAAGAGCTTTCAGGGCTGGGCCCTTCCCTGTGGGAGAAAGAGCCGGACGTTTGCCTTTTCCGCAAGAGGCTCTGCCGCGGCCGAGCGCCATGAGATGCTGCGTCTCTGGGAAAGCCCAGATCTCCACTGCTGTTGTGCCTGTAGATAGGGTGCCAAGGCACCGTGAAGAGCAGCAACAGCTTTCAGGGCTGGGCACTTCCCTGTGGGAGAAGGAGCCGGACGTTTGCCTTTTCTGCAAGAGGCTCTGCCGCGGCCGAGCGCCATGAGATGTTGCGTCTCTGGGAAAGCCCAGATCCCCAGTGCTGTTGTGCCTGTAGATAGGGCGCCAAGGCACCGTGAAGAGCAGCAAGAGCTTTCAGGGCTGGGCCCTTCCCTGTGGGAGAAGGAGCCGGACGTTTGCTTTTTCGGCAAGAGGCTCTGCCGCGGCCGAGCGCCATGAGATGTTGCGTCTCTGGGAATGCCGAGATCCCCAGTGCTGTTGTGCCTGTAGATAGGGCGCCAAGACACCGTGAAGAGCAGCAACAGCTTTCAGGGCTGGGCCCTTCCCTGTGGGAGAAGGAGCCGGACGTTTGCCTTTTCGGCAAGAGGCTCTGCCGCGGCCGAGCGCCATGAGATGTTTCTTCTCTGGGAAAGCCCAGATCCCCACTGCTGTTGTGCCTGTAGATAGGGCGCCATGGGACCGTGAAGAGCAGCAAGAGCTTTCAGGGCTGGGCCCTTCCCTGTGGCAGAAGGAGCCGGACATTTGTCTTTTCGGCAAGAGGCTCTTCCGCGCCGAGCGCCATGAGATGTTGCTTCTCTGGGAAAGCCCAGATCCCCAGTGCTGTTGTGCCTGTAGATAGGGCGCCAAGGTTAGGTGAACAGCAGCAACAGCTTTCAGGGCTGGGCCCTTCCCTGTGGGAGAAGGAGCCGCACTTTTGCTTTTTCGGTTAGAGGCTCTGCCACCGGCGAGCGCCATGATATGTTGCTTCTCTGGGAAAGCCCAGATCCCCAGTGCTGTTGTGCCTGTAGATAGGGCGCCAAGGCACCGTGAAGAGCAGCAAGAGCTTTCAGGGCTGGGCCCTTCCCTGTGGGAGAAGGAGCCGGACATTTGCCTTTTCGGCAAGAGGCTCTGCCGCTGCTGAGCACCATGGGATGTAGCGTCTCTGGGAAAGCCCAGACCCCCCGGTGCTGTTGTGCCTGTAGATAGCGTGCCAAGGCACCGTGAAGAGCAGCAACAGCTTTCAGGGCTGGGCCCTTCCCTGTGGGAGAAGGAGCCGGACGTTTGCCTTTTCGGCAAGAGGCTCTGCCGCGGCCGAGCGCCATGGGATGTTGCTTCTCTGGGAAAGCCCAGAACCCCAGTGCTCTTGTGCCTGTAGATAGGGCGCCAAGGCACCATGAAGAGCAGCAACAGCTTTCAGGGCTGGGCCCTTCCTTGTGGGAGAAGGAGCCGGACGTTTGCCTTTTCGGCAAGAGGCTCTGCCGCGGCCGAGCGCCATGAGATGTTGCGTCTCTGGGAAAGCCCAGATCCCCAGTGCTGTTGTGCCTGTAGATAGGGCACCAAGGCACCGTGAAGAGCAGCAAGAGCTTTCAGGGCTGGGCCCTTCCCTGTGGGAGAAGGAGCCGGACGTTTGCCTTTTCTGCAAGAGGCTCTGCCGCGGCCGAGCGCCATGAGATGTTGCTTCTCTGGGAAAGCCCAGATCCCCAGTGCTGTTGTGCCTGTAGATAGGGCGCCAAGGCACCGTGAAGAGCAGCAACAGCTTTCAGGGCTGGGCCCTTCCCTGTGGGAGAAGGAGCCGGACGTTTGCCTTTTCGGCAAGAGGCTCTGCCGCGGCCGAGCGCCATGAGATGCTGCGTCTCTGGGAAAGCCCAGATCCCCAGTGCTGTTGTGCCTGTAGATAGGGTACCAAGGCACCGTGAAGAGCAGCAACAGCTTTCAGGGCTGGGCCCTTCCCTGTGGGAGAAGGAGCCGGACATTTGTCTTTTCGGCAAGAGGCTCTTCTGCGGCCGAGCGCCATGAGATGTTGCTTCTCTGGTAAAGCCCAGATCCCCAGTGCTGTTGTGCCTGTAGATAGGGCGCCAAGGTTAGGTGAAGAGCAGCAACAGCTTTCAGGGCTGGGCCCTTCCTTGTGGGAGAAGGAGCCGGACGTTTGCCTTTTCGGCAAGAGGCTCTGCCGCTGCTGAGCACCATGGGATGTTGCGTCTCTGGGAAAGCCCAGAACCCCAGTGCTGTTGTGCCTGTAGATAGGGCGCCAAGGCACCATGAAGAGCAGCAAGAGCTTTCAGGGCTGGGCCCTTCCCTGTGGGAGAAGGAGCCGGACGTTTGCCTTTTCGGCAAGAGGCTCTGCCGCGGCCGAGCGCCATGAGATGTTGGTTCTCTGGGAAAGCCCAGATCCCCAGTGCTGTTGTGCCTGTAGATAGGGCGCCAAGGCATCGTGAAGAGCAGCAACAGCTTTCAGGGCTGGGCCCTTCCCTGTGGGAGAAGGAGCCGCACATTTGCCTTTTCGGAAAGAGGCTCTGCCGCTGCCGAGCGCCTTGAGATGTTGCATCTCTGGGAAAGAGCAGATCCCCACTGCTGTTGTGCCTGTAGATAGGGTGCCAAGGTTAGGAGGAACAGCAGCAACAGCTTTCAGGGCTGGGCCCTTCCCTGTGGGAGAAGGAGCCGGACGTTTGCCTTTTCGGCAAGAGGCTCTGCCGCGGCCGAGCGCCATGAGATGCTGCGTCATTGGGAAAGCCCAGATCCCCAGTGCTGTTGTGCCTGTAGATAGGGTACCAAGGCACCGTGAAGAGCAGCAACAGCTTTCAGGGCTGGGCCCTTCCCTGTGGGAGAATGAGCCGGACATTTGTCTTTTCGGCAAGAGGCTCTTCCGCGGCCGAGCGCCATGAGATGTTGCGTCTCTGGGAAAGCCCAGATCCCCAGTGCTGTTGTGCCTGTAGATAGGGCGCCAAGGTTAGGTGAACAGCAGCAACAACTTTCAGGGCTGGGCCCTTCCCTGTGGGAGAAGGAGCCGGACGTTTGCCTTTTCGGCAAGAGGCTCTGCCGCGGCCGAGCGCCATGAGATGTTGGTTCTCTGGGAAAGCACAGATCACCAGTGCTGTTGTGCCTGTAGATAGGGCGCCAAGGTTAGGTGAACAGCAGCAACAGCTTTCAGGGCTGGGCCCTTCCCTGTGGGAGAAGGAGCCGGACGTTTGCCTTTTCGGCAAGAGGCTCTGCCGCGGCCGAGCGCCATGAGATGTTGCTTCTCTGGGAAAGCCCAGATCCCCAGTGCTGTTGTGCCTGTAGATAGGGCCGCAAGGTTAGGTGAAGAGTAGCAACAGCTTTCAGGGCTGGGCCTCTCCCTGTGGGAGAAGGAGCCTGACGTTTGCCTTTTCTGCAAGAGGCTCTGCCGCGGCCGAGCGCCATGAGATGTTGCGTCTCTGGGAAAGCCCAGATCCCCAGTGCTGTTGTGCCTGTAGATAGGGCACCAAGGCACCGTGAAGAGCAGCAAGAGCTTTCAGGGCTGGGCCCTTCCCTGTGGGAGAAGGAGCCGGACGTTTGCCTTTTCTGCAAGAGGCTCTGCCGCGGCCGAGCGCCATGAGATGTTGCTTCTCTGGGAAAGCCCAGATCCCCAGTGCTGTTGTGCCTGTAGATAGGGCGCCAAGGTTAGGTGAAGAGCAGCAACAGCTTTCAGGGCTGGGCCCTTCCCTGTGGGAGAAGGAGCCGGACGTTTGCCTTTTCGGCAAGAGGCTCTGCCGCGGCCGAGCGCCATGAGATGTTGCGTCTCTGGGAAAGCCCAGATCCCCAGTGCTGTTGTGCCTGTAGATAGGGCGCCAAGGCACCGTGAAGAGCAGCAAGAGCTTTCAGGGCTGGGCCCTTCCCTGTGGGAGAAGGAGCCGGACGTTTGCTTTTTCGGCAAGAGGCTCTGCCGCGGCCGAGCGCCATGAGATGTTGCGTCTGTGGGAAAACACAGATCCCCAGTGCTGTTGTGCCTGTAGATAGGGCGCCAAGACACCGTGAAGAGCAGCAACAGCTTTCAGGGCTGGGCCCTTCCCTGTCGGAGAAGGAGCCGGACGTTTGCCTTTTCGGCAAGAGGCTCTGCCGCGGCCGAGCGCCATGAGATGTTGCTTCTCTGGGAAAGCCGAGATTCCCAGTGCTGTTGTGCCTGTAGATAGGGCACCAAGGCACCGTGAAGAGCAGCAACAGCTTTAAGGGCTGGGCCCTTCCTTGTGGGAGAAGGAGCCGGACGTTTGCCTTTTCGGCAAGAGGCTCTGCCGCGGCCGAGCGCCATGAGATGTTGCGTCTCTGGGAAAACACAGATCCCCCGTGCTGTTGTGCCTGTAGATAGGGCAGCAAGGTTAGGTGAAGAGCAGCAAGAGCTTTCAGGGCTGGGCCTCTCCCTGTGGGAGAAGGAGCCTGACGTTTGCCTTTTCGGCAAGAGGCTCTGCCGCGGCCGAGCGCCATGAGATGTTGCTTCTCTGGGAAAGCCCAGATCTCCACTGCTGTTGTGCCTGTAGATAGGGTGCCAAGGCACCGTGAAGAGCATCAAGAGCTTTCAGGGCTGGGCCCTTCCCTGTGGGAGAATGAGCCGGACGTTTGCCTTTTCGGCAAGAGGCCCTGCCGCGGCCGAGCGCCATGGGATGTTGCTTCTCTGGGAAAGCCGAGATTCCCAGTGCTGTTGTGCCTGTAGATAGGGCACCAAGGCACCGTGAAGAGCAGCAACAGCTTTAAGGGCTGGGCCCTTCCCTGTGGGAGAAGGAGCCGGACGTTTGCCTTTTCGGCAAGAGGCTCTGCCGCGGCCGAGCGCCATGAGATGCTGCGTCATTGGGAAAGCCCAGATCCCCAGTGCTGTTGTGCCTGTAGATAGGGTACCAAGGCACCGTGAAGAGCAGCAACAGCTTTCAGGGCTGGGCCCCTTCCCTGTGGGAGAAGGAGCCGGACATTTGTCTTTTCGGCAAGAGGCTCTGCCGCGGCCGAGCGCCATGAGATGTTGCTTCTCTGGTAAAGCCCAGATCCCCAGTGCTGTTGTGCCTGTAGATAGGGCGCCAAGGTTAGGTGAACAGCAGCAACAGCTTTCAGGGCTGGGCCCTTCCCTGTGGGAGAAGGAGCCGCAATTTTGCTTTTTCGGTTAGAGGCTCTGCCACCGGCGAGCGCCATGATATGTTGCTTCTCTGGGAAAGCCCAGATCCCCAGTGCTGTTGTGCCTGTAGATAGGGCGCCAAGGCACCGTGAAGAGCAGCAAGAGGTTTCAGGGCTGGGCCCTTCCCTGTGGGAGAAGGAGCCGGACATTTGCCTTTTCGGCAAGAGGCTCTGCCGCGGCAGAGCACCATGAGATGTTGCGTCTGTGGGAAAACACAGATCCCCAGTGCTGTTGTGCCTGTAGATAGGGCGCCAAGGCACCATGAAGAGCAGCAACAGCTTTCAGGGCTGGGCCCTTCCCTGTGGGAGAAGGAGCCGGACGTTTGCCTTTTCGGCAAGAGGGTCTGCCGCGGCTGAGCGCCATGAGATGTTGGTTCTCTGGGAAAGCACAGATCACCAGTGCTGTTGTGCCTGTAGATAGGGCGCCAAGGCACCATGAAGAGCAGCAACAGCTTTCAGGGCTGGGCCCTTCCTTGTGGGAGAAGGAGCCGGACGTTTGCCTTTTCGGCAAGAGGGTCTGCCGCGGCCGAGCGCCATGAGATGTTGCGTCTCTGGGAAAGCACAGATCCCCAGTGCTGTTGTGCCTGTAGATAGGGTGCCATGGGACCGTGAAGAGCAGCAACAGCTTTCAGGGCTGGGCCCTTCCCTGTGGGAGAAGGAATTGGACGTTTGCCTTTTCAGCAAGTGGCTCTGCCGCGGCCGAGCGCCATGAGATGTTGGTTCACTGGGAAAGCACAGATCCGCAGTGCTGTTGTGCCTGTAGATAGGACGCTAAGGCACAGTGAAGAGCAGCAAGAGCTTTCAGGGCTGGGCCCTTCCTTGTGGGAGAAGGAGCCGGACGTTTGCCTTTTCAGCAAGAGGCTCTGCCGCGGCCGAGCGCCATGAGATGTTGCGTCTCTGGGAAAGCCCAGATCCCCAGTGCTGTTGTGCCTGTAGATAGGGCGCCAAGGCATCGTGAAGAGCAGCAACAGCTTTCAGGGCTGGGCCCTTCCCTGTGGGAGAAGGAGCCGCACATTTGCCTTTTCGGAAAGAGGCTCTGCCGCTGCCGAGCGCCTTGAGATGTTGCATCTCTGGGAAAGAGCAGATCCCCACTGCTGTTGTGCCTGTAGATAGGGTGCCAAGGTTAGGAGGAACAGCAGCAACAGCTTTCAGGGCTGGGCCCTTCCCTGTGGGAGAAGGAGCCGGACGTTTGCCTTTTCGGCAAGAGGCTCTGCCGCGGCCGAGCGCCATGAGATGCTGCGTCATTGGGAAAGCCCAGATCCCCAGTGCTGTTGTGCCTGTAGATAGGGTACCAAGGCACCGTGAAGAGCAGCAACAGCTTTCAGGGCTGGGCCCTTCCCTGTGGGAGAATGAGCCGGACATTTGTCTTTTCGGCAAGAGGCTCTTCCGCGGCCGAGCGCCATGAGATGTTGCGTCTCTGGGAAAGCCCAGATCCCCAGTGCTGTTGTGCCTGTAGATAGGGCGCCAAGGTTAGGTGAACAGCAGCAACAACTTTCAGGGCTGGGCCCTTCCCTGTGGGAGAAGGAGCCGGACGTTTGCCTTTTCGGCAAGAGGCTCTGCCGCGGCCGAGCGCCATGAGATGTTGGTTCTCTGGGAAAGCACAGATCACCAGTGCTGTTGTGCCTGTAGATAGGGCGCCAAGGTTAGGTGAACAGCAGCAACAGCTTTCAGGGCTGGGCCCTTCCCTGTGGGAGAAGGAGCCGGACGTTTGCCTTTTCGGCAAGAGGCTCTGCCGCGGCCGAGCGCCATGAGATGTTGCTTCTCTGGGAAAGCCCAGATCCCCAGTGCTGTTGTGCCTGTAGATAGGGCCGCAAGGTTAGGTGAAGAGTAGCAACAGCTTTCAGGGCTGGGCCTCTCCCTGTGGGAGAAGGAGCCTGACGTTTGCCTTTTCTGCAAGAGGCTCTGCCGCGGCCGAGCGCCATGAGATGTTGCGTCTCTGGGAAAGCCCAGATCCCCAGTGCTGTTGTGCCTGTAGATAGGGCACCAAGGCACCGTGAAGAGCAGCAAGAGCTTTCAGGGCTGGGCCCTTCCCTGTGGGAGAAGGAGCCGGACGTTTGCCTTTTCTGCAAGAGGCTCTGCCGCGGCCGAGCGCCATGAGATGTTGCTTCTCTGGGAAAGCCCAGATCCCCAGTGCTGTTGTGCCTGTAGATAGGGCGCCAAGGTTAGGTGAAGAGCAGCAACAGCTTTCAGGGCTGGGCCCTTCCCTGTGGGAGAAGGAGCCGGACGTTTGCCTTTTCGGCAAGAGGCTCTGCCGCGGCCGAGCGCCATGAGATGTTGCGTCTCTGGGAAAGCCCAGATCCCCAGTGCTGTTGTGCCTGTAGATAGGGCGCCAAGGCACCGTGAAGAGCAGCAAGAGCTTTCAGGGCTGGGCCCTTCCCTGTGGGAGAAGGAGCCGGACGTTTGCTTTTTCGGCAAGAGGCTCTGCCGCGGCCGAGCGCCATGAGATGTTGCGTCTGTGGGAAAACACAGATCCCCAGTGCTGTTGTGCCTGTAGATAGGGCGCCAAGACACCGTGAAGAGCAGCAACAGCTTTCAGGGCTGGGCCCTTCCCTGTCGGAGAAGGAGCCGGACGTTTGCCTTTTCGGCAAGAGGCTCTGCCGCGGCCGAGCGCCATGAGATGTTGCTTCTCTGGGAAAGCCGAGATTCCCAGTGCTGTTGTGCCTGTAGATAGGGCACCAAGGCACCGTGAAGAGCAGCAACAGCTTTAAGGGCTGGGCCCTTCCTTGTGGGAGAAGGAGCCGGACGTTTGCCTTTTCGGCAAGAGGCTCTGCCGCGGCCGAGCGCCATGAGATGTTGCGTCTCTGGGAAAACACAGATCCCCCGTGCTGTTGTGCCTGTAGATAGGGCAGCAAGGTTAGGTGAAGAGCAGCAAGAGCTTTCAGGGCTGGGCCTCTCCCTGTGGGAGAAGGAGCCTGACGTTTGCCTTTTCGGCAAGAGGCTCTGCCGCGGCCGAGCGCCATGAGATGTTGCTTCTCTGGGAAAGCCCAGATCTCCACTGCTGTTGTGCCTGTAGATAGGGTGCCAAGGCACCGTGAAGAGCATCAAGAGCTTTCAGGGCTGGGCCCTTCCCTGTGGGAGAATGAGCCGGACGTTTGCCTTTTCGGCAAGAGGCCCTGCCGCGGCCGAGCGCCATGGGATGTTGCTTCTCTGGGAAAGCCGAGATTCCCAGTGCTGTTGTGCCTGTAGATAGGGCACCAAGGCACCGTGAAGAGCAGCAACAGCTTTAAGGGCTGGGCCCTTCCCTGTGGGAGAAGGAGCCGGACGTTTGCCTTTTCGGCAAGAGGCTCTGCCGCGGCCGAGCGCCATGAGATGCTGCGTCATTGGGAAAGCCCAGATCCCCAGTGCTGTTGTGCCTGTAGATAGGGTACCAAGGCACCGTGAAGAGCAGCAACAGCTTTCAGGGCTGGGCCCTTCCCTGTGGGAGAAGGAGCCGGACATTTGTCTTTTCGGCAAGAGGCTCTGCCGCGGCCGAGCGCCATGAGATGTTGCTTCTCTGGTAAAGCCCAGATCCCCAGTGCTGTTGTGCCTGTAGATAGGGCGCCAAGGTTAGGTGAACAGCAGCAACAGCTTTCAGGGCTGGGCCCTTCCCTGTGGGAGAAGGAGCCGCAATTTTGCTTTTTCGGTTAGAGGCTCTGCCACCGGCGAGCGCCATGATATGTTGCTTCTCTGGGAAAGCCCAGATCCCCAGTGCTGTTGTGCCTGTAGATAGGGCGCCAAGGCACCGTGAAGAGCAGCAAGAGGTTTCAGGGCTGGGCCCTTCCCTGTGGGAGAAGGAGCCGGACATTTGCCTTTTCGGCAAGAGGCTCTGCCGCGGCAGAGCACCATGAGATGTTGCGTCTGTGGGAAAACACAGATCCCCAGTGCTGTTGTGCCTGTAGATAGGGCGCCAAGGCACCATGAAGAGCAGCAACAGCTTTCAGGGCTGGGCCCTTCCCTGTGGGAGAAGGAGCCGGACGTTTGCCTTTTCGGCAAGAGGGTCTGCCGCGGCTGAGCGCCATGAGATGTTGGTTCTCTGGGAAAGCACAGATCACCAGTGCTGTTGTGCCTGTAGATAGGGCGCCAAGGCACCATGAAGAGCAGCAACAGCTTTCAGGGCTGGGCCCTTCCTTGTGGGAGAAGGAGCCGGACGTTTGCCTTTTCGGCAAGAGGGTCTGCCGCGGCCGAGCGCCATGAGATGTTGCGTCTCTGGGAAAGCACAGATCCCCAGTGCTGTTGTGCCTGTAGATAGGGTGCCATGGGACCGTGAAGAGCAGCAACAGCTTTCAGGGCTGGGCCCTTCCCTGTGGGAGAAGGAATTGGACGTTTGCCTTTTCAGCAAGTGGCTCTGCCGCGGCCGAGCGCCATGAGATGTTGGTTCACTGGGAAAGCACAGATCCGCAGTGCTGTTGTGCCTGTAGATAGGACGCTAAGGCACAGTGAAGAGCAGCAAGAGCTTTCAGGGCTGGGCCCTTCCTTGTGGGAGAAGGAGCCGGACGTTTGCCTTTTCAGCAAGAGGCTCTGCCGCGGCCGAGCGCCATGAGATGTTGCGTCTCTGGGAAAGCCCAGATCCCCAGTGCTGTTGTGCCTGTAGATAGGGCATAAATCACCGTGAAGACCAGCAACAGCTTTCAGGGCTGGGCCCTTCGCTGTGGGAGAAGGAGCCAGACGTTTGCCTTTTCGGCAAGTGGATCTGCCGCGGCCGAGCACCATGAGATGTTGCGTCTCTGGGAAAGCCCAGATCCCCGGTGCTGTTGTGCCTGTAGATAGGGCGCCAAGGCATCGTGAAGAGCAGCAACAGCTTTCAGGGCTGGGCCCTTCCCTGTGGCAGAAGGAGCCGCACATTTGCCTTTTCGGAAAGAGGCTCTGCCGCTGCCGAGCGCCTTGAGATGTTGCGTCTCTGGGAAAGACCAGATCCCCAGTGCTGTTGTGCCTGTAGATAGGGTGCTAAGGGATCTTTAAGAGCAGCAAAAGCTTTCAGGGCTGGTCCCTTCCCTGTGCGAGACGGAGCCGGACGTTTGCCTTTTCGGCAAGAGGCTCTGCCGCGGACGAGCGCCATGAGATGTTGCTTCTCTGGGAAAGCCCAGATCCCCAATGCTGTTGTGCCTGTAGATAGGGCGCCAAGGCACCGTGAAGAGCAGCAACAGCTTTCAGGGCTGGGCCCTTCCCTGTGGGAGAATGAGCCGGACGTTTGCCTTTTCGGCAAGAGGCCCTGCCGCGGCCGAGCGCCATGGGATGTTGCTTCTCTGGGAAAGCCGAGATTCTCAGTGCTGTTGTGCCTGTAGATAGGGCACCAAGGCACCGTGAAGAGCAGCAACAGCTTTCAGGGCTGGGCCCTTCCCTGTGGGAGAAGGAGCCGGACGTTTGCCTTTTCGGCAAGAGGCTCTGCCGCGGCCGAGCGCCATGAGATGCTGCGTCATTGGGAAAGCCCAGATCCCCAGTGCTGTTGTGCCTGTAGATAGGGCTTAAATCACCGTGAAGACCAGCAACAGCTTTCAGGGCTGGGCCCTTCGCTGTGGGAGAAGGAGCCAGACGTTTGCCTTTTCGGCAAGTGGATCTCCCGCGGCCGAGCGCCATGAGATGTTGCGTCTCTGGGAAAGCCCAGATCCCCAGTGCTGTTGTGCCTGTAGATAGGGTGCTAAGGGATCTTTAAGAGCAGCAAAAGCTTTCAGGGCTGGTCCCTTCCCTGTGCGAGACGGAGCCGGACGTTTGCCTTTTCGGCAAGAGGCTCTGCCGCGGCCGAGCGCCATGAGATGTTGCTTCTCTGGGAAAGCCCAGATCCCCAATTCTGTTGTGCCTGTAGATAGGGCGCCAAGGCACCGTGAAGAGCAGCAACAGCTTTCAGGGCTGGGCCCTTCCCTGTGGGAGAAGGAGCAGGACGTTTGCCTTTTCGGCAAAAGGCTCTGCCGCGGACGAGTGTCATGAGATGCTGAGTCTCTGAGATAGCCCAGATCCCCAGTCCTGTTGTGCCTGTAGATAGGGCGCCAAGGCACCGTGAAGAGCAGCAAGAGCTTTCAGGGCTGGGCCCTTCCCTGTGGGAGAATGAGCCGGACGTTTGCCTTTTCGGCAAGAGGCTCTGCCGCGGCCGAGCGCCATGAGATGAAGCGTCTCTGGGAAAACACAGATCCCCAGTGTTGTTGTGCCTGTAGATAGGGCGCCAAGGCACTGTGAAGAGCTGCAACATCTTTCAGGGCTGGGCCCTTCCCTGTGGCAGAAGGAGCCGGACGTTTGCCTTTTCTGCAAGAGGCTCTGCCGCGACCGAGCGCCATGAGATGTTGCTTCTCTGGGAAAGCCCAGATCCCCAGTCCTGTTGTGCCTGTAGATAGGGCGCCAAGGCACCGTGAAGAGCAGCAAGAGCTTTCAGGGCTGCGCCCTTCCCTGTGGGAGAATGAGCCGGACGTTTGACTTTTAGGCAAGAGGCTCTGCCGCGGCCGAGCGCCATGAGATGTTGCTTCTCTGGGAAAGCCCAGATCCCCACTGCTCTTGTGCCTGTAGATAGGGCAGCAAGGTTAGGTGAAGAGTAGCAACAGCTTTCAGGGCTGGGCCTCTCCCTGTGGGAGAAGGAGCCTGACGTTTGCCTTTTCGGCAAGAGGCTCTGCCGCGGCCGAGCGCCATGAGATGTTGCTTCTCTGGGAAAGCCCAGATCCCCAGTGCTGTTGTGCCTGTAGATAGGGCACCAAGGCACCGTGAAGAGCAGCAAGAGCTTTCAGGGCTGGGCCCTTCCCTGTGGGAGAAGGAGCCGGACGTTTGCCTTTTCTGCAAGAGGCTCTGCCGCGGCCGAGCGCCATGAGATGTTGCTTCTCTGGGAAAGCCCAGATCCCCAGTGCTGTTGTGCCTGTAGATAGGGCGCCAAGGTTAGGTGAAGAGCAGCAACAGCTTTCAGGGCTGGGCCCTTCCCTGTGGGAGAAGGAGCCGCAATTTTGCTTTTTCGGTTAGAGGCTCTGCCACCGGCGAGCGCCATGATATGTTGCTTCTCTGGGAAAGCCCAGATCCCCAGTGCTGTTGTGCCTGTAGATAGGGCGCCAAGGCACCGTGAAGAGCAGCAAGAGCTTTCAGGGCTGGGCCCTTCCCTGTTGGAGAAGGAGCCGGACATTTGCCTTTTCGGCAAGAGGCTCTGCCGCGGCAGAGCACCATGAGATGTTGCGTCTGTGGGAAAACACAGATCCCCAGTGCTGTTGTGCCTGTAGATAGGGCGCCAAGGCACCATGAAGAGCAGCAACAGCTTTCAGGGCTGGGCCCTTCCCTGTGGGAGAAGGAGCCGGACGTTTGCCTTTTCGGCAAGAGGGTCTGCCGCGGCTGAGCGCCATGAGATGTTGGTTCTCTGGGAAAGCACAGATCACCAGTGCTGTTGTGCCTGTAGATAGGGCGCCAAGGCACCATGAAGAGCAGCAACAGCTTTCAGGGCTGGGCCCTTCCTTGTGGGAGAAGAGGCCGGACGTTTGCCTTTTCGGCAAGAGGGTCTGCCGCGGCCGAGCGCCATGAGATGTTGCGTCTCTGGGAAAGCACAGATCCCCAGTGCTGTTGTGCCTGTAGATAGGGTGCCATGGGACCGTGAAGAGCAGCAACAGCTTTCAGGGCTGGGCCCTTCCCTGTGGGAGCAGGAATTGGACGTTTGCCTTTTCAGCAAGTGGCTCTGCCGCGGCCGAGCGCCATGAGATGTTGGTTCACTGGGAAAGCACAGATCCGCAGTGCTGTTGTGCCTGTAGATAGGACGCTAAGGCACAGTGAAGAGCAGCAAGAGCTTTCAGGGCTGGGCCCTTCCTTGTGGGAGAAGGAGCCGGACGTTTGCCTTTTCAGCAAGAGGCTCTGCCGCGGCCGAGCGCCATGAGATGTTGCGTCTCTGGGAAAGCCCAGATCCCCAGTGCTGTTGTGCCTGTAGATAGGGCGTAAATCACCGTGAAGACCAGCAACAGCTTTCAGGGCTGGGCCCTTCGCTGTGGGAGAAGGAGCCAGACGTTTGCCTTTTCGGCAAGTGGATCTGCCGCGGCCGAGCACCATGAGATGTTGCGTCTCTGGGAAAGCCCAGATCCCCGGTGCTGTTGTGCCTGTAGATAGGGCGCCAAGGCATCGTGAAGAGCAGCAACAGCTTTCAGGGCTGGGCCCTTCCCTGTGGCAGAAGGAGCCGCACATTTGCCTTTTCGGAAAGAGGCTCTGCCGCTGCCGAGCGCCTTGAGATGTTGCGTCTCTGGGAAAGCCCAGATCCCCAGTGCTGTTGTGCCTGTAGATAGGGTGCTAAGGGATCTTTAAGAGCAGCAAAAGCTTTCAGGGCTGGTCCCTTCCCTGTGCGAGACGGAGCCGGACGTTTGCCTTTTCGGCAAGAGGCTCTGCCGCGGCCGAGCGCCATGAGATGTTGCTTCTCTGGGAAAGCCCAGATCCCCAATGCTGTTGTGCCTGTAGATAGGGCGCCAAGGCACCGTGAAGAGCAGCAACAGCTTTCAGGGCTGGGCCCTTCCCTGTGGGAGAAGGAGCAGGACGTTTGCCTTTTCGGCAAGAGGCTCTGCCGCGGACGAGTGTCATGAGATGCTGAGTCTCTGAGATAGCCCAGATCGCCAGTCCTGTTGTGCCTGTAGATAGGGCGCCAAAGGCACCGTGAAGAGCAGCAAGAGCTTTCAGGGCTGGGCCCTTCCCTGTGGGAGAAGGAGCCGGACGTTTGCCTTTTCGGCAAGAGGCTCTGCCGCGGCCGAGTGCCATGAGATGAAGCGTCTCTGGGAAAACACAGATCCCCAGTGTTGTTGTGCCTGTAGATAGGGCGCCAAGGCACTGTGAAGAGCTGCAACATCTTTCAGGGCTGGGCCCTTCCCTGTGGCAGAAGGAGCCGGACGTTTGCCTTTTCTGCAAGAGGCTCTGCCGCGGCCGAGCGCCATGAGATGTTGCTTCTCTGGGAAAGCCCAGATCCCCAGTCCTGTTGTGCCTGTAGATAGGGCAGCAAGGTTAGGTGAAGAGCAGCAAGAGCTTTCAGGGCTGGGCCTCTCCCTGTGGGAGAAGGAGCCGGACGTTTGCCTTTTCGGCAAGAGGCTCTGCCGCGGCCGAGCGCCATGAGATGTTGCTTCTCTGGGAAAGCCCAGATCTCCACTGCTGTTGTGCCTGTAGATAGGGTGCCAAGGCACCGTGAAGAGCATCAAGAGCTTTCAGGGCTGGGCCCTTCCCTGTGGGAGAATGAGCCGGACGTTTGCCTTTTCGGCAAGAGGCCCTGCCGCGGCCGAGCGCCATGGGATGTTGCTTCTCTGGGAAAGCCGAGATTCCCAGTGCTGTTGTGCCTGTAGATAGGGCACCAAGGCACCGTGAAGAGCAGCAACAGCTTTAAGGGCTGGGCCCTTCCCTGTGGGAGAAGGAGCCGGACGTTTGCCTTTTCGGCAAGAGGCTCTGCCGCGGGCCGAGCGCCATGAGATGCTGCGTCATTGGGAAAGCCCAGATCCCCAGTGCTGTTGTGCCTGTAGATAGGGCTTAAATCACCGTGAAGACCAGCAACAGCTTTCAGGGCTGGGCCCTTCGCTGTGGGAGAAGGAGCCAGACGTTTGCCTTTTCGGCAAGTGGATCTGCCGCGGCCGAGCGCCATGAGATGTTGCGTCTCTGGGAAAGCCCAGATCCCCAGTGCTGTTGTGCCTGTAGATAGGGTGCTAAGGGATCTTTAAGAGCAGCAAAAGCTTTCAGGGCTGGTCCCTTCCCTGTGCGAGACGGAGCCGGACGTTTGCCTTTTCGGCAAGAGGCTCTGCCGCGGCCGAGCGCCATGAGATGTTGCTTCTCTGGGAAAGCCCAGATCCCCAATGCTGTTGTGCCTGTAGATAGGGCGCCAAGGCACCGTGAAGAGCAGCAACAGCTTTCAGGGCTGGGCCCTTCCCTGTGGGAGAAGGAGCAGGACGTTTGCCTTTTCGGCAAAAGGCTCTGCCGCGGACGAGTGTCATGAGATGCTGAGTCTCTGAGATAGCCCAGATCCCCAGTCCTGTTGTGCCTGTAGATAGGGCGCCAAGGCACCGTGAAGAGCAGCAAGAGCTTTCAGGGCTGGGCCCTTCCCTGTGGGAGAATGAGCCGGACGTTTGCCTTTTCGGCAAGAGGCTCTGCCGCGGCCGAGCGCCATGAGATGAAGCGTCTCTGGGGAAAACACAGATCCCCAGTGTTGTTGTGCCTGTAGATAGGGCGCCAAGGCACTGTGAAGAGCTGCAACATCTTTCAGGGCTGGGCCCTTCCCTGTGGCAGAAGGAGCCGGACGTTTGCCTTTTCTGCAAGAGGCTCTGCCGCGGCCGAGCGCCATGAGATGTTGCTTCTCTGGGAAAGCCCAGATCCCCAGTCCTGTTGTGCCTGTAGATAGGGCGCCAAGGCACCGTGAAGAGCAGCAAGAGCTTTCAGGGCTGGGCCCTTCCCTGTGGGAGAATGAGCCGGACGTTTGACTTTTAGGCAAGAGGCTCTGCCGCGGCCGAGCGCCATGAGATGTTGCTTCTCTGGGAAAGCCCAGATCCCCAGTGCTATTGTGCCTGTAGATAGGGCAGCAAGGTTAGGTGAAGAGTAGCAACAGCTTTCAGGGCTGGGCCTCTCCCTGTGGGAGAAGGAGCCTGACGTTTGCCTTTTCGGCAAGAGGCTCTGCCGCGGCCGAGCGCCATGAGATGTTGCTTCTCTGGGAAAGCCCAGATCCCCAGTGCTGTTGTGCCTGTAGATAGGGCACCAAGGCACCGTGAAGAGCAGCAAGAGCTTTCAGGGCTGGGCCCTTCCCTGTGGGAGAAGGAGCCGGACGTTTGCCTTTTCTGCAAGAGGCTCTGCCGCGGCCGAGCGCCATGAGATGTTGCTTCTCTGGGAAAGCCCAGATCCCCAGTGCTGTTGTGCCTGTAGATAGGGCGCCAAGGTTAGGTGAAGAGCAGCAACAGCTTTCAGGGCTGGGCCCTTCCCTGTGGGAGAAGGAGCCGCACTTTTGCTTTTTCGGTTAGAGGCTCTGCCACAGGCGAGCGCCATGAGATGTTGCGTCTGTGGGAAAACACAGATCCCCAGTGCTGTTGTGCCTGTAGATAGGGCGCCAAGGCACCATGAAGAGCAGCAACAGCTTTCAGGGCTGGGCCCTTCCTTGTGGGAGAAGGAGCCGGACGTTTGCCTTTTCGGCAAGAGGCTCTGCCGCTGCTGAGCGCCATGGGATGTTGCGTCTCTGGGAAAGCCCAGACCCCCCGGTGCTGTTGTGCCTGTAGATAGGGTGCCAAGGCACCGTGAAGAGCAGCAACAGCTTTCAGGGCTGGGCCCTTCCTTGTGGGAGAAGGAGCCGGACGTTTGCCTTTTCGGCAAGAGGCTCTGCCGCGGCCGAGCGCCATGAGATGTTGCGTCTCTGGGAAAACACAGATCCCCAGTGCTGTTGTGCCTGTAGATAGGGCGTAAATCACCGTGAAGACCAGCAACAGCTTTCAGGGCTGGGCCCTTCGCTGTGGGAGAAGGAGCCAGACGTTTGCCTTTTCGGCAAGTGGATCTGCCGCGGCCGAGCGCCATGAGATGTTGCTTCTCTGGGAAAGCCCAGATCCCCAGTGCTGTTGTGCCTGTAGATAGGGTGCTAAGGGATCTTTAAGAGCAGCAAAAGCTTTCAGGGCTGGTCCCTTCCCTGTGCGAGACGGAGCCGGACGTTTGCCTTTTCGGCAAGAGGCTCTGCCGCGGCCGAGCGCCATGAGATGTTGCTTCTCTGGGAAAGCCCAGATCCCCAATGCTGTTGTGCCTGTAGATAGGGCGCCAAGGCACCGTGAAGAGCAGCAACAGCTTTCAGGGCTGGGCCCTTCCCTGTGGGAGAAGGAGCAGGACGTTTGCCTTTTCGGCAAGAGGCTCTGCCGCGGCCGAGCGCCATGAGATGAAGCGTCTCTGGGAAAACACAGATCCCCAGTGTTGTTGTGCCTGTAGATAGGGCGCCAAGACACCGTGAAGAGCAGCAACAGCTTTCAGGGCTGGGCCTCTCCCTGTGGCAGAAGGAGCCGGACGTTTGCCTTTTCGGCAAGAGGCTCTGCCGCGGCCGAGCGCCATGAGATGAAGCGTCTCTGGGAAAACACAGATCCCCAGTGTTGTTGTGCCTGTAGATAGGGCGCCAAGGCACTGTGAAGAGCTGCAACATCTTTCAGGGCTGGGCCCTTCCCTGTGGCAGAAGGAGCCGGACGTTTGCCTTTTCTGCAAGAGGCTCTGCCGCGGCCGAGCGCCATGAGATGTTGCTTCTCTGGGAAAGCCCAGATCCCCAGTGCTGTTGTGCCTGTAGATAGGGCAGCAAGGTTAGGTGAAGAGCAGCAAAGCTTTCAGGGCTGGGCCTCTCCCTGTGGGAGAAGGAGCCGGACGTTTGCCTTTTCGGCAAGAGGCCCTGCCGCGGCCGAGCGCCATGGGATGTTGCTTCTCTGGGAAAGCCGAGATTCCCAGTGCTGTTGTGCCTGTAGATAGGGCACCAAGGCACCGTGAAGAGCAGCAACAGCTTTCAGGGCTGGGCCCTTCCTTGTGGGAGAAGGAGCCGGACGTTTGCCTTTTCGGCAAGAGGCTCTGCCGCGGCCGAGCGCCATGAGATGTTGCTTCTCTGGGAAAGCCCAGATCCCCACTGCTGTTGTGCCTGTAGATAGGGTGCCAAGGTTAGGTGAAGAGCAGCAACAGCTTTCAGGGCTGGGCCCTTCCCTCTGGGAGAAGGAGCCGGACGTTTGCCTTTTCGGCAAGAGGCTCTGCCGCGGCCGAGCGCCATGAGATGCTGCGTCTCTGGGAAAGCCCAGATCCCCAGTGCTGTTGTGCCTGTAGATAGGGTACCAAGGCACCGTGAAGAGCAGCAACAGCTTTCAGGGCTGGGCCCTTCCCTGTGGGAGAAGGAGCCGGACATTTGTCTTTTCGGCAAGAGGCTCTTCCGCGGCCGAGCGCCATGAGATGTTGCTTCTCTGGTAAAGCACAGATCCCCAGTGCTGTTGTGCCTGTAGATAGGGCGCCAAGGTTAGGTGAACAGCAGCAACAGCTTTCAGGGCTGGGCCCTTCCCTGTGGGAGAAGGAGCCGCACTTTTGCTTTTTCGGTTAGAGGCTCTGCCACAGGCGAGCGCCATGAGATGTTGCGTCTGTGGGAAAACACAGATCCCCAGTGCTGTTGTGCCTGTAGATAGGGCGCCAAGGCACCATGAAGAGCAGCAACAGCTTTCAGGGCTGGGCCCTTCCTTGTGGGAGAAGGAGCCGGACGTTTGCCTTTTCGGCAAGAGGCTCTGCCGCTGCTGAGCGCCATGGGATGTTGCGTCTCTGGGAAAGCCCAGACCCCCGGTGCTGTTGTGCCTGTAGATAGGGTGCCAAGGCACCGTGAAGAGCAGCAACAGCTTTCAGGGCTGGGCCCTTCCTTGTGGGAGAAGGAGCCGGACGTTTGCCTTTTCGGCAAGAGGCTCTGCCGCGGCCGAGCGCCATGAGATGTTGCGTCTCTGGGAAAACACAGATCCCCAGTGCTGTTGTGCCTGTAGATAGGGCGTAAATCACCGTGAAGAGCAGCAACAGCTTTCAGGGCTGGGCCCTTCGCTGTGGGAGAAGGAGCCAGACGTTTGCCTTTTCGGCAAGTGGATCTGCCGCGGCCGAGCGCCATGAGATGTTGCTTCTCTGGGAAAGCCCAGATCCCCAGTGCTGTTGTGCCTGTAGATAGGGTGCTAAGGGATCTTTAAGAGCAGCAAAAGCTTTCAGGGCTGGTCCCTTCCCTGTGCGAGACGGAGCCGGACGTTTGCCTTTTCGGCAAGAGGCTCTGCCGCGGCCGAGCGCCATGAGATGTTGCTTCTCTGGGAAAGCCCAGATCCCCAATGCTGTTGTGCCTGTAGATAGGGCGCCAAGGCACCGTGAAGAGCAGCAACAGCTTTCAGGGCTGGGCCCTTCCCTGTGGGAGAAGGAGCAGGACGTTTGCCTTTTCGGCAAGAGGCTCTGCCGCGGCCGAGCGCCATGAGATGAAGCGTCTCTGGGAAAACACAGATCCCCAGTGTTGTTGTGCCTGTAGATAGGGCGCCAAGGCACTGTGAAGAGCTGCAACATCTTTCAGGGCTGGGCCCTTCCCTGTGGCAGAAGGAGCCGGACGTTTGCCTTTTCGGCAAGAGGCTCTGCCGCGGCCGAGCGCCATGAGATGAAGCGTCTCTGGGAAAACACAGATCCCCAGTGTTGTTGTGCCTGTAGATAGGGCGCCAAGGCACTGTGAAGAGCTGCAACATCTTTCAGGGCTGGGCCCTTCCCTGTGGCAGAAGGAGCCGGACGTTTGCCTTTTCTGCAAGAGGCTCTGCCGCGGCCGAGCGCCATGAGATGTTGCTTCTCTGGGAAAGCCCAGATCCCCAGTGCTGTTGTGCCTGTAGATAGGGCAGCAAGGTTAGGTGAAGAGCAGCAAAGCTTTCAGGGCTGGGCCTCTCCCTGTGGGAGAAGGAGCCGGACGTTTGCCTTTTCGGCAAGAGGCCCTGCCGCGGCCGAGCGCCATGGGATGTTGCTTCTCTGGGAAAGCCGAGATTCCCAGTGCTGTTGTGCCTGTAGATAGGGCACCAAGGCACCGTGAAGAGCAGCAACAGCTTTCAGGGCTGGGCCCTTCCTTGTGGGAGAAGGAGCCGGACGTTTGCCTTTTCGGCAAGAGGCTCTGCCGCGGCCGAGCGCCATGAGATGTTGCTTCTCTGGGAAAGCCCAGATCCCCACTGCTGTTGTGCCTGTAGATAGGGTGCCAAGGTTAGGTGAAGAGCAGCAACAGCTTTCAGGGCTGGGCCCTTCCCTCTGGGAGAAGGAGCCGGACGTTTGCCTTTTCGGCAAGAGGCTCTGCCGCGGCCGAGCGCCATGAGATGCTGCGTCTCTGGGAAAGCCCAGATCCCCAGTGCTGTTGTGCCTGTAGATAGGGTACCAAGGCACCGTGAAGAGCAGCAACAGCTTTCAGGGCTGGGCCCTTCCCTGTGGGAGAAGGAGCCGGACATTTGTCTTTTCGGCAAGAGGCTCTTCCGCGGCCGAGCGCCATGAGATGTTGCTTCTCTGGTAAAGCACAGATCCCCAGTGCTGTTGTGCCTGTAGATAGGGCGCCAAGGTTAGGTGAACAGCAGCAAGAGCTTTCAGGTCTGGGCCCTTCCCTGTGGGAGAAGGAGCCGCACTTTTGCTTTTTCGGTTAGAGGCTCTGCCACCGGCGAGCGCCATGATATGTTGCTTCTCTGGGAAAGCCCAGATCCCCAGTGCTGTTGTGCCTGTAGATAGGGCGCCAAGGCACCGTGAAGAGCAGCAAGAGCTTTCAGGGCTGGGCCCTTCCCTGTGGGAGAAGGAGCCGGACATTTGCCTTTTCGGCAAGAGGCTCTGCCGCTGCTGAGCACCATGGGATGTAGCGTCTCTGGGAAAGCCCAGACCCCCGGTGCTGTTGTGCCTGTAGATAGGGTGCCAAGGCACCGTGAAGAGCAGCAACAGCTTTCAGGGCTGGGCCCTTCCCTGTGGGAGAAGGAGCCGGACGTTTGCCTTTTCGGCAAGAGGCTCTGCCGCGGCCGAGCGCCATGGGATGTTGCGTCTCTGGGAAAGCCCAGAACCCCAGTGCTCTTGTGCCTGTAGATAGGGCGCCAAGGCACCATGAAGAGCAGCAACAGCTTTCAGGGCTGGGCCCTTCCTTGTGGGAGAAGGAGCCGGACGTTTGCCTTTTCGGCAAGAGGCTCTGCCGCGGCCGAGCGCCATGAGATGTTGCGTCTCTGGGAAAGCCCAGATCCCCAGTGCTGTTGTGCCTGTAGATAGGGCACCAAGGCACCGTGAAGAGCAGCAAGAGCTTTCAGGGCTGGGCCCTTCCCTGTGGGAGAAGGAGCCGGACGTTTGCCTTTTCTGCAAGAGGCTCTGCCGCGGCCGAGCGCCATGAGATGTTGCTTCTCTGGGAAAGCCCAGATCCCCAGTGCTGTTGTGCCTGTAGATAGGGCGCCAAGGCACCGTGAAGAGCAGCAACAGCTTTCAGGGCTGGGCCCTTCCCTGTGGGAGAAGGAGCCGGACGTTTGCCTTTTCGGCAAGAGGCTCTGCCGCGGCCGAGCGCCATGAGATGCTGCGTCTCTGGGAAAGCCCAGATCCCCAGTGCTGTTGTGCCTGTAGATAGGGTACCAAGGCACCGTGAAGAGCAGCAACAGCTTTCAGGGCTGGGCCCTTCCCTGTGGGAGAAGGAGCCGGACATTTGTCTTTTCGGCAAGAGGCTCTTCTGCGGCCGAGCGCCATGAGATGTTGCTTCTCTGGTAAAGCCCAGATCCCCAGTGCTGTTGTGCCTGTAGATAGGGCGCCAAGGTTAGGTGAAGAGCAGCAACAGCTTTCAGGGCTGGGCCCTTCCTTGTGGGAGAAGGAGCCGGACGTTTGCCTTTTCGGCAAGAGGCTCTGCCGCTGCTGAGCACCATGGGATGTTGCGTCTCTGGGAAAGCCCAGAACCCCAGTGCTGTTGTGCCTGTAGATAGGGCGCCAAGGCACCATGAAGAGCAGCAAGAGCTTTCAGGGCTGGGCCCTTCCCTGTGGGAGAAGGAGCCGGACGTTTGCCTTTTCGGCAAGAGGCTCTGCCGCGGCCGAGCGCCATGAGATGTTGGTTCTCTGGGAAAGCACAGATCCCCAGTGCTGTTGTGCCTGTAGATAGGGTGCCATGGGACCGTGAAGAGCAGCGACAGCTTTCAGGGCTGGGCCCTTCCCTGTGGGAGAAGGAATTGGACGTTTGCCTTTTCAGCAAGTGGCTCTGCCGCGGCCGAGCGCCATGAGATGTTGGTTCACTGGGAAAGCACAGATCCGCAGTGCTGTTGTGCCTGTAGATAGGACGCTAAGGCACAGTGAAGAGCAGCAACAGCTTTCAGGGCTGGGCCCTTCCCTGTGGGAGAAGGAGCCGGACGTTTGCCTTTTCATCAAGAGGCTCTGCCGCGGCCGAGCGCCATGAGATGTTGCGTCTCTGGGGAAGCCCAGATCCCCAGTGCTGTTGTGCCTGTAGATAGGGCGTCAATCACTGTGAAGAGCAGCAACAGCTTTCAGGGCTGGGCCCTTCGCTGTGGGAGAAGGAGCCAGACGTTTGCCTTTTCGGCAAGTGGATCTGCCGCGGCCGAGCGCCATGAGATGTTGCGTCTCTGGGAAAACCCAGATCCCCAGTGCTGTTGTGCCTGTAGATAGGGCGCCAAGGCATCGTGAAGAGCAGCAAGAGCTTTCAGGGCTGGGCCCTTCCCTGTGGGAGAAGGAGCCGCACATTTGCCTTTTCGGAAAGAGGCTCTGCCGCTGCCGAGCGCCTTGAGATGTTGCATCTCTGGTAAAGCACAGATCCCCACTGCTGTTGTGCCTGTAGATAGGGTGCCAAGGTTAGGAGGAACAGCAGCAACAGCTTTCAGGGCTGGGCCCTTCCCTGTGGGAGAAGGAGCCGGACGTTTGCCTTTTCGGCAAGAGGCTCTGCCGCGGCCGAGCGCCATGAGATGCTGCGTCATTGGGAAAGCCCAGATCCCCAGTGCTGTTGTGCCTGTAGATAGGGTACCAAGGCACCGTGAAGAGCAGCAACAGCTTTCAGGGCTGGGCCCTTCCCTGTGGGAGAAGGAGCCGGACATTTGTCTTTTCGGCAAGAGGCTCCTCCGCGCCGAGCGCCATGAGATGTTGCTTCTCTGGTAAAGCCCAGATCCCCAGTGCTGTTGTGCCTGTAGATAGGGCGCCAAGGTTAGGTGAACAGCAGCAACAGCTTTCAGGGCTGGGCCCTTCCCTGTGGGAGAAGGAGCCGGACGTTTGCCTTTTCGGCAAGAGGGTCTGCCGCGGCCGAGCGCCATGAGATGTTGGTTCTCTGGGAAAGCACAGATCACCAGTGCTGTTGTGCCTGTAGATAGGGCGCCAAGGTTAGGTGAACAGCAGCAACAGCTTTCAGGGCTGGGCCCTTCCCTGTGGGAGAAGGAGCCGGACGTTTGCCTTTTCGGCAAGAGGCTCTGCCGCGGCCGAGCGCCATGAGATGTTGCTTCTCTGGAAAGCCCAGATCCCCAGTGCTGTTGTGCCTGTAGATAGGGCCGCAAGGTTAGGTGAAGAGTAGCAACAGCTTTCAGGGCTGGGCCTCTCCCTGTGGGAGAAGGAGCCTGACGTTTGCCTTTTCTGCAAGAGGCTCTGCCGCGGCCGAGCGCCATGAGATGTTGGTTCTCTGGGAAAGCCCAGATCCCCAGTGCTGTTGTGCCTGTAGATAGGGCACCAAGGCACCGTGAAGAGCAGCAAGAGCTTTCAGGGCTGGGCCCTTCCCTGTGGGAGAAGGAGCCGGACGTTTGCCTTTTCTGCAAGAGGCTCTGCCGCGGCCGAGCGCCATGAGATGTTGCTTCTCTGGGAAAGCCCAGATCCCCAGTGCTGTTGTGCCTGTAGATAGGGCGCCAAGGTTAGGTGAAGAGCAGCAACAGCTTTCAGGGCTGGGCCCTTCCCTGTGGGAGAAGGAGCCGGACGTTTGCCTTTTCGGCAAGAGGCTCTGCCGCGGCCGAGCGCCATGAGATGCTGCGTCTCTGGGAAAGCCCAGATCCCCAGTGCTGTTGTGCCTGTAGATAGGGTACCAAGGCACCGTGAAGAGCAGCAACAGCTTTCAGGGCTGGGCCCTTCCCTGTGGGAGAAGGAGCCGGACATTTGTCTTTTCGGCAAGAGGCTCTTCTGCGGCCGAGCGCCATGAGATGTTGCTTCTCTGGTAAAGCCCAGATCCCCAGTGCTGTTGTGCCTGTAGATAGGGCGCCAAGGCACCGTGAAGAGCAGCAAGAGCTTTCAGGGCTGGGCCCTTCCCTGTGGGAGAAGGAGCCGGACATTTGCCTTTTCGGCAAGAGGCTCTGCCGCGGCCGAGCGCCATGAGATGTTGCGTCTCTGGGAAAGCCCAGATCCCCAGTGCTGTTGTGCCTGTAGATAGGGCGCCAAGGCACCGTGAAGAGCAGCAAGAGCTTTCAGGGCTGGGCCCTTCCCTGTGGGAGAAGGAGCCGGACGTTTGCTTTTTCGGCAAGAGGCTCTGCCGCGGCCGAGCGCCATGAGATGTTGCGTCTGTGGGAAAACACAGATCCCCAGTGCTGTTGTGCCTGTAGATAGGGCGCCAAGACACCGTGAAGAGCAGCAACAGCTTTCAGGGCTGGGCCTCTCCCTGTGGGAGAAGGAGCCGGACGTTTGCCTTTTCGGCAAGAGGCTCTGCCGCGGCCGAGCGCCATGAGATGTTGCTTCTCTGGGAAAGCCCAGATCTCCACTGCTGTTGTGCCTGTAGATAGGGTGCCAAGGCACCGTGAAGAGCATCAAGAGCTTTCAGGGCTGGGCCCTTCCCTGTGGGAGAATGAGCCGGACGTTTGCCTTTTCGGCAAGAGGCCCTGCCGCGGCCGAGCGCCATGGGATGTTGCTTCTCTGGGAAAGCCGAGATTCCCAGTGCTGTTGTGCCTGTAGATAGGGCACCAAGGCACCGTGAAGAGCAGCAACAGCTTTAAGGGCTGGGCCCTTCCCTGTGGGAGAAGGAGCCGGACGTTTGCCTTTTCGGCAAGAGGCTCTGCCGCGGCCGAGCGCCATGAGATGCTGCGTCATTGGGAAAGCCCAGATCCCCAGTGCTGTTGTGCCTGTAGATAGGGTACCAAGGCACCGTGAAGAGCAGCAACAGCTTTCAGGGCTGGGCCCTTCCCTGTGGGAGAAGGAGCCGGACATTTGTCTTTTCGGCAAGAGGCTCTTCCGCGGCCGAGCGCCATGAGATGTTGCTTCTCTGGTAAAGCACAGATCCCCAGTGCTGTTGTGCCTGTAGATAGGGCGCCAAGGTTAGGTGAACAGCAGCAACAGCTTTCAGGGCTGGGCCCTTCCCTGTGGGAGAAGGAGCCGCACTTTTGCTTTTTCGGTTAGAGGCTCTGCCACCGGCGAGCGCCATGATATGTTGCTTCTCTGGGAAAGCCGAGATCCCAGTGCTGTTGTGCCTGTAGATAGGGCGCCAAGGCACCGTGAAGAGCAGCAAGAGCTTTCAGGGCTGGGCCCTTCCCTGTGGGAGAAGGAGCCGGACATTTGCCTTTTCGGCAAGAGGCTCTGCCGCGGCAGAGCACCATGAGATGTTGCGTCTGTGGGAAAACACAGATCCCCAGTGCTGTTGTGCCTGTAGATAGGGCGCCAAGGCACCATGAAGAGCAGCAACAGCTTTCAGGGCTGGGCCCTTCCCTGTGGGAGAAGGAGCCGGACGTTTGCCTTTTCGGAAAGAGGCTCTGCCGCGGCCGAGCGCCATGAGATGTTGGTTCTCTGGGAAAGCACAGATCACCAGTGCTGTTGTGCCTGTAGATAGGGCAACAAGGCACCGTGAAGAGCAGCAAGAGCTTTCAGGGCTGGGCCCTTCCTTGTGGGAGAAGGAGCCGGACGTTTGCCTTTTCGGCAAGAGGCTCTGCCGCTGCAGAGCGCCATGGGATGTTGCGTCTCTGGGAAAGCCCAGAACCCCAGTGCTCTTGTGCCTGTAGATAGGGCGCCAAGGCACCATGAAGAGCAGCAACAGCTTTCAGGGCTGGGCCCTTCCTTGTGGGAGAAGGAGCCGGACGTTTGCCTTTTCAGCAAGAGGCTCTGCCGCGGCCGAGCGCCATGAGATGTTGCGTCTCTGGGAAAGCCCAGATCCCCAGTGCTGTTGTGCCTGTAGATAGGGCTTAAATCACCGTGAAGAGCAGCAAGAGCTTTCAGGGCTGGGCCCTTCGCTGTGGGAGAAGGAGCCAGACGTTTGCCTTTTCGGCAAGTGGATCTGCCGCGGCCGAGCGCCATGAGATGTTGCGTCTCTGGGAAAGCCCAGATCCCCAGTGCTGTTGTGCCTGTAGATAGGGTGCTAAGGGATCTTTAAGAGCAGCAAAAGCTTTCAGGGCTGGTCCCTTCCCTGTGCGAGACGGAGCCGGACGTTTGCCTTTTCGGCAAGAGGCTCTGCCGCGGCCGAGCGCCATGAGATGTTGCTTCTCTGGGAAAGCCCAGATCCCCAATGCTGTTGTGCCTGTAGATAGGGCGCCAAGGCACCGTGAAGAGCAGCAACAGCTTTCAGGGCTGGGCCCTTCCCTGTGGGAGAAGGAGCAGGACGTTTGCCTTTTCGGCAAAAGGCTCTGCCGCGGACGAGTGTCATGAGATGCTGAGTCTCTGAGATAGCCCAGATCCCCAGTGCTGTTGTGCCTGTAGATAGGGCGCCAAGGCACCGTGAAGAGCAGCAAGAGCTTTCAGGGCTGGGCCCTTCCCTGTGGGAGAAGGAGCCGGACGTTTGCCTTTTCGGCAAGAGGCTCTGCCGCGGCCGAGCGCCATGAGATGAAGCGTCTCTGGGAAAACACAGATCCCCAGTGTTGTTGTGCCTGTAGATAGGGCGCCAAGGCACTGTGAAGAGCTGCAACATCTTTCAGGGCTGGGCCCTTCCCTGTGGCGGGAGCCGGACGTTTGCCTTTTCTGCAAGAGGCTCTGCCGCGGCCGAGCGCCATGAGATGTTGCTTCTCTGGGAAAGCCCAGATCCCCAGTCCTGTTGTGCCTGTAGATAGGGCGCCAAGGCACCGTGAAGAGCAGCAAGAGCTTTCAGGGCTGGGCCCTTCCCTGTGGGAGAATGAGCCGGACGTTTGCCTTTTAGGCAAGAGGCTCTGCCGTGGCCGAGCGCCATGAGATGTTGCTTCTCTGGGAAAGCCCAGATCCCCAGTGCTGTTGTGCCTGTAGATAGGGCAGCAAGGTTAGGTGAAGAGTAGCAACAGCTTTCAGGGCTGGGCCTCTCCCTGTGGGAGAAGGAGCCTGACGTTTGCCTTTTCGGCAAGAGGCTCTGCCGCGGCCGAGCGCCATGAGATGTTGCTTCTCTGGGAAAGCCCATATCCCCACTGCTGTTGTGCCTGTAGATAGGGCGCCAAGGTTAGGTGAAGAGCAGCAACAGCTTTCAGGGCTGGGCCCTTCCCTGTGGGAGAAGGAGCCGGACGTTTGCCTTTTCGGCAAGAGGCTCTGCCGCGGCCGAGCGCCATGAGATGCTGCGTCTCTGGGAAAGCCCAGATCCCCAGTGCTGTTGTGCCTGTAGATAGGGTACCAAGGCACCGTGAAGAGCAGCAACAGCTTTCAGGGCTGGGCCCTTCCCTGTGGGAGAAGGAGCCAGACATTTGTCTTTTCGGCAAGAGGCTCTTCTGCGGCCGAGCGCCATGAGATGTTGCTTCTCTGGTAAAGCCCAGATCCCCAGTGCTGTTGTGCCTGTAGATAGGGCGCCAAGGTTAGGTGAACAGCAGCAACAGCTTTCAGGGCTGGGCCCTTCCCTGTGGGAGAAGGAGCCGCACTTTTGCTTTTTCGGTTAGAGGCTCTGCCACAGGCGAGCGCCATGAGATGTTGCGTCTGTGGGAAAACACAGATCCCCAGTGCTGTTGTGCCTGTAGATAGGGCGCCAAGGCACCATGAAGAGCAGCAACAGCTTTCAGGGTTGGGCCCTTCCCTGTGGGAGAAGGAGCCGGACGTTTGCCTTTTCGGCAAGAGGCTCTGCCGCGGCCGAGCGCCATGAGATGTTGCTTCTCTGGGAAAGCCCAGATCCCCAGTCCTGTTGTGCCTGTAGATAGGGCGCCAAGGCACCGTGAAGAGCAGCAAGAGCTTTCAGGGCTGGGCCCTTCCCTGTGGGAGAAGGAGCCGGACGTTTGCCTTTTCGGCAAGAGGCTCTGCCGCGGCCGAGCGCCATGAGATGAAGCGTCTCTGGGAAAACACAGATCCCCAGTGTTGTTGTGCCTGTAGATAGGGCGCCAAGGCACTGTGAAGAGCTGCAACATCTTTCAGGGCTGGGCCCTTCCCTGTGGGAGAAGGAGCCGGACGTTTGCCTTTTCTGCAAGAGGCTCTGCCGCGGCCGAGTGCCATGAGATGTTGCTTCTCTGGGAAAGCCCAGATCCACAGTGCTGTTGTGCCTGTAGATAGGGTGCCAAGGCACCGTGAAGAGCAGCAAGAGCTTTCAGGGCTGGGCCCTTCCCTGTGGGAGAAGGAGCCGGACGTTTGCCTTTTCTGCAAGAGGCTCTGCCGCGGCCGAGCGCCATGAGATGTTGCTTCTCTGGGAAAGCCCAGATCCCCAGTGCTGTTGTGCCTGTAGATAGGGCGCCAAGGTTAGGTGAAGAGCAGCAACAGCTTTCAGGGCTGGGCCCTTCCCTGTGGGAGAAGGAGCCGGACGTTTGCCTTTTCGGCAAGAGGCTCTGCCGCGGCCGAGCGCCATGAGATGCTGCGTCTCTGGGAAAGCCCAGATCCCCAGTGCTGTTGTGCCTGTAGATAGGGTACCAAGGCACCGTGAAGAGCAGCAACAGCTTTCAGGGCTGGGCCCTTCCCTGTGGGAGAAGGAGCCGGACATTTGTCTTTTCGGCAAGAGGCTCTTCTGCGGCCGAGCGCCATGAGATGTTGCTTCTCTGGTAAAGCCCAGATCCCCAGTGCTGTTGTGCCTGTAGATAGGACGCCAAGGTTAGGTGAACAGCAGCAACAGCTTTCAGGGCTGGGCCCTTCCCTGTGGGAGAAGGAGCCGCACTTTTGCTTTTTCGGTTAGAGGCTCTGCCACAGGCGAGCGCCATGAGATGTTGCTTCTCTGGGAAAGCCGAGATCCCCAGTGCTGTTGTGCCTGTAGATAGGGCGCCAAGGTACCGTGAAGAGCAGCAAGAGCTTTCAGGGCTGGGCCCTTCCCTGTGGGAGAAGGAGCCGGACGTTTGCCTTTTCGGCAAGAGGCTCTGCCGCGGCAGAGCACCGTGAGATGTTGCGTCTGTGGGAAAACACAGATCCCCAGTGCTGTTGTGCCTGTAGATAGGGCGCCAAGGCACCATGAAGAGCAGCAACAGCTTTCAGGGCTGGGCCCTACCTTGTGGGAGAAGGAGCCGGACGTTTGCCTTTTCGGCAAGAGGGTCTGCCGCTGCTGAGCACCATGGGATGTTGCGTCTCTGGGAAAGCCCAGACCCCCGGTGCTGTTGTGCCTGTAGATAGGGTGCCAAGGCACCGTGAAGAGCAGCAAGAGCTTTCAGGGCTGGGCCCTTCCCTGTGGGAGAAGGAGCCGGACGTTTGCCTTTTCGGCAAGAGGCTCTGCCGCGGCCGAGCGCCATGGGATGTTGCGTCTCTGGGAAAGCACAGATCCCCAGTGCTGTTGTGCCTGTAGATAGGGTGCCATGGGACCGTGAAGAGCAGCGACAGCTTTCAGGGCTGGGCCCTTCCCTGTGGGAGAAGGAATTGGACGTTTGCCTTTTCAGCAAGTGGCTCTGCCGCGGCCGAGCGCCATGAGATGTTGGTTCACTGGGAAAGCACAGATCCGCAGTGCTGTTGTGCCTGTAGATAGGACGCTAAGGCACAGTGAAGAGCAGCAACAGCTTTCAGGGCTGGGCCCTTCCTTGTGGGAGAAGGAGCCGGACGTTTGCCTTTTCAGCAAGAGGCTCTGCCGCGGCCGAGCGCCATGAGATGTTGCGTCTCTGGGAAAGCCCAGATCCCCAGTGCTGTTGTGCCTGTAGATAGGGCGCCAAGGCATCGTGAAGAGCAGCAACAGCTTTCAGGGCTGGGCCCTTCCCTGTGGCAGAAGGAGCCGCACATTTGCCTTTTCGGAAAGAGGCTCTGCCGCTGCCGAGCGCCTTGAGATGTTGCGTCTCTGGGAAAGAGCAGATCCCCAGTGCTGTTGTGCCTGTAGATAGGGTGCTAAGGGATCTTTAAGAGCAGCAAAAGCTTTCAGGGCTGGTCCCTTCCCTGTGCGAGACGGAGCCGGACGTTTGCCTTTTCGGCAAGAGGCTCTGCCACGGCCGAGCGCCATGAGATGTTGCGTCTCTGGGAAAGCCCAGATCCCCAGTGCTGTTGTGCCTGTAGATAGGGCGCCAAGGCACCGTGAAGAGCAGCAACAGCTTTCAGGGCTGGGCCCTTCCCTGTGGGAGAAGGAGCCGGACGTTTGCCTTTTCGGCAAGAGGCTCTGCCGCTGCTGAGCACCATGGGATGTTGCGTCTCTGGGAAAGCCCAGACCCCCGGTGCTGTTGTGCCTGTAGATAGGGTGCCAAGGCACCATGAAGAGCAGCAACAGCTTTCAGGGCTGGGCCCTTCCTTGTGGGAGAAGGAGCCGGACGTTTGCCTTTTCAGCAAGAGGCTCTGCCGCGGCCGAGCGCCATGAGATGTTGCGTCTCTGGGAAAGCCCAGATCCCCAGTGCTGTTGTGCCTGTAGATAGGGCGTAAATCACCGTGAAGACCAGCAACAGCTTTCAGGGCTGGGCCCTTCGCTGTGGGAGAAGGAGCCAGACGTTTGCCTTTTCGGCAAGTGGATCTGCCGCGGCCGAGCGCCATGAGATGTTGCGTCTCTGGGAAAGCCCAGATCCCCAGTGCTGTTGTGCCTCTAGATAGGGTGCTAAGGGATCTTTAAGAGCAGCAAAAGCTTTCAGGGCTGGTCCCTTCCCTGTGCGAGACGGAGCCGGACGTTTGCCTTTTCGGCAAGAGGCTCTGCCGCGGCCGAGCGCCATGAGATGTTGCTTCTCTGGGAAAGCCCAGATCCCCAATGCTGTTGTGCCTGTAGATAGGGCGCCAAGGCACCGTGAAGAGCAGCAACAGCTTTCAGGGCTGGGCCCTTCCCTGTGGGAGAAGGAGCAGGACGTTTGCCTTTTCGGCAAGAGGCTCTGCCGCGGACGAGTGTCATGAGATGCTGAGTCTCTGAGATAGCCCAGATCCCCAGTCCTGTTGTGCCTGTAGATAGGGCGCCAAAGGCACCGTGAAGAGCAGCAAGAGCTTTCAGGGCTGGGCCCTTCCCTGTGGGAGAAGGAGCCGGACGTTTGCCTTTTCGGCAAGAGGCTCTGCCGCGGCCGAGCGCCATGAGATGAAGCGTCTCTGGGAAAACACAGATCCCCAGTGTTGTTGTGCCTGTAGATAGGGCGCCAAGGCACTGTGAAGAGCTGCAACATCTTTCAGGGCTGGGCCCTTCCCTGTGGCAGAAGGAGCCGGACGTTTGCCTTTTCTGCAAGAGGCTCTGCCGCGGCCGAGCGCCATGAGATGTTGCTTCTCTGGGAAAGCCCAGATCCCCAGTCCTGTTGTGCCTGTAGATAGGGCGCCAAGGCACCGTGAAGAGCAGCAAGAGCTTTCAGGGATGGGCCCTTCCCTGTGGGAGAATGAGCCGGACGTTTGCCTTTTAGGCAAGAGGCTCTGCCGCGGCCGAGCGCCATGAGATGTTGCTTCTCTGGGAAAGCCCAGATCCCCAGTGCTGTTGTGCCTGTAGATAGGGCAGCAAGGTTAGGTGAAGAGTAGCAACAGCTTTCAGGGCTGGGCCTCTCCCTGTGGGAGAAGGAGCCTGACGTTTGCCTTTTCTGCAAGAGGCTCTGCCGCGGACGAGCGCCATGAGATGTTGCTTCTCTGGGAAAGCCCAGATCCCCAGTGCTGTTGTGCCTGTAGATAGGGCACCAAGGCACCGTGAAGAGCAGCAAGAGCTTTCAGGGCTGGGCCCTTCCCTGTGGGAGAAGGAGCCGGACGTTTGCCTTTTCTGCAAGAGGCTCTGCCGCGGCCGAGCGCCATGAGATGTTGCTTCTCTGGGAAAGCCCAGATCCCCAGTGCTGTTGTGCCTGTAGATAGGGCGCCAAGGTTAGGTGAAGAGCAGCAACAGCTTTCAGGGCTGGGCCCTTCCCTGTGGGAGAAGGAGCCGGACGTTTGCCTTTTCGGCAAGAGGCTCTGCCGCGGCCGAGCGCCATGAGATGCTGCGTCTCTGGGAAAGCCCAGATCCCCAGTGCTGTTGTGCCTGTAGATAGGGTACCAAGGCACCGTGAAGAGCAGCAACAGCTTTCAGGGCTGGGCCCTTCCCTGTGGGAGAAGGAGCCGGACGTTTGTCTTTTCGGCAAGAGGCTCTTCTGCGGCCGAGCGCCATGAGATGTTGCTTCTCTGGTAAAGCCCAGATCCCCAGTGCTGTTGTGCCTGTAGATAGGACGCCAAGGTTAGGTGAACAGCAGCAACAGCTTTCAGGGCTGGGCCCTTCCCTGTGGGAGAAGGAGCCGCACTTTTGCTTTTTCGGTTAGAGGCTCTGCCACAGGCGAGCGCCATGGGATGTTGCTTCTCTGGGAAAGCCCAGATCCCCAGTGCTGTTGTGCCTGTAGATAGGGCGCCAAGGCACCGTGAAGAGCAGCAAGAGCTTTCAGGGCTGGGCCCTTCCCTGTGGGAGAAGGAGCTGGACATTTGCCTTTTCGGCAAGAGGCTCTGCCGCGGCAGAGCACCGTGAGATGTTGCGTCTGTGGGAAAACACAGATCCCCAGTGCTGTTGTGCCTGTAGATAGGGCGCCAAGGCACCATGAAGAGCAGCAACAGCTTTCAGGGCTGGGCCCTACCTTGTGGGAGAAGGAGCCGGACGTTTGCCTTTTCGGCAAGAGGCTCTGCCGCTGCTGAGCACCATGGGATGTTGCGTCTCTGGGAAAGCCCAGACCCCCGGTGCTGTTGTGCCTGTAGATAGGGTGCCAAGGCACCGTGAAGAGCAGCAACAGCTTTCAGGGCTGGGCCCTTCCCTGTGGGAGAAGGAGCCGGACGTTTGCCTTTTCGGCAAGAGGCTCTGCCGCGGCCGAGCGCCATGGGATGTTGCGTCTCTGGGAAAGCCCAGAACCCCAGTGCTCTTGTGCCTGTAGATAGGGCGCCAAGGCACCATGAAGAGCAGCAACAGCTTTCAGGGCTGGGCCCTTCCTTGTGGGAGAAGGAGCCGGACGTTTGCCTTTTCAGCAAGAGGCTCTGCCGCGGCCGAGCGCCATGAGATGTTGCGTCTCTGGGAAAGCCCAGATCCCCAGTGCTGTTGTGCCTGTAGATAGGGCGTAAATCACCGTGAAGACCAGCAACAGCTTTCAGGGCTGGGCCCTTCGCTGTGGGAGAAGGAGCTAGACGTTTGCCTTTTCGGCAAGTGGATCTGCCGCGGCCGAGCGCCATGAGATGTTGCGTCTCTGGGAAAGCCCAGATCCCCAGTGCTGTTGTGCCTGTAGATAGGGTGCTAAGGGATCTTTAAGAGCAGCAAAAGCTTTCAGGGCTGGTCCCTTCCCTGTGCGAGACGGAGCCGGACGTTTGCCTTTTCAGCAAGAGGCTCTGCCGCGGCCGAGCGCCATGAGATGTTGCTTCTCTGGGAAAGCCCAGATCCCCAATGCTGTTGTGCCTGTAGATAGGGCGCCAAGGCACCGTGAAGAGCAGCAACAGCTTTCAGGGCTGGGCCCTTCCCTGTGGGAGAAGGAGCAGGACGTTTGCCTTTTCGGCAAGAGGCTCTGCCGCGGACGAGTGTCATGAGATGCTGAGTCTCTGAGATAGCCCAGATCCCCAGTGCTGTTGTGCCTGTAGATAGGGCGCCAAAGGCACCGTGAAGAGCAGCAAGAGCTTTCAGGGCTGGGCCCTTCCCTGTGGGAGAAGGAGCCGGACGTTTGCCTTTTCGGCAAGAGGCTCTGCCGCGGCCGAGCGCCATGAGATGAAGCGTCTCTGGGAAAACACAGATCCCCAGTGTTGTTGTGCCTGTAGATAGGGCGCCAAGGCACTGTGAAGAGCTGCAACATCTTTCAGGGCTGGGCCCTTCCCTGTGGCAGAAGGAGCCGGACGTTTGCCTTTTCTGCAAGAGGCTCTGCCGCGGCCGAGCGCCATGAGATGTTGCTTATCTGGGAAAGCCCAGATCCCCAGTCCTGTTGTGCCTGTAGATAGGGCGCCAAGGCACCGTGAAGAGCAGCAAGAGCTTTCAGGGCTGGGCCCTTCCCTGTGGGAGAATGAGCCGGACGTTTGCCTTTTAGGCAAGAGGCTCTGCCGCGGCCGAGCGCCATGAGATGTTGCTTCTCTGGGAAAGCCCAGATCCCCAGTGCTGTTGTGCCTGTAGATAGGGCAGCAAGGTTAGGTGAAGAGTAGCAACAGCTTTCAGGGCTGGGCCTCTCCCTGTGGGAGAAGGAGCCTGACGTTTGCCTTTTCTGCAAGAGGCTCTGCCGCGGACGAGCGCCATGAGATGTTGCTTCTCTGGGAAAGCCCAGATCCCCAGTGCTGTTGTGCCTGTAGATAGGGCGCCAAGGTTAGGTGAAGAGCAGCAACAGCTTTCAGGGCTGGGCCCTTCCCTGTGGGAGAAGGAGCCGGACGTTTGCCTTTTCGGCAAGAGGCTCTGCCGCGGCCGAGCGCCATGAGATGCTGCGTCTCTGGGAAAGCCCAGATCCCCAGTGCTGTTGTGCCTGTAGATAGGGTACCAAGGCACCGTGAAGAGCAGCAAGAGCTTTCAGGGCTGGGCCCTTCCCTGTGGGAGAAGGAGCCGGACATTTGTCTTTTCGGCAAGAGGCTCTTCTGCGGCCGAGCGCCATGAGATGTTGCTTCTCTGGTAAAGCCCAGATCCCCAGTGCTGTTGTGCCTGTAGATAGGGCGCCAAGGTTAGGTGAACAGCAGCAACAGCTTTCAGGGCTGGGCCCTTCCCTGTGGGAGAAGGAGCCGCACTTTTGCTTTTTCGGTTAGTGGCTCTGCCACAGGCGAGCGCCATGATATGTTGCTTCTCTGGGAAAGCCCAGATCCCCAGTGCTGTTGTGCCTGTAGATAGGGCGCCAAGGCACCGTGAAGAGCAGCAAGAGCTTTCAGGGCTGGGCCCTTCCCTGTGGGAGAAGGAGCCGGACATTTGCCTTTTCGGCAAGAGGCTCTGCCGCGGCAGAGCACCGTGAGATGTTGCGTCTGTGGGAAAACACAGATCCCCAGTGCTGTTGTGCCTGTAGATAGGGCGCCAAGGCACCATGAAGAGCAGCAAGAGCTTTCAGGGCTGGGCCCTTCCCTGTGGGAGAAGGAGCCGGACGTTTGCCTTTTCAGCAAGAGGCTCTGCCGCGGCCGAGCGCCATGAGATGTTGCGTCTCTGGGAAAGCCCAGATCCCCAGTGCTGTTGTGCCTGTAGATAGGGCACCAACGTTAGGTGAAGAGCAGCAACAGCTTTCAGGGCTGGGCCCTACCTTGTGGGAGAAGGAGCCGGACGTTTGCCTTTTCGGCAAGAGGCTCTGCCGCTGCTGAGCACCATGGGATGTTGCGTCTCTGGGAAAGCCCAGACCCCCGGTGCTGTTGTGCCTGTAGATAGGGTGCCAAGGCACCGTGAAGAGCAGCAACAGCTTTCAGGGCTGGGCCCTTCCCTGTGGGAGAAGGAGCCGGACGTTTGCCTTTTCGGCAAGTGGCTCTGCCGCGGCCGAGCGCCATGAGATGTTGGTTCACTGGGAAAGCACAGATCCGCAGTGCTGTTGTGCCTGTAGATAGGACGCTAAGGCACCGTGAAGAGCAGCAAGAGCTTTCAGGGCTGGGCCCTACCTTGTGGGAGAAGGAGCCGGACGTTTGCCTTTTCAGCAAGAGGCTCTGCCGCGGCCGAGCGCCATGAGATGTTGCGTCTCTGGGAAAGCCCAGGTCCCCAGTGCTGTTGTGCCTGTAGATAGGGCGCCAAGGCATCGTGAAGAGCAGCAACAGCTTTCAGGGCTGGGCCCTTCCCTGTGGCAGAAGGAGCCGCACATTTGCCTTTTCGGAAAGAGGCTCTGCCGCTGCCGAGCGCCTTGAGATGTTGCGTCTCTGGGAAAGCCCAGATCCCCAGTGCTGTTGTGCCTGTAGATAGGGTGCTAAGGGATCTTTAAGAGCAGCAAAAGCTTTCAGGGCTGGTCCCTTCCCTGTGCGAGACGGAGCCGGACGTTTGCCTTTTCGGCAAGAGGCTCTGCCGCGGCCGAGCGCCATGAGATGTTGCTTCTCTGGGAAAGCCCAGATCCCCAATGCTGTTGTGCCTGTAGATAGGGCGCCAAGGCACCGTGAAGAGCAGCAACAGCTTTCAGGGCTGGGCCCTTCCCTGTGGGAGAAGGAGCCGGACGTTTGCCTTTTCGGCAAGAGGCTCTGCCGCGGCCGAGCGCCATGAGATGAAGCGTCTCTGGGAAAACACAGATCCCCAGTGTTGTTGTGCCTGTAGATAGGGCGCCAAGGCACTGTGAAGAGCTGCAACATCTTTCAGGGCTGGGCCCTTCCCTGTGGCAGAAGGAGCCGGACGTTTGCCTTTTCTGCAAGAGGCTCTGCCGCGGCCGAGCGCCATGAGATGTTGCTTCTCTGGGAAAGCCCAGATCCCCAGTGCTGTTGTGCCTGTAGATAGGGCAGCAAGGTTAGGTGAAGAGTAGCAACAGCTTTCAGGGCTGGGCCTCTCCCTGTGGGAGAAGGAGCCGGACGTTTGCCTTTTCTGCAAGAGGCTCTGCCGTGGCCGAGCGCCATGAGATGTTGCTTCTCTGGTAAAGCACAGATCCCCAGTGCTGTTGTGCCTGTAGATAGGGCGCCAAGGTTAGGTGAACAGCAGCAAAAGCTTCCAGGGCTGGGCCCTTCCCTGTGGCAGAAGGAGCCGCACTTTTGCTTTTTTGGTTAGAGGCTATGCCGCGGCCAAGCGCCATGATATGTTGCTTCTCTGGGAAAGCCCAGATCCCCAGTGCTGTTGTGCCTGTAGATAGGGCGCCAAGGCACCGTGAAGAGCAGCAAGAGCTTTCAGGGCTGGGCCCTTCCCTGTGGGAGAAGGAGCCGGACGTTTGCCTTTTCGGCAAGAGGCTCTGCCGCGGCCAAGCGCCATGAGATGTTGCGTCTCTGGGAAAGTCCAGATCCCCAGTGCTGTTGTGCCTGTAGATAGGGTGCCAAGGCACCGTGAAGAGCAGCAACAGCTTTCAGGGCTGGGCCCTTCCCTGTGGGAGAAGGAGCCGGACGTTTGCCTTTTCGGCAAGAGGCTCTGCCGCGGCCGAGCGCCATGAGATGTTGCTTCTCTGGGAAAGCCCAGATCCCCAGTGCTGTTGTGCCTGTAGATAGGGCGCCAAGGCACCGTGAAGAGCAGCAAGAGCTTTCAGGGCTGGGCCCTTCCCTGTGGGAGAAGGAGCCGGACATTTGCCTTTTCGGCAAGAGGCTCTGCCGCGGCAGAGCACCATGAGATGTTGCGTCTGTGGGAAAACACAGATCCCCAGTGCTGTTGTGCCTGTAGATAGGGCGCCAAGGCACCATGAAGAGCAGCAACAGCTTTCAGGGCTGGGCCCTTCCCTGTGGGAGAAGGAGCCGGACGTTTGCCTTTTCGGAAAGAGGCTCTGCCGCGGCCGAGCGCCATGAGATGTTGGTTCTCTGGGAAAGCACAGATCACCAGTGCTGTTGTGCCTGTAGATAGGGCAACAAGGCACCGTGAAGAGCAGCAAGAGCTTTCAGGGCTGGGCCCTTCCTTGTGGGAGAAGGAGCCGGACGTTTGCCTTTTCGGCAAGAGGCTCTGCCGCTGCAGAGCGCCATGGGATGTTGCGTCTCTGGGAAAGCCCAGAACCCCAGTGCTCTTGTGCCTGTAGATAGGGCGCCAAGGCACCATGAAGAGCAGCAACAGCTTTCAGGGCTGGGCCCTTCCTTGTGGGAGAAGGAGCCGGACGTTTGCCTTTTCAGCAAGAGGCTCTGCCGCGGCCGAGCGCCATGAGATGTTGCGTCTCTGGGAAAGCCCAGATCCCCAGTGCTGTTGTGCCTGTAGATAGGGCTTAAATCACCGTGAAGAGCAGCAAGAGCTTTCAGGGCTGGGCCCTTCGCTGTGGGAGAAGGAGCCAGACGTTTGCCTTTTCGGCAAGTGGATCTGCCGCGGCCGAGCGCCATGAGATGTTGCGTCTCTGGGAAAGCCCAGATCCCCAGTGCTGTTGTGCCTGTAGATAGGGTGCTAAGGGATCTTTAAGAGCAGCAAAAGCTTTCAGGGCTGGTCCCTTCCCTGTGCGAGACGGAGCCGGACGTTTGCCTTTTCGGCAAGAGGCTCTGCCGCGGCCGAGCGCCATGAGATGTTGCTTCTCTGGGAAAGCCCAGATCCCCAATGCTGTTGTGCCTGTAGATAGGGCGCCAAGGCACCGTGAAGAGCAGCAACAGCTTTCAGGGCTGGGCCCTTCCCTGTGGGAGAAGGAGCAGGACGTTTGCCTTTTCGGCAAAAGGCTCTGCCGCGGACGAGTGTCATGAGATGCTGAGTCTCTGAGATAGCCCAGATCCCCAGTGCTGTTGTGCCTGTAGATAGGGCGCCAAGGCACCGTGAAGAGCAGCAAGAGCTTTCAGGGCTGGGCCCTTCCCTGTGGGAGAAGGAGCCGGACGTTTGCCTTTTCGGCAAGAGGCTCTGCCGCGGCCGAGCGCCATGAGATGAAGCGTCTCTGGGAAAACACAGATCCCCAGTGTTGTTGTGCCTGTAGATAGGGCGCCAAGGCACTGTGAAGAGCTGCAACATCTTTCAGGGCTGGGCCCTTCCCTGTGGCGGGAGCCGGACGTTTGCCTTTTCTGCAAGAGGCTCTGCCGCGGCCGAGCGCCATGAGATGTTGCTTCTCTGGGAAAGCCCAGATCCCCAGTCCTGTTGTGCCTGTAGATAGGGCGCCAAGGCACCGTGAAGAGCAGCAAGAGCTTTCAGGGCTGGGCCCTTCCCTGTGGGAGAATGAGCCGGACGTTTGCCTTTTAGGCAAGAGGCTCTGCCGTGGCCGAGCGCCATGAGATGTTGCTTCTCTGGGAAAGCCCAGATCCCCAGTGCTGTTGTGCCTGTAGATAGGGCAGCAAGGTTAGGTGAAGAGTAGCAACAGCTTTCAGGGCTGGGCCTCTCCCTGTGGGAGAAGGAGCCTGACGTTTGCCTTTTCGGCAAGAGGCTCTGCCGCGGCCGAGCGCCATGAGATGTTGCTTCTCTGGGAAAGCCCAGATCCCCAGTGCTGTTGTGCCTGTAGATAGGGCGCCAAGGTTAGGTGAAGAGCAGCAACAGCTTTCAGGGCTGGGCCCTTCCCTGTGGGAGAAGGAGCCGGACGTTTGCCTTTTCGGCAAGAGGCTCTGCCGCGGCCGAGCGCCATGAGATGCTGCGTCTCTGGGAAAGCCCAGATCCCCAGTGCTGTTGTGCCTGTAGATAGGGTACCAAGGCACCGTGAAGAGCAGCAACAGCTTTCAGGGCTGGGCCCTTCCCTGTGGGAGAAGGAGCCAGACATTTGTCTTTTCGGCAAGAGGCTCTTCTGCGGCCGAGCGCCATGAGATGTTGCTTCTCTGGTAAAGCCCAGATCCCCAGTGCTGTTGTGCCTGTAGATAGGGCGCCAAGGTTAGGTGAACAGCAGCAACAGCTTTCAGGGCTGGGCCCTTCCCTGTGGGAGAAGGAGCCGCACTTTTGCTTTTTCGGTTAGAGGCTCTGCCACAGGCGAGCGCCATGAGATGTTGCGTCTGTGGGAAAACACAGATCCCCAGTGCTGTTGTGCCTGTAGATAGGGCGCCAAGGCACCATGAAGAGCAGCAACAGCTTTCAGGGTTGGGCCCTTCCCTGTGGGAGAAGGAGCCGGACGTTTGCCTTTTCGGCAAGAGGCTCTGCCGCGGCCGAGCGCCATGAGATGTTGCTTCTCTGGGAAAGCCCAGATCCCCAGTCCTGTTGTGCCTGTAGATAGGGCGCCAAGGCACCGTGAAGAGCAGCAAGAGCTTTCAGGGCTGGGCCCTTCCCTGTGGGAGAAGGAGCCGGACGTTTGCCTTTTCGGCAAGAGGCTCTGCCGCGGCCGAGCGCCATGAGATGAAGCGTCTCTGGGAAAACACAGATCCCCAGTGTTGTTGTGCCTGTAGATAGGGCGCCAAGGCACTGTGAAGAGCTGCAACATCTTTCAGGGCTGGGCCCTTCCCTGTGGGAGAAGGAGCCGGACGTTTGCCTTTTCTGCAAGAGGCTCTGCCGCGGCCGAGTGCCATGAGATGTTGCTTCTCTGGGAAAGCCCAGATCCACAGTGCTGTTGTGCCTGTAGATAGGGTGCCAAGGCACCGTGAAGAGCAGCAAGAGCTTTCAGGGCTGGGCCCTTCCCTGTGGGAGAAGGAGCCGGACGTTTGCCTTTTCTGCAAGAGGCTCTGCCGCGGCCGAGCGCCATGAGATGTTGCTTCTCTGGGAAAGCCCAGATCCCCAGTGCTGTTGTGCCTGTAGATAGGGCGCCAAGGTTAGGTGAAGAGCAGCAACAGCTTTCAGGGCTGGGCCCTTCCCTGTGGGAGAAGGAGCCGGACGTTTGCCTTTTCGGCAAGAGGCTCTGCCGCGGCCGAGCGCCATGAGATGCTGCGTCTCTGGGAAAGCCCAGATCCCCAGTGCTGTTGTGCCTGTAGATAGGGTACCAAGGCACCGTGAAGAGCAGCAACAGCTTTCAGGGCTGGGCCCTTCCCTGTGGGAGAAGGAGCCGGACATTTGTCTTTTCGGCAAGAGGCTCTTCTGCGGCCGAGCGCCATGAGATGTTGCTTCTCTGGTAAAGCCCAGATCCCCAGTGCTGTTGTGCCTGTAGATAGGACGCCAAGGTTAGGTGAACAGCAGCAACAGCTTTCAGGGCTGGGCCCTTCCCTGTGGGAGAAGGAGCCGCACTTTTGCTTTTTCGGTTAGAGGCTCTGCCACAGGCGAGCGCCATGAGATGTTGCTTCTCTGGGAAAGCCGAGATCCCCAGTGCTGTTGTGCCTGTAGATAGGGCGCCAAGGTACCGTGAAGAGCAGCAAGAGCTTTCAGGGCTGGGCCCTTCCCTGTGGGAGAAGGAGCCGGACGTTTGCCTTTTCGGCAAGAGGCTCTGCCGCGGCAGAGCACCGTGAGATGTTGCGTCTGTGGGAAAACACAGATCCCCAGTGCTGTTGTGCCTGTAGATAGGGCGCCAAGGCACCATGAAGAGCAGCAACAGCTTTCAGGGCTGGGCCCTACCTTGTGGGAGAAGGAGCCGGACGTTTGCCTTTTCGGCAAGAGGGTCTGCCGCTGCTGAGCACCATGGGATGTTGCGTCTCTGGGAAAGCCCAGACCCCCGGTGCTGTTGTGCCTGTAGATAGGGTGCCAAGGCACCGTGAAGAGCAGCAAGAGCTTTCAGGGCTGGGCCCTTCCCTGTGGGAGAAGGAGCCGGACGTTTGCCTTTTCGGCAAGAGGCTCTGCCGCGGCCGAGCGCCATGGGATGTTGCGTCTCTGGGAAAGCACAGATCCCCAGTGCTGTTGTGCCTGTAGATAGGGTGCCATGGGACCGTGAAGAGCAGCGACAGCTTTCAGGGCTGGGCCCTTCCCTGTGGGAGAAGGAATTGGACGTTTGCCTTTTCAGCAAGTGGCTCTGCCGCGGCCGAGCGCCATGAGATGTTGGTTCACTGGGAAAGCACAGATCCGCAGTGCTGTTGTGCCTGTAGATAGGACGCTAAGGCACAGTGAAGAGCAGCAACAGCTTTCAGGGCTGGGCCCTTCCTTGTGGGAGAAGGAGCCGGACGTTTGCCTTTTCAGCAAGAGGCTCTGCCGCGGCCGAGCGCCATGAGATGTTGCGTCTCTGGGAAAGCCCAGATCCCCAGTGCTGTTGTGCCTGTAGATAGGGCGCCAAGGCATCGTGAAGAGCAGCAACAGCTTTCAGGGCTGGGCCCTTCCCTGTGGCAGAAGGAGCCGCACATTTGCCTTTTCGGAAAGAGGCTCTGCCGCTGCCGAGCGCCTTGAGATGTTGCGTCTCTGGGAAAGAGCAGATCCCCAGTGCTGTTGTGCCTGTAGATAGGGTGCTAAGGGATCTTTAAGAGCAGCAAAAGCTTTCAGGGCTGGTCCCTTCCCTGTGCGAGACGGAGCCGGACGTTTGCCTTTTCGGCAAGAGGCTCTGCCGCGGCGAGCGCCATGAGATGTTGCGTCTCTGGGAAAGCCCAGACCCCCAGTGCTGTTGTGCCTGTAGATAGGGCGCCAAGGCACCGTGAAGAGCAGCAAGAGCTTTCAGGGCTGGGCCCTTCCCTGTGGGAGAAGGAGCCGGACGTTTGCCTTTTTGGCAAGAGGCTCTGCCGCGGCCGAGCGCCATGAGATGTTGCGTCTCTGGGAAAGCCCAGACCCCCAGTGCTGTTGTGCCTGTAGATAGGGCGCCAAGGCACCGTGAAGAGCAGCAAGAGCTTTCAGGGCTGGGCCTTTCCCTGTGGGAGAAGGAGCCGGATGTTTGCCTTTTTGGCAAGAGGCTCTGCCGCGGCCGAGCGCCATGAGATGTTGCTTCTCTGGGAAAGCACAGATCCCCAGTGCTGTTGTGCCTGAAGATAGGGCGCCAAGGCACCGTGAAGAGCAGCAAGAGCTTTCAGGGCTGGGCCCTTCCCTGTGGAAGAAGGAGCCGGACATTTGCCTTTTCGGCAAGAGGCTCTGCCGCGGCCGAGCGCCATGAGGTGTTGCGTTCCTGGGAAAGCACAGATCCCCAGTGCTGTTGTGCCTGTAGATAGGTCGCCAAGGCACCGTGAAGAGCAGCAACAGCTTTCAGGGCTGGGCCCTTCCTTGTGGGAGAAGAAGACGCACGTTTGCCTATTCGACAAGAGGGTCTGCCGCGGCCGAGCGCCATGAGATGTTGCGTCTCTGGGAAGACACAGATCCCCAGTGCTGTTGTGCCTGAAGATAGGGCGCCAAGGGACCGTGAAGAGCAGCAACAGCTTTCAGGGCTGGGCCCTTCCTTGTGAGAGAAAGTGCCGGACGTTTGCCTTTTCGGCAAGAGGCTCTGCCGCGGCCGAGCGCCATGAGATGTTGCGTCTCTGGGAAAGCACAGATGCCCAGTGCTGTTGTGCCTGTAGATAGGGTACCAAGGCACCGTGAAGAGCAGCAACAGCTTTCAGGGCTGGGCCCTTCCCTGTGGGAGAAGGAGCCGGACATTTGTCTTTTCGGCAAGAGGCTCTTCCGCGGCCGAGCGCCATGAGATGTTGCTTCTCTGGTAAAGCCCAGATCCCCAGTGGTGTTGTGCCTGTAGATAGGGCGCCAAGGTTAGGTGAACAGCAGCAACAGCTTTCAGGGCTGGGCCCTTCCCTGTGGGAGAAGGAGCCGCACTTTTGCTTTTTCGATTAGAGACTCTGCCACAGCCGAGCGCCATGATATGTTGCTTCTCTGGGAAAGCCCAGATCCCCAGTGCTCTTGTGCCTGTAGATAGGGCGCCAAGGCACCGTGAAGAGCAGCAAGAGCTTTCAGGGCTGGGCCCTTCCCTGTGGGAGAAGGAGCCGGACGTTTGCCTTTTCGGCAAGAGGCTCTGCCGCGGCCGAGCGCCATGAGATGTTGCTTCTCTGGGAAAGCCCAGATCCCCAGTGCTGTTGTGCCTGTAGATAGGGCAGCAAGGTTAGGTGAAGAGCAGCAAGAGCTTTCAGGGCTGGGCCTCTCCCTGTGGGAGAAGGAGCCGGACGTTTGCCTTTTCGGCAAGAGGCTCTGCCGCGGCCGAGCGCCATGAGATGTTGCTTCTCTGGGAAAGCCCAGATCCCCAGTGCTGTTGTGCCTGTAGATAGGGTGCTAAGGCACCGTGAAGAGCAGCAAGAGCTTTCAGGGCTGGGCCCTTCCCTGTGGCAGAAGGAACCGGACGTTTGCCTTTTCGGCAAGAGGCTCTGCCGCGGCCGAGCGCCATGAGATGTTGCTTCTCTGGGAAAGCACAGATCCCCAGTGCTGTTGTGCCTGTAGATAGGGCACCAAGGCACCGTGAAGAGCAGCAAGAGCTTTCAGGGCTGGGCCCTTCCCTGTGGGAGAAGGAGCCGGACGTTTGCCTTTTCGGCAAGAGGCTCTGCCGCGGCCGAGCGCCATGAGATGTTGCTTCTCTGGGAAAGCCCAGATCCCCAGGCTGTTGTGCCTGTAGATAGGGCACCAAGGCACCGTGAAGAGCAGCAAGAGCTTTCAGGGCTGGGCCCTTCCCTGTGGGAGAAGGAGCCGGACGTTTGCCTTTTCGGCAAGAGGCTCTGCCGCGGCGAGCGCCATGAGATGTTGCGTCTCTGGGAAAGCCCAGACCCCCAGTGCTGTTGTGCCTGTAGATAGGGCGCCAAGGCACCGTGAAGAGCAGCAAGAGCTTTCAGGGCTGGGCCCTTCCCTGTGGGAGAAGGAGCCGGACGTTTGCCTTTTTGGCAAGAGGCTCTGCCGCGGCCGAGCGCCATGAGATGTTGCGTCTCTGGGAAAGCCCAGACCCCCAGTGCTGTTGTGCCTGTAGATAGGGCGCCAAGGCACCGTGAAGAGCAGCAAGAGCTTTCAGGGCTGGGCCTTTCCCTGTGGGAGAAGGAGCCGGATGTTTGCCTTTTTGGCAAGAGGCTCTGCCGCGGCCGAGCGCCATGAGATGTTGCTTCTCTGGGAAAGCACAGATCCCCAGTGCTGTTGTGCCTGAAGATAGGGCGCCAAGGCACCGTGAAGAGCAGCAAGAGCTTTCAGGGCTGGGCCCTTCCCTGTGGAAGAAGGAGCCGGACATTTGCCTTTTCGGCAAGAGGCTCTGCCGCGGCCGAGCGCCATGAGGTGTTGCGTTCCTGGGAAAGCCCAGATCCCCAGTGCTGTTGTGCCTGTAGATAGGTCGCCAAGGCACCGTGAAGAGCAGCAACAGCTTTCAGGGCTGGGCCCTTCCTTGTGGGAGAAGAAGACGCACGTTTGCCTATTCGACAAGAGGGTCTGCCGCGGCCGAGCGCCATGAGATGTTGCGTCTCTGGGAAGACACAGATCCCCAGTGCTGTTGTGCCTGAAGATAGGGCGCCAAGGGACCGTGAAGAGCAGCAACAGCTTTCAGGGCTGGGCCCTTCCTTGTGAGAGAAAGTGCCGGACGTTTGCCTTTTCGGCAAGAGGCTCTGCCGCGGCCGAGCGCCATGAGATGTTGCGTCTCTGGGAAAGCACAGATGCCCAGTGCTGTTGTGCCTGTAGATAGGGTACCAAGGCACCGTGAAGAGCAGGAAGAGCTTTCAGGGCTGGGCCCTTCCCTGTGGGAGAAGGAGCCGGACATTTGTCTTTTCGGCAAGAGGCTCTTCCGCGGCCGAGCGCCATGAGATGTTGCTTCTCTGGTAAAGCCCAGATCCCCAGTGCTGTTGTGCCTGTAGATAGGGCGCCAAGGTTAGGTGAACAGCAGCAACAGCTTTCAGGGCTGGGCCCTTCCCTGTGGGAGAAGGAGCCGCACTTTTGCTTTTTCGATTAGAGGCTCTGCCACTGCCGAGCGCCATGATATGTTGCTTCTCTGGGATAGCCCAGATCCCCAGTGCTGTTGTGCCTGTAGATAGGGCGCCAAGGCACCGTGAAGAGCAGCAAGAGCTTTCAGGGCTGGGCCCTTCCCTGTGGGAGAAGGAGCCGGACGTTTGCCTTTTCGGCAAGAGGCTCTGCCGCGGCCAAGCGCCATGAGATGTTGCGCATCTGGGAAAGTCCAGATCCCCAGTGCTGTTGTGCCTGTAGATAGGGCGCCAAGGCACCGTGAAGAGCAGCAACAGCTTTCAGGGCTGGGCCCTTCCCTGTGGGAGAATGAGCCGGACGTTTGCCTTTTCGGCAAGAGGCTCTGCCGCGGCCGAGCGCCATGAGATGTTGCTTCTCTGGGAAAGCCCAGATCCCCAGTGCTGTTGTGCCTGTAGATAGGGCGCCAAGGCACCGTGAAGAGCAGCAAGAGCTTTCAGGGCTGGGCCCTTCCCTGTGGGAGAAGGAGCCGGACGTTTGCCTTTTCGGCAAGAGGCTCTGCCGCGGCCGAGCGCCATGAGATGTTGCTTCTCTGGGAAAGCCCAGATCCCCAGTGCTGTTGTGCCTGTAGATAGGGCAGCAAGGTTAGGTGAAGAGCAGCAAGAGCTTTCAGGGCTGGGCCTCTCCCTGTGGGAGAAGGAGCCGGACGTTTGCCTTTTCGGCAAGAGGCTCTGCCGCGGCCGAGCGCCATGAGATTTTGCTTCTCTGGGAAAGCCCAGATCCCCAGTGCTGTTGTGCCTGTAGATAGGGCGCCAAGGCACCGTGAAGAGCAGCAAGAGCTTTCAGGGCTGGGCCCTTCCCTGTGGCAGAAGGAACCGGACGTTTGCCTTTTCGGCAAGAGGCTCTGCCGCGGCCGAGCGCCATGAGATGTTGCTTCTCTGGGAAAGCCCAGATCCCCAGGCTGTTGTGCCTGTAGATAGGGCGCCAAGGTTAGGTGAAGAGCAGCAAGAGCTTTCAGGGCTGGGCCCTTCCCTGTGGGAGAAGGAGCCGGACGTTTGCCTTTTCGGCAAGAGGCTCTGCCGCGGCCGAGCGCCATGAGATGTTGCGTCTCTGGGAAAGCCCAGACCCCCAGTGCTGTTGTGCCTGTAGATAGGGCGCCATGGGACCGTGAACAGCAGCAACAGCTTTCAGGGCTGGGCCCTTCCCTGTGGGAGAAGGAGCCGGACGTTTGCCTTTTTGGCAAGAGGCTCTGCCGCGGCCGAGCGCCATGAGATGTTGCGTCTCTGGGAAAGCCCAGACCCCCAGTGCTGTTGTGCCTGTAGATAGGGCGCCAAGGCACCGTGAAGAGCAGCAAGAGCTTTCAGGGCTGGGCCTTTCCCTGTGGGAGAAGGAGCCGGATGTTTGCCTTTTTGGCAAGAGGCTCTGCCGCGGCCGAGCGCCATGAGATGTTGGTTCTCTGGGAAAGCACAGATCCCCAGTGCTGTTGTGCCTGAAGATAGGGCGCCAAGGCACCGTGAAGAGCAGCAAGAGCTTTCAGGGCTGGGCCCTTCCCTGTGGAAGAAGGAGCCGGACATTTGCCTTTTCGGCAAGAGGCTCTGCCGCGGCCGAGCGACATGAGGTGTTGCGTTCCTGGGAAAGCCCAGATCCCCAGTGCTGTTGTGCCTGTAGATAGGTCGCCAAGGCACCGTGAAGAGCAGCAACAGCTTTCAGGGCTGGGCCCTTCCTTGTGGGAGAAGAAGACGCACGTTTGCCTATTCGACAAGAGGGTCTGCCGCGGCCGAGCGCCATGAGATGTTGCGTCTCTGGGAAGACACAGATCCCCAGTGCTGTTGTGCCTGAAGATAGGGCGCCAAGGGACCGTGAAGAGCAGCAACAGCTTTCAGGGCTGGGCCCTTCCTTGTGAGAGAAAGTGCCGGACGTTTGCCTTTTCGGCAAGAGGCTCTGCCGCGGCCGAGCGCCATGAGATGTTGCGTCTCTGGGAAAGCACAGATGCCCAGTGCTGTTGTGCCTGTAGATAGGGTACCAAGGCACCGTGAAGAGCAGGAAGAGCTTTCAGGGCTGGGCCCTTCCCTGTGGGAGAAGGAGCCGGACATTTGTCTTTTCGGCAAGAGGCTCTTCCGCGGCCGAGCGCCATGAGATGTTGCTTCTCTGGTAAAGCCCAGATCCCCAGTGCTGTTGTGCCTGTAGATAGGGCGCCAAGGTTAGGTGAACAGCAGCAACAGCTTTCAGGGCTGGGCCCTTCCCTGTGGGAGAAGGAGCCGCACTTTTGCTTTTTCGATTAGAGGCTCTGCCACTGCCGAGCGCCATGATATGTTGCTTCTCTGGGAAAGCCCAGATCCCCAGTGCTGTTGTGCCTGTAGATAGGGCGCCAAGGCACCGTGAAGAGCAGCAAGAGCTTTCAGGGCTGGGCCCTTCCCTGTGGGAGAAGGAGCCGGACGTTTGCCTTTTCGGCAAGAGGCTCTGCCGCGGCCAAGCGCCATGAGATGTTGCGCATCTGGGAAAGTCCAGATCCCCAGTGCTGTTGTGCCTGTAGATAGGGCGCCAAGGCACCGTGAAGAGCAGCAACAGCTTTCAGGGCTGGGCCCTTCCCTGTGGGAGAATGAGCCGGACGTTTGCCTTTTCGGCAAGAGGCTCTGCCGCGGCCGAGCGCCATGAGATGTTGCTTCTCTGGGAAAGCCCAGATCCCCAGTGCTGTTGTGCCTGTAGATAGGGCGCCAAGGCACCGTGAAGAGCAGCAAGAGCTTTCAGGGCTGGGCCCTTCCCTGTGGGAGAAGGAGCCGGACGTTTGCCTTTTCGGCAAGAGGCTCTGCCGCGGCCGAGCGCCATGAGATGTTGCTTCTCTGGGAAAGCCCAGATCCCCAGTGCTGTTGTGCCTGTAGATAGGGCAGCAAGGTTAGGTGAAGAGCAGCAAGAGCTTTCAGGGCTGGGCCTCTCCCTGTGGGAGAAGGAGCCGGACGTTTGCCTTTTCGGCAAGAGGCTCTGCCGCGGCCGAGCGCCATGAGATTTTGCTTCTCTGGGAAAGCCCAGATCCCCAGTGCTGTTGTGCCTGTAGATAGGGCGCCAAGGCACCGTGAAGAGCAGCAAGAGCTTTCAGGGCTGGGCCCTTCCCTGTGGCAGAAGGAACCGGACGTTTGCCTTTTCGGCAAGAGGCTCTGCCGCGGCCGAGCGCCATGAGATGTTGCTTCTCTGGGAAAGCCTGGATCCCCAGTGCTGTTGTGCCTGTAGATAGGGCACCAAGGCACCGTGAAGAGCAGCAAGAGCTTTCAGGGCTGGGCCCTTCCCTGTGGGAGAAGGAGCCGGACGTTTGCCTTTTCGGCAAGAGGCTCTGCCGCGGCCGAGCGCCATGAGATGTTGCTTCTCTGGGAAAGCCCAGATCCCCAGGCTGTTGTGCCTGTAGATAGGGCGCCAAGGTTAGGTGAAGAGCAGCAAGAGCTTTCAGGGCTGGGCCCTTCCCTGTGGGAGAAGGAGCCGGACGTTTGCCTTTTCGGCAAGAGGCTCTGCCGCGGCCGAGCGCCATGAGATGTTGCGTCTCTGGGAAAGCCCAGACCCCCAGTGCTGTTGTGCCTGTAGATAGGGCGCCATGGGACCGTGAACAGCAGCAACAGCTTTCAGGGCTGGGCCCTTCCCTGTGGGAGAAGGAGCCGGACGTTTGCCTTTTCGGCAAGAGGCTCTGCCGCGGCCGAGCGCCATGAGATGTTGCTTCTCTGGGAAAGCCCAGATCCCCAGTGCTGTTGTGCCTGTAGATAGGGCCGCAAGGTTAGGTGAAGAGTAGCAACAGCTTTCAGGGCTGGGCCTCTCCCTGTGGGAGAAGGAGCCTGACGTTTGCCTTTTCTGCAAGAGGCTCTGCCGCGGCCGAGCACCATGAGATGTTGGTTCTCTGGGAAAGCCCAGATCCCCAGTGCTGTTGTGCCTGTAGATAGGGCACCAAGGCACCGTGAAGAGCAGCAAGAGCTTTCAGGGCTGGGCCCTTCCCTGTGGGAGAAGGAGCCGGACGTTTGCCTTTTCGGCAAGAGGCTCTGCCGCGGCCGAGCGCCATGAGATGTTGCTTCTCTGGGAAAGCCCAGATCCCCAGTGCTGTTGTGCCTGTAGATAGGGCAGCAAGGTTAGGTGAAGAGCAGCAAGAGCTTTCAGGGCTGGGCCTCTCCCTGTGGGAGAAGGAGCCGGACGTTTGCCTTTTCGGCAAGAGGCTCTGCCGCGGCCGAGCGCCATGAGATTTTGCTTCTCTGGGAAAGCCCAGATCCCCAGTGCTGTTGTGCCTGTAGATAGGGCGCCAAGGCACCGTGAAGAGCAGCAAGAGCTTTCAGGGCTGGGCCCTTCCCTGTGGCAGAAGGAACCGGACGTTTGCCTTTTCGGCAAGAGGCTCTGCCGCGGCCGAGCGCCATGAGATGTTGCTTCTCTGGGAAAGCCCGGATCCCCAGTGCTGTTGTGCCTGTAGATAGGGCACCAAGGCACCGTGAAGAGCAGCAAGAGCTTTCAGGGCTGGGCCCTTCCCTGTGGGAGAAGGAGCCGGACGTTTGCTTTTTCGGCAAGAGGCTCTGCCGCGGCCGAGCGCCATGAGATGTTGCTTCTCTGGGAAAGCCCAGATCCCCAGGCTGTTGTGCCTGTAGATAGGGCGCCATGGGACCGTGAAGAGCAGCAAGAGCTTTCAGGGCTGGGCCCTTCCCTGTGGCAGAAGGAACCGGACGTTTGCCTTTTCGGCAAGAGGCTCTGCCGCGGCCGAGCGCCATGAGATGTTGCGTCTCTGGGAAAGCCCAGACCCCCAGTGCTGTTGTGCCTGTAGATAGGGCGCCATGGGACCGTGAACAGCAGCAACAGCTTTCAGGGCTGGGCCCTTCCCTGTGGGAGAAGGAGCCGGACGTTTGCCTTTTTGGCAAGAGGCTCTGCCGCGGGCCGAGCGCCATGAGATGTTGCGTCTCTGGGAAAGCCCAGACCCCCAGTGCTGTTGTGCCTGTAGATAGGGCGCCAAGGCACCGTGAAGAGCAGCAAGAGCTTTCAGGGCTGGGCCTTTCCCTGTGGGAGAAGGAGCCGGATGTTTGCCTTTTTGGCAAGAGGCTCTGCCGCGGCCGAGCGCCATGAGATGTTGGTTCTCTGGGAAAGCACAGATCCCCAGTGCTGTTGTGCCTGAAGATAGGGCGCCAAGGCACCGTGAAGAGCAGCAAGAGCTTTCAGGGCTGGGCCCTTCCCTGTGGAAGAAGGAGCCGGACATTTGCCTTTTCGGCAAGAGGCTCTGCCGCGGCCGAGCGCCATGAGGTGTTGCGTTCCTGGGAAAGCCCAGATCCCCAGTGCTGTTGTGCCTGTAGATAGGTCGCCAAGGCACCGTGAAGAGCAGCAACAGCTTTCAGGGCTGGGCCCTTCCTTGTGGGAGAAGAAGACGCACGTTTGCCTATTCGACAAGAGGGTCTGCCGCGGCCGAGCGCCATGAGATGTTGCGTCTCTGGGAAGACACAGATCCCCAGTGCTGTTGTGCCTGAAGATAGGGCGCCAAGGGACCGTGAAGAGCAGCAACAGCTTTCAGGGCTGGGCCCTTCCTTGTGAGAGAAAGTGCCGGACGTTTGCCTTTTCGGCAAGAGGCTCTGCCGCGGCCGAGCGCCATGAGATGTTGCGTCTCTGGGAAAGCACAGATGCCCAGTGCTGTTGTGCCTGTAGATAGGGTACCAAGGCACCGTGAAGAGCAGGAAGAGCTTTCAGGGCTGGGCCCTTCCCTGTGGGAGAAGGAGCCGGACATTTGTCTTTTCGGCAAGAGGCTCTTCCGCGGCCGAGCGCCATGAGATGTTGCTTCTCTGGTAAAGCCCAGATCCCCAGTGCTGTTGTGCCTGTAGATAGGGCGCCAAGGTTAGGTGAACAGCAGCAACAGCTTTCAGGGCTGGGCCCTTCCCTGTGGGAGAAGGAGCCGCACTTTTGCTTTTTCGATTAGAGGCTCTGCCACTGCCGAGCGCCATGATATGTTGCTTCTCTGGGAAAGCCCAGATCCCCAGTGCTGTTGTGCCTGTAGATAGGGCGCCAAGGCACCGTGAAGAGCAGCAACAGCTTTCAGGGCTGGGCCCTTCCCTGTGGGAGAAGGAGCCGGACGTTTCCCTTTTCGGCAAGAGGCTCTGCCGCGGCCAAGCACCATGAGATGTTGCGCATCTGGGAAAGTCCAGATCCCCAGTGCTGTTGTGCCTGTAGATAGGGCGCCAAGGCACCGTGAAGAGCAGCAACAGCTTTCAGGGCTGGGCCCTTCCCTGTGGGAGAATGAGCCGGACGTTTGCCTTTTCGGCAAGAGGCTCTGCCGCGGCCGAGCGCCATGAGATGTTGCTTCTCTGGGAAAGCCCAGATCCCCAGTGCTGTTGTGCCTGTAGATAGGGCACCAAGGCACCGTGAAGAGCAGCAAGAGCTTTCAGGGCTGGGCCCTTCCCTGTGGGAGAAGGAGCCGGACGTTTGCCTTTTCGGCAAGAGGCTCTGCCGCGGCCGAGCGCCATGAGATGTTGCTTCTCTGGGAAAGCCCAGATCCCCAGTGCTGTTGTGCCTGTAGATAGGGCAGCAAGGTTAGGTGAAGAGCAGCAAGAGCTTTCAGGGCTGGGCCTCTCCCTGTGGGAGAAGGAGCCGGACGTTTGCCTTTTCGGCAAGAGGCTCTGCCGCGGCCGAGCGCCATGAGATTTTGCTTCTCTGGGAAAGCCCAGATCCCCAGTGCTGTTGTGCCTGTAGATAGGGCGCCAAGGCACCGTGAAGAGCAGCAAGAGCTTTCAGGGCTGGGCCCTTCCCTGTGGCAGAAGGAACCGGACGTTTGCCTTTTCGGCAAGAGGCTCTGCCGCGGCCGAGCGCCATGAGATGTTGCTTCTCTGGGAAAGCCCGGATCCCCAGTGCTGTTGTGCCTGTAGATAGGGCACCAAGGCACCGTGAAGAGCAGCAACAGCTTTCAGGGCTGGGCCCTTCCCTGTGGGAGAAGGAGCCGGACGTTTGCCTTTTCGGCAAGAGGCTCTGCCGCGGCCGAGCGCCATGAGATGTTGCTTCTCTGGGAAAGCCCAGATCCCCAGGCTGTTGTGCCTGTAGATAGGGCGCCAAGGTTAGGTGAAGAGCAGCAAGAGCTTTCAGGGCTGGGCCCTTCCCTGTGGGAGAAGGAGCCGGACGTTTGCCTTTTCGGCAAGAGGCTCTGCCGCGGCCGAGCGCCATGAGATGTTGCGTCTCTGGGAAAGCCCAGACCCCCAGTGCTGTTGTGCCTGTAGATAGGGCGCCATGGGACCGTGAACAGCAGCAACAGCTTTCAGGGCTGGGCCCTTCCTTGTGGGAGAAGGAGCCGGACGTTTGCCTTTTCTGCAAGAGGCTCTGCCGCGGCCGAGCGCCATGAGATGTTGCGTCTCTGGGAAAGCCCAGACCCCCAGTGCTGTTGTGCCTGTAGATAGGGCGCCAAGGCACCGTGAAGAGCAGCAAGAGCTTTCAGGGCTGGGCCTTTCCCTGTGGGAGAAGGAGCCGGATGTTTGCCTTTTTGGCAAGAGGCTCTGCCGCGGCCGAGCGCCATGAGATGTTGGTTCTCTGGGAAAGCACAGATCCCCAGTGCTGTTGTGCCTGAAGATAGGGCGCCAAGGCACCGTGAAGAGCAGCAAGAGCTTTCAGGGCTGGGCCCTTCCCTGTGGAAGAAGGAGCCGGACATTTGCCTTTTCGGCAAGAGGCTCTGCCGCGGCCGAGCGCCATGAGGTGTTGCGTTCCTGGGAAAGCCCAGATCCCCAGTGCTGTTGTGCCTGTAGATAGGGCGCCAAGGTTAGGTGAACAGCAGCAACAGCTTTCAGGGCTGGGCCCTTCCCTGTGGGAGAAGGAGCCGCACTTTTGCTTTTTCGATTAGAGGCTCTGCCACAGCCGAGCGCCATGATATGTTGCTTCTCTGGAAAGCCCAGATCCCCAGTGCTGTTGTGCCTGTAGATAGGGCGCCAAGGCACCGTGAAGAGCAGCAAGAGCTTTCAGGGCTGGGCCCTTCCCTGTGGGAGAAGGAGCCGGACGTTTGCCTTTTCGGCAAGAGGCTCTGCCGCGGCCAAGCGCCATGAGATGTTGCGCATCTGGGAAAGTCCAGATCCCCAGTGCTGTTGTGCCTGTAGATAGGGCGCCAAGGCACCGTGAAGAGCAGCAACAGCTTTCAGGGCTGGGCCCTTCCCTGTGGGAGAAGGAGCCGGACGTTTGCCTTTTCGGCAAGAGGCTCTGCCGCGGCCGAGCGCCATGAGATGTTGCTTCTCTGGGAAAGCCCAGATCCCCAGTGCTGTTGTGCCTGTAGATAGGGCGCCAAGGCACCGTGAAGAGCAGCAAGAGCTTTCAGGGCTGGGCCCTTCCCTGTGGGAGAAGGAGCCGGACGTTTGCCTTTTCGGCAAGAGGCTCTGCCGCGGCCGAGCGCCATGAGATGTTGCTTCTCTGGGAAAGCCCAGATCCCCAGTGCTGTTGTGCCTGTAGATAGGGCAGCAAGGTTAGGTGAAGAGCAGCAAGAGCTTTCAGGGCTGGGCCTCTCCCTGTGGGAGAAGGAGCCGGACGTTTGCCTTTTCGGCAAGAGGCTCTGCCGCGGCCGAGCGCCATGAGATGTTGCTTCTCTGGGAAAGCCCAGATCCCCAGTGCTGTTGTGCCTGTAGATAGGGTGCTAAGGCACCGTGAAGAGCAGCAAGAGCTTTCAGGGCTGGGCCCTTCCCTGTGGCAGAAGGAACCGGACGTTTGCCTTTTCGGCAAGAGGCTCTGCCGCGGCCGAGCGCCATGAGATGTTGCTTCTCTGGGAAAGCCCGGATCCCCAGTGCTGTTGTGCCTGTAGATAGGGCACCAAGGCACCGTGAAGAGCAGCAAGAGCTTTCAGGGCTGGGCCCTTCCCTGTGGGAGAAGGAGCCGGACGTTTGCCTTTTCGGCAAGAGGCTCTGCCGCGGCCGAGCGCCATGAGATGTTGCTTCTCTGGAAAAGCCCAGATCCCCAGGCTGTTGTTCCTGTAGATAGGGCACCAAGGCACCGTGAAGAGCAGCAAGAGCTTTCAGGGCTGGGCCCTTCCCTGTGGGAGAAGGAGCCGGACGTTTGCCTTTTCGGCAAGAGGCTCTGCCGCGGCGAGCGCCATGAGATGTTGCGTCTCTGGGAAAGCCCAGACCCCCAGTGCTGTTGTGCCTGTAGATAGGGCGCCAAGGCACCGTGAAGAGCAGCAAGAGCTTTCAGGGCTGGGCCCTTCCCTGTGGGAGAAGGAGCCGGACGTTTGCCTTTTTGGCAAGAGGCTCTGCCGCGGCCGAGCGCCATGAGATGTTGCGTCTCTGGGAAAGCCCAGACCCCCAGTGCTGTTGTGCCTGTAGATAGGGCGCCAAGGCACCGTGAAGAGCAGCAAGAGCTTTCAGGGCTGGGCCTTTCCCTGTGGGAGAAGGAGCCGGATGTTTGCCTTTTTGGCAAGAGGCTCTGCCGCGGCCGAGCGCCATGAGATGTTGCTTCTCTGGGAAAGCACAGATCCCCAGTGCTGTTGTGCCTGAAGATAGGGCGCCAAGGCACCGTGAAGAGCAGCAAGAGCTTTCAGGGCTGGGCCCTTCCCTGTGGAAGAAGGAGCCGGACATTTGCCTTTTCGGCAAGAGGCTCTGCCGCGGCCGAGCGCCATGAGGTGTTGCGTTCCTGGGAAAGCCCAGATCCCCAGTGCTGTTGTGCCTGTAGATAGGTCGCCAAGGCACCGTGAAGAGCAGCAACAGCTTTCAGGGCTGGGCCCTTCCTTGTGGGAGAAGAAGACGCACGTTTGCCTATTCGACAAGAGGGTCTGCCGCGGCCGAGCGCCATGAGATGTTGCGTCTCTGGGAAGACACAGATCCCCAGTGCTGTTGTGCCTGAAGATAGGGCGCCAAGGGACCGTGAAGAGCAGCAACAGCTTTCAGGGCTGGGCCCTTCCTTGTGAGAGAAAGTGCCGGACGTTTGCCTTTTCGGCAAGAGGCTCTGCCGCGGCCGAGCGCCATGAGATGTTGCGTCTCTGGGAAAGCACAGATGCCCAGTGCTGTTGTGCCTGTAGATAGGGTACCAAGGCACCGTGAAGAGCAGGAAGAGCTTTCAGGGCTGGGCCCTTCCCTGTGGGAGAAGGAGCCGGACATTTGTCTTTTCGGCAAGAGGCTCTTCCGCGGCCGAGCGCCATGAGATGTTGCTTCTCTGGTAAAGCCCAGATCCCCAGTGGTGTTGTGCCTGTAGATAGGGCGCCAAGGTTAGGTGAACAGCAGCAACAGCTTTCAGGGCTGGGCCCTTCCCTGTGGGAGAAGGAGCCGCACTTTTGCTTTTTCGATTAGAGGCTCTGCCACAGCCGAGCGCCATGATATGTTGCTTCTCTGGGAAAGCCCAGATCCCCAGTGCTCTTGTGCCTGTAGATAGGGCGCCAAGGCACCGTGAAGAGCAGCAAGAGCTTTCAGGGCTGGGCCCTTCCCTGTGGGAGAAGGAGCCGGACGTTTGCCTTTTCGGCAAGAGGCTCTGCCGCGGCCGAGCGCCATGAGATGTTGCTTCTCTGGGAAAGCCCAGATCCCCAGTGCTGTTGTGCCTGTAGATAGGGCAGCAAGGTTAGGTGAAGAGCAGCAAGAGCTTTCAGGGCTGGGCCTCTCCCTGTGGGAGAAGGAGCCGGACGTTTGCCTTTTCGGCAAGAGGCTCTGCCGCGGCCGAGCGCCATGAGATGTTGCTTCTCTGGGAAAGCCCAGATCCCCAGTGCTGTTGTGCCTGTAGATAGGGTGCTAAGGCACCGTGAAGAGCAGCAAGAGCTTTCAGGGCTGGGCCCTTCCCTGTGGCAGAAGGAACCGGACGTTTGCCTTTTCGGCAAGAGGCTCTGCCGCGGCCGAGCGCCATGAGATGTTGCTTCTCTGGGAAAGCACAGATCCCCAGTGCTGTTGTGCCTGTAGATAGGGCACCAAGGCACCGTGAAGAGCAGCAAGAGCTTTCAGGGCTGGGCCCTTCCCTGTGGGAGAAGGAGCCGGACGTTTGCCTTTTCGGCAAGAGGCTCTGCCGCGGCCGAGCGCCATGAGATGTTGCTTCTCTGGGAAAGCCCAGATCCCCAGGCTGTTGTGCCTGTAGATAGGGCACCTAGGCACCGTGAAGAGCAGCAAGAGCTTTCAGGGCTGGGCCCTTCCCTGTGGGAGAAGGAGCCGGACGTTTGCCTTTTCGGCAAGAGGCTCTGCCGCGGCGAGCGCCATGAGATGTTGCGTCTCTGGGAAAGCCCAGACCCCCAGTGCTGTTGTGCCTGTAGATAGGGCGCCAAGGCACCGTGAAGAGCAGCAAGAGCTTTCAGGGCTGGGCCCTTCCCTGTGGGAGAAGGAGCCGGACGTTTGCCTTTTTGGCAAGAGGCTCTGCCGCGGCCGAGCGCCATGAGATGTTGCGTCTCTGGGAAAGCCCAGACCCCCAGTGCTGTTGTGCCTGTAGATAGGGCGCCAAGGCACCGTGAAGAGCAGCAAGAGCTTTCAGGGCTGGGCCTTTCCCTGTGGGAGAAGGAGCCGGATGTTTGCCTTTTTGGCAAGAGGCTCTGCCGCGGCCGAGCGCCATGAGATGTTGCTTCTCTGGGAAAGCACAGATCCCCAGTGCTGTTGTGCCTGAAGATAGGGCGCCAAGGCACCGTGAAGAGCAGCAAGAGCTTTCAGGGCTGGGCCCTTCCCTGTGGAAGAAGGAGCCGGACATTTGCCTTTTCGGCAAGAGGCTCTGCCGCGGCCGAGCGCCATGAGGTGTTGCGTTCCTGGGAAAGCCCAGATCCCCAGTGCTGTTGTGCCTGTAGATAGGTCGCCAAGGCACCGTGAAGAGCAGCAACAGCTTTCAGGGCTGGGCCCTTCCTTGTGGGAGAAGAAGACGCACGTTTGCCTATTCGACAAGAGGGTCTGCCGCGGCCGAGCGCCATGAGATGTTGCGTCTCTGGGAAGACACAGATCCCCAGTGCTGTTGTGCCTGAAGATAGGGCGCCAAGGGACCGTGAAGAGCAGCAACAGCTTTCAGGGCTGGGCCCTTCCTTGTGAGAGAAAGTGCCGGACGTTTGCCTTTTCGGCAAGAGGCTCTGCCGCGGCCGAGCGCCATGAGATGTTGCGTCTCTGGGAAAGCACAGATGCCCAGTGCTGTTGTGCCTGTAGATAGGGTACCAAGGCACCGTGAAGAGCAGGAAGAGCTTTCAGGGCTGGGCCCTTCCCTGTGGGAGAAGGAGCCGGACATTTGTCTTTTCGGCAAGAGGCTCTTCCGCGGCCGAGCGCCATGAGATGTTGCTTCTCTGGTAAAGCCCAGATCCCCAGTGCTGTTGTGCCTGTAGATAGGGCGCCAAGGTTAGGTGAACAGCAGCAACAGCTTTCAGGGCTGGGCCCTTCCCTGTGGGAGAAGGAGCCGCACTTTTGCTTTTTCGATTAGAGGCTCTGCCACTGCCGAGCGCCATGATATGTTGCTTCTCTGGGATAGCCCAGATCCCCAGTGCTGTTGTGCCTGTAGATAGGGCGCCAAGGCACCGTGAAGAGCAGCAAGAGCTTTCAGGGCTGGGCCCTTCCCTGTGGGAGAAGGAGCCGGACGTTTGCCTTTTCGGCAAGAGGCTCTGCCGCGGCCAAGCGCCATGAGATGTTGCGCATCTGGGAAAGTCCAGATCCCCAGTGCTGTTGTGCCTGTAGATAGGGCGCCAAGGCACCGTGAAGAGCAGCAACAGCTTTCAGGGCTGGGCCCTTCCCTGTGGGAGAATGAGCCGGACGTTTGCCTTTTCGGCAAGAGGCTCTGCCGCGGCCGAGCGCCATGAGATGTTGCTTCTCTGGGAAAGCCCAGATCCCCAGTGCTGTTGTGCCTGTAGATAGGGCGCCAAGGCACCGTGAAGAGCAGCAAGAGCTTTCAGGGCTGGGCCCTTCCCTGTGGGAGAAGGAGCCGGACGTTTGCCTTTTCGGCAAGAGGCTCTGCCGCGGCCGAGCGCCATGAGATGTTGCTTCTCTGGGAAAGCCCAGATCCCCAGTGCTGTTGTGCCTGTAGATAGGGCAGCAAGGTTAGGTGAAGAGCAGCAAGAGCTTTCAGGGCTGGGCCCTCTCCCTGTGGGAGAAGGAGCCGGACGTTTGCCTTTTCGGCAAGAGGCTCTGCCGCGGCCGAGCGCCATGAGATTTTGCTTCTCTGGGAAAGCCCAGATCCCCAGTGCTGTTGTGCCTGTAGATAGGGCGCCAAGGCACCGTGAAGAGCAGCAAGAGCTTTCAGGGCTGGGCCCTTCCCTGTGGCAGAAGGAACCGGACGTTTGCCTTTTCGGCAAGAGGCTCTGCCGCGGCCGAGCGCCATGAGATGTTGCTTCTCTGGGAAAGCCCGGATCCCCAGTGCTGTTGTGCCTGTAGATAGGGCACCAAGGCACCGTGAAGAGCAGCAAGAGCTTTCAGGGCTGGGCCCTTCCCTGTGGGAGAAGGAGCCGGACGTTTGCCTTTTCGGCAAGAGGCTCTGCCGCGGCCGAGCGCCATGAGATGTTGCTTCTCTGGGAAAGCCCAGATCCCCAGGCTGTTGTGCCTGTAGATAGGGCGCCAAGGTTAGGTGAAGAGCAGCAAGAGCTTTCAGGGCTGGGCCCTTCCCTGTGGGAGAAGGAGCCGGACGTTTGCCTTTTCGGCAAGAGGCTCTGCCGCGGCCGAGCGCCATGAGATGTTGCGTCTCTGGGAAAGCCCAGACCCCCAGTGCTGTTGTGCCTGTAGATAGGGCGCCATGGGACCGTGAACAGCAGCAACAGCTTTCAGGGCTGGGCCCTTCCCTGTGGGAGAAGGAGCCGGACGTTTGCCTTTTTGGCAAGAGGCTCTGCCGCGGCCGAGCGCCATGAGATGTTGCGTCTCTGGGAAAGCCCAGACCCCCAGTGCTGTTGTGCCTGTAGATAGGGCGCCAAGGCACCGTGAAGAGCAGCAAGAGCTTTCAGGGCTGGGCCTTTCCCTGTGGGAGAAGGAGCCGGATGTTTGCCTTTTTGGCAAGAGGCTCTGCCGCGGCCGAGCGCCATGAGATGTTGGTTCTCTGGGAAAGCACAGATCCCCAGTGCTGTTGTGCCTGAAGATAGGGCGCCAAGGCACCGTGAAGAGCAGCAAGAGCTTTCAGGGCTGGGCCCTTCCCTGTGGAAGAAGGAGCCGGACATTTGCCTTTTCGGCAAGAGGCTCTGCCGCGGCCGAGCGCCATGAGGTGTTGCGTTCCTGGGAAAGCCCAGATCCCCAGTGCTGTTGTGCCTGTAGATAGGTCGCCAAGGCACCGTGAAGAGCAGCAACAGCTTTCAGGGCTGGGCCCTTCCTTGTGGGAGAAGAAGACGCACGTTTGCCTATTCGACAAGAGGGTCTGCCGCGGCCGAGCGCCATGAGATGTTGCGTCTCTGGGAAGACACAGATCCCCAGTGCTGTTGTGCCTGAAGATAGGGCGCCAAGGGACCGTGAAGAGCAGCAACAGCTTTCAGGGCTGGGCCCTTCCTTGTGAGAGAAAGTGCCGGACGTTTGCCTTTTCGGCAAGAGGCTCTGCCGCGGCCGAGCGCCATGAGATGTTGCGTCTCTGGGAAAGCACAGATGCCCAGTGCTGTTGTGCCTGTAGATAGGGTACCAAGGCACCGTGAAGAGCAGGAAGAGCTTTCAGGGCTGGGCCCTTCCCTGTGGGAGAAGGAGCCGGACATTTGTCTTTTCGGCAAGAGGCTCTTCCGCGGCCGAGCGCCATGAGATGTTGCTTCTCTGGTAAAGCCCAGATCCCCAGTGCTGTTGTGCCTGTAGATAGGGCGCCAAGGTTAGGTGAACAGCAGCAACAGCTTTCAGGGCTGGGCCCTTCCCTGTGGGAGAAGGAGCCGCACTTTTGCTTTTTCGATTAGAGGCTCTGCCACTGCCGAGCGCCATGATATGTTGCTTCTCTGGGAAAGCCCAGATCCCCAGTGCTGTTGTGCCTGTAGATAGGGCGCCAAGGCACCGTGAAGAGCAGCAACAGCTTTCAGGGCTGGGCCCTTCCCTGTGGGAGAAGGAGCCGGACGTTTCCCTTTTCGGCAAGAGGCTCTGCCGCGGCCAAGCGCCATGAGATGTTGCGCATCTGGGAAAGTCCAGATCCCCAGTGCTGTTGTGCCTGTAGATAGGGCGCCAAGGCACCGTGAAGAGCAGCAACAGCTTTCAGGGCTGGGCCCTTCCCTGTGGGAGAATGAGCCGGACGTTTGCCTTTTCGGCAAGAGGCTCTGCCGCGGCCGAGCGCCATGAGATGTTGCTTCTCTGGGAAAGCCCAGATCCCCAGTGCTGTTGTGCCTGTAGATAGGGCGCCAAGGCACCGTGAAGAGCAGCAAGAGCTTTCAGGGCTGGGCCCTTCCCTGTGGGAGAAGGAGCCGGACGTTTGCCTTTTCGGCAAGAGGCTCTGCCGCGGCCGAGCGCCATGAGATGTTGCTTCTCTGGGAAAGCCCAGATCCCCAGTGCTGTTGTGCCTGTAGATAGGGCAGCAAGGTTAGGTGAAGAGCAGCAAGAGCTTTCAGGGCTGGGCCTCTCCCTGTGGGAGAAGGAGCCGGACGTTTGCCTTTTCGGCAAGAGGCTCTGCCGCGGCCGAGCGCCATGAGATTTTGCTTCTCTGGGAAAGCCCAGATCCCCAGTGCTGTTGTGCCTGTAGATAGGGCGCCAAGGCACCGTGAAGAGCAGCAAGAGCTTTCAGGGCTGGGCCCTTCCCTGTGGCAGAAGGAACCGGACGTTTGCCTTTTCGGCAAGAGGCTCTGCCGCGGCCGAGCGCCATGAGATGTTGCTTCTCTGGGAAAGCCCGGATCCCCAGTGCTGTTGTGCCTGTAGATAGGGCACCAAGGCACCGTGAAGAGCAGCAAGAGCTTTCAGGGCTGGGCCCTTCCCTGTGGGAGAAGGAGCCGGACGTTTGCCTTTTCGGCAAGAGGCTCTGCCGCGGCCGAGCGCCATGAGATGTTGCTTCTCTGGGAAAGCCCAGATCCCCAGGCTGTTGTGCCTGTAGATAGGGCGCCAAGGTTAGGTGAAGAGCAGCAAGAGCTTTCAGGGCTGGGCCCTTCCCTGTGGGAGAAGGAGCCGGACGTTTGCCTTTTCGGCAAGAGGCTCTGCCGCGGCCGAGCGCCATGAGATGTTGCGTCTCTGGGAAAGCCCAGACCCCCAGTGCTGTTGTGCCTGTAGATAGGGCGCCATGGGACCGTGAACAGCAGCAACAGCTTTCAGGGCTGGGCCCTTCCCTGTGGGAGAAGGAGCCGGACGTTTGCCTTTTCGGCAAGAGGCTCTGCCGCGGCCGAGCGCCATGAGATGTTGCTTCTCTGGGAAAGCCCAGATCCCCAGTGCTGTTGTGCCTGTAGATAGGGCCGCAAGGTTAGGTGAAGAGTAGCAACAGCTTTCAGGGCTGGGCCTCTCCCTGTGGGAGAAGGAGCCTGACGTTTGCCTTTTCTGCAAGAGGCTCTGCCGCGGCCGAGCGCCATGAGATGTTGGTTCTCTGGGAAAGTCCAGATCCCCAGTGCTGTTGTGCCTGTAGATAGGGCACCAAGGCACCGTGAAGAGCAGCAAGAGCTTTCAGGGCTGGGCCCTTCCCTGTGGGAGAAGGAGCCGGACGTTTGCCTTTTCGGCAAGAGGCTCTGCCGCGGCCGAGCGCCATGAGATGTTGCTTCTCTGGGAAAGCCCAGATCCCCAGTGCTGTTGTGCCTGTAGATAGGGCAGCAAGGTTAGGTGAAGAGCAGCAAGAGCTTTCAGGGCTGGGCCTCTCCCTGTGGGAGAAGGAGCCGGACGTTTGCCTTTTCGGCAAGAGGCTCTGCCGCGGCCGAGCGCCATGAGATTTTGCTTCTCTGGGAAAGCCCAGATCCCCAGTGCTGTTGTGCCTGTAGATAGGGCGCCAAGGCACCGTGAAGAGCAGCAAGAGCTTTCAGGGCTGGGCCCTTCCCTGTGGCAGAAGGAACCGGACGTTTGCCTTTTCGGCAAGAGGCTCTGCCGCGGCCGAGCGCCATGAGATGTTGCTTCTCTGGGAAAGCCCGGATCCCCAGTGCTGTTGTGCCTGTAGATAGGGCACCAAGGCACCGTGAAGAGCAGCAAGAGCTTTCAGGGCTGGGCCCTTCCCTGTGGGAGAAGGAGCCGGACGTTTGCCTTTTCGGCAAGAGGCTCTGCCGCGGCCGAGCGCCATGAGATGTTGCTTCTCTGGGAAAGCCCAGATCCCCAGGCTGTTGTGCCTGTAGATAGGGCGCCAAGGTTAGGTGAAGAGCAGCAAGAGCTTTCAGGGCTGGGCCCTTCCCTGTGGGAGAAGGAGCCGGACGTTTGCCTTTTCGGCAAGAGGCTCTGCCGCGGCCGAGCGCCATGAGATGTTGCGTCTCTGGGAAAGCCCAGACCCCCAGTGCTGTTGTGCCTGTAGATAGGGCGCCATGGGACCGTGAACAGCAGCAACAGCTTTCAGGGCTGGGCCCTTCCCTGTGGGAGAAGGAGCCGGACGTTTGCCTTTTTGGCAAGAGGCTCTGCCGCGGCCGAGCGCCATGAGATGTTGCGTCTCTGGGAAAGCCCAGACCCCCAGTGCTGTTGTGCCTGTAGATAGGGCGCCAAGGCACCGTGAAGAGCAGCAAGAGCTTTCAGGGCTGGGCCTTTCCCTGTGGGAGAAGGAGCCGGATGTTTGCCTTTTTGGCAAGAGGCTCTGCCGCGGCCGAGCGCCATGAGATGTTGGTTCTCTGGGAAAGCACAGATCCCCAGTGCTGTTGTGCCTGAAGATAGGGCGCCAAGGCACCGTGAAGAGCAGCAAGAGCTTTCAGGGCTGGGCCCTTCCCTGTGGAAGAAGGAGCCGGACATTTGCCTTTTCGGCAAGAGGCTCTGCCGCGGCCGAGCGCCATGAGGTGTTGCGTTCCTGGGAAAGCCCAGATCCCCAGTGCTGTTGTGCCTGTAGATAGGTCGCCAAGGCACCGTGAAGAGCAGCAACAGCTTTCAGGGCTGGGCCCTTCCTTGTGGGAGAAGAAGACGCACGTTTGCCTATTCGACAAGAGGGTCTGCCGCGGCCGAGCGCCATGAGATGTTGCGTCTCTGGGAAGACACAGATCCCCAGTGCTGTTGTGCCTGAAGATAGGGCGCCAAGGGACCGTGAAGAGCAGCAACAGCTTTCAGGGCTGGGCCCTTCCTTGTGAGAGAAAGTGCCGGACGTTTGCCTTTTCGGCAAGAGGCTCTGCCGCGGCCGAGCGCCATGAGATGTTGCGTCTCTGGGAAAGCACAGATGCCCAGTGCTGTTGTGCCTGTAGATAGGGTACCAAGGCACCGTGAAGAGCAGGAAGAGCTTTCAGGGCTGGGCCCTTCCCTGTGGGAGAAGGAGCCGGACATTTGTCTTTTCGGCAAGAGGCTCTTCCGCGGCCGAGCGCCATGAGATGTTGCTTCTCTGGTAAAGCCCAGATCCCCAGTGCTGTTGTGCCTGTAGATAGGGCGCCAAGGTTAGGTGAACAGCAGCAACAGCTTTCAGGGCTGGGCCCTTCCCTGTGGGAGAAGGAGCCGCACTTTTGCTTTTTCGATTAGAGGCTCTGCCACTGCCGAGCGCCATGATATGTTGCTTCTCTGGGAAAGCCCAGATCCCCAGTGCTGTTGTGCCTGTAGATAGGGCGCCAAGGCACCGTGAAGAGCAGCAACAGCTTTCAGGGCTGGGCCCTTCCCTGTGGGAGAAGGAGCCGGACGTTTCCCTTTTCGGCAAGAGGCTCTGCCGCGGCCAAGCGCCATGAGATGTTGCGCATCTGGGAAAGTCCAGATCCCCAGTGCTGTTGTGCCTGTAGATAGGGCGCCAAGGCACCGTGAAGAGCAGCAAGAGCTTTCAGGGCTGGGCCCTTCCCTGTGGGAGAATGAGCCGGACGTTTGCCTTTTCGGCAAGAGGCTCTGCCGCGGCCGAGCGCCATGAGATGTTGCTTCTCTGGGAAAGCCCAGATCCCCAGTGCTGTTGTGCCTGTAGATAGGGCGCCAAGGCACCGTGAAGAGCAGCAAGAGCTTTCAGGGCTGGGCCCTTCCCTGTGGGAGAAGGAGCCGGACGTTTGCCTTTTCGGCAAGAGGCTCTGCCGCGGCCGAGCGCCATGAGATGTTGCTTCTCTGGGAAAGCCCAGATCCCCAGTGCTGTTGTGCCTGTAGATAGGGCAGCAAGGTTAGGTGAAGAGCAGCAAGAGCTTTCAGGGCTGGGCCTCTCCCTGTGGGAGAAGGAGCCGGACGTTTGCCTTTTCGGCAAGAGGCTCTGCCGCGGCCGAGCGCCATGAGATTTTGCTTCTCTGGGAAAGCCCAGATCCCCAGTGCTGTTGTGCCTGTAGATAGGGCGCCAAGGCACCGTGAAGAGCAGCAAGAGCTTTCAGGGCTGGGCCCTTCCCTGTGGCAGAAGGAACCGGACGTTTGCCTTTTCGGCAAGAGGCTCTGCCGCGGCCGAGCGCCATGAGATGTTGCTTCTCTGGGAAAGCCCGGATCCCCAGTGCTGTTGTGCCTGTAGATAGGGCACCAAGGCACCGTGAAGAGCAGCAAGAGCTTTCAGGGCTGGGCCCTTCCCTGTGGGAGAAGGAGCCGGACGTTTGCCTTTTCGGCAAGAGGCTCTGCCGCGGCCGAGCGCCATGAGATGTTGCTTCTCTGGGAAAGCCCAGATCCCCAGGCTGTTGTGCCTGTAGATAGGGCGCCAAGGTTAGGTGAAGAGCAGCAAGAGCTTTCAGGGCTGGGCCCTTCCCTGTGGGAGAAGGAGCCGGACGTTTGCCTTTTCGGCAAGAGGCTCTGCCGCGGCCGAGCGCCATGAGATGTTGCGTCTCTGGGAAAGCCCAGACCCCCAGTGCTGTTGTGCCTGTAGATAGGGCGCCATGGGACCGTGAACAGCAGCAACAGCTTTCAGGGCTGGGCCCTTCCCTGTGGGAGAAGGAGCCGGACGTTTGCCTTTTCTGCAAGAGGCTCTGCCGCGGCCGAGCGCCATGAGATGTTGCGTCTCTGGGAAAGCCCAGACCCCCAGTGCTGTTGTGCCTGTAGATAGGGCGCCAAGGCACCGTGAAGAGCAGCAAGAGCTTTCAGGGCTGGGCCTTTCCCTGTGGGAGAAGGAGCCGGATGTTTGCCTTTTTGGCAAGAGTCTCTGCCGCGGCCGAGCGCCATGAGATGTTGGTTCTCTGGGAAAGCACAGATCCCCAGTGCTGTTGTGCCTGAAGATAGGGCGCCAAGGCACCGTGAAGAGCAGCAAGAGCTTTCAGGGCTGGGCCCTTCCCTGTGGAAGAAGGAGCCGGACATTTGCCTTTTCGGCAAGAGGCTCAGCCGCGGCCGAGCGCCATGAGGTGTTGCGTTCCTGGGAAAGCCCAGATCCCCAGTGCTGTTGTGCCTGTAGATAGGGCGCCAAGGTTAGGTGAACAGCAGCAACAGCTTTCAGGGCTGGGCCCTTCCCTGTGGGAGAAGGAGCCGCACTTTTGCTTTTTCGATTAGAGGCTCTGCCACAGCCGAGCGCCATGATATGTTGCTTCTCTGGAAAGCCCAGATCCCCAGTGCTGTTGTGCCTGTAGATAGGGCGCCAAGGCACCGTGAAGAGCAGCAAGAGCTTTCAGGGCTGGGCCCTTCCCTGTGGGAGAAGGAGCCGGACGTTTGCCTTTTCGGCAAGAGGCTCTGCCGCGGCCAAGCGCCATGAGATGTTGCGCATCTGGGAAAGTCCAGATCCCCAGTGCTGTTGTGCCTGTAGATAGGGCGCCAAGGCACCGTGAAGAGCAGCAACAGCTTTCAGGGCTGGGCCCTTCCCTGTGGGAGAAGGAGCCGGACGTTTGCCTTTTCGGCAAGAGGCTCTGCCGCGGCCGAGCGCCATGAGATGTTGCTTCTCTGGGAAAGCCCAGATCCCCAGTGCTGTTGTGCCTGTAGATAGGGCGCCAAGGCACCGTGAAGAGCAGCAAGAGCTTTCAGGGCTGGGCCCTTCCCTGTGGGAGAAGGAGCCGGACGTTTGCCTTTTCGGCAAGAGGCTCTGCCGCGGCCGAGCGCCATGAGATGTTGCTTCTCTGGGAAAGCCCAGATCCCCAGTGCTGTTGTGCCTGTAGATAGGGCAGCAAGGTTAGGTGAAGAGCAGCAAGAGCTTTCAGGGCTGGGCCTCTCCCTGTGGGAGAAGGAGCCGGACGTTTGCCTTTTCGGCAAGAGGCTCTGCCGCGGCCGAGCGCCATGAGATGTTGCTTCTCTGGGAAAGCCCAGATCCCCAGTGCTGTTGTGCCTGTAGATAGGGTGCCAAGGCACCGTGAAGAGCAGCAACAGCTTTCAGGGCTGGGCCCTTCCCTGTGGCAGAAGGAACCGGACGTTTGCCTTTTCGGCAAGAGGCTATGCCGCGGCCGAGCGCCATGAGATGTTGCTTCTCTGGGAAAGCCCAGATCCCCAGTGCTGTTGTGCCTGTAGATAGGGCGCCAAGGCACCGTGAAGAGCAGCAAGAGCTTTCAGGGCTGGGCCCTTCCCTGTGGGAGAAGGAGCCGGACGTTTGCCTTTTCGGCAAGAGGCTCTGCCGCGGCCGAGCGCCATGAGATGTTGCTTCTCTGGGAAAGCCCAGATCCCCAGGCTGTTGTGCCTGTAGATAGGGCGCCAAGGTTAGGTGAAGAGCAGCAAGAGCTTTCAGGGCTGGGCCCTTCCCTGTGGGAGAAGGAGCCGGACGTTTGCCTTTTCGGCAAGAGGCTCTGCCGCGGCCGAGCGCCATGAGATGTTGCGTCTCTGGGAAAGCCCAGACCCCCAGTGCTGTTGTGCCTGTAGATAGGGCACCAAGGCACCGTGAAGAGCAGCAAGAGCTTTCAGGGCTGGGCCTTTCCCTGTGGGAGAAGGAGCCGGATGTTTGCCTTTTTGGCAAGAGGCTCTGCCGCGGCCGAGCGCCATGAGATGTTGGTTCTCTGGGAAAGCACAGATCCCCAGTGCTGTTGTGCCTGAAGATAGGGCGCCAAGGCACCGTGAAGAGCAGCAAGAGCTTTCAGGGCTGGGGCCCTTCCCTGTGGAAGAAGGAGCCGGACATTTGCCTTTTCGGCAAGAGGCTCTGCCGCGGCCGAGCGCCATGAGGTGTTGCGTTCCTGGGAAAGCACAGATCCCCAGTGCTGTTGTGCCTGTAGATAGGTCGCCAAGGCACCGTGAAGAGCAGCAACAGCTTTCAGGGCTGGGCCCTTCCTTGTGGGAGAAGAAGACGCACGTTTGCCTATTCGACAAGAGGGTCTGCCGCGGCCGAGCGCCATGAGATGTTGCGTCTCTGGGAAGACACAGATCCCAGTGCTGTTGTGCCTGAAGATAGGGCGCCAAGGGACCGTGAAGAGCAGCAACAGCTTTCAGGGCTGGGCCCTTCCTTGTGAGAGAAAGTGCCGGACGTTTGCCTTTTCGGCAAGAGGCTCTGCCGCGGGCCGAGCGCCATGAGATGTTGCGTCTCTGGGAAAGCACAGATGCCCAGTGCTGTTGTGCCTGTAGATAGGGCGCCAAGGCACCGTGAAGAGCAGCAACAGCTTTCAGGGCTGGGCCCTTCCCTGTGGGAGAAGGAGCCGGACGTTTGCCTTTTTGGCAAGAGGCTCTGCCGCGGCCGAGCGCCATGAGATGTTGCGTCTCTGGGAAAGCCCAGGTCCCCAGTGCTGTTGTGCCTGTAGATAGGGCAGCAAGGTTAGGTGAAGAGCAGCAAGAGCTTTCAGGGCTGGGCCTCTCCCTGTGGGAGAATGAGCCGGACGTTTGCCATTTCGGCAAGAGGCTCTGCCGCGGCCGAGCGCCATGAGATGTTGCTTCTCTGGGAAAGCCCAGATCTCCACTGCTGTTGTGCCTGTAGATAGGGTGCCAAGGCACCGTGAAGAGCAGCAAGAGCTTTCAGGGCTGGGCCCTTCCCTGTGGCAGAAGGAACCGGACGTTTGCCTTTTCGGCAAGGGGCTATGCCGCGGCCGAGCGCCATGAGATGTTGCTTCTCTGGGAAAGCCCAGATCCCCAGTGCTGTTGTGCCTGTAGATAGGGCGCCAAGGCACCGTGAAGAGCAGCAAGAGCTTTCAGGGCTGGGCCCTTCCCTGTGGGAGAATGAGCCGGACGTTTGCCTTTTCGGCAAGAGGCTCTGCCGCGGCCGAGCGCCATGAGATGTTGCTTCTCTGGGAAAGCCCAGATCCCCAGTGCTGTTGTGCCTGTAGATAGGGCACCAAGGCACCGTGAAGAGCAGCAACAGCTTTCAGGGCTGGGCCCTTCCTTGTGGGAGAAGGAGGCGGACGTTTGCCTTTTCGGCAAGAGGCTCTGCCGCGGCCGAGCGCCATGAGATGTTGCGTCTCTGGGAAAACACAGATCCCCAGTGCTGTTGTGCCTGTAGATAGGGTGCTAAGGCACCGTGAAGAGCAGCAAGAGCTTTCAGGGCTGGGCCCTTCCCTGTGGGAGAAGGAGCCGGACGTTTGCCTTTTCGGCAAGAGGCTCTGCTGCGGCCGTGCGCCATGAGATGTTGCTTCTCTGGGAAAGTCCAGATCCCCAGTGCTGTTGTGCCTGTAGATAGGGCGCCATGGGACCATGAAGAGAAGCAAGAGCTTTCAGGGCTGGGCCCTTCCCTGTGGGAGAAAGAGCCGGACGTTTGCCTTTTCCGCAAGAGGCTCTGCCGCGGCCGAGCGCCATGAGATGCTGCGTCTCTGGGAAAGCCCAGATCCCCAGTGCTGTTGTGCCTGTAGATAGGGTACCAAGGCACCGTGAAGAGCAGCAACACCTTTCACGGCTGGGCCCTTCCCTGTGGCAGAAGGAGCCGGACATTTGTCTTTTCGGCAAGAGGCTCTTCCGCGCCGAGCGCCATGAGATGTTGCTTCTCTGGTAAAGCACAGATCCCCAGTGCTGTTGTGCCTGTAGATAGGGCGCCAAGGTTAGGTGAACAGCAGCAACAGCTTTCAGGGCTGGGCCCTTCCCTGTGGGAGAAGGAGCCGGACGTTTGCCTTTTCGGCAAGAGGCTCTTCCGCGGCCGAGCGCCATGATATGTTGCTTCTCTGGGAAAGCCCAGATCCCCAGTGCTGTTGTGCCTGTAGATAGGGCGCCAAGGCACCGTGAAGAGCAGCAACAGCTTTCAGGGCTGGGCCCTTCGCTGTCGGAGAAGGAGCCGGACGTTTGCCTTTTCGGCAAGAGGCTATGCCGCGGCCGAGCGCCATGAGATGTTGCTTCTCTGGGAAAGCCCAGATCCCCAGTGCTGTTTTGCCTGTAGATAGGGTGCCAATGTTAGGTGAAGAGCAGCAAGAGCTTTCAGGGCTGGGCCTCTCCCTGTGGGAGAAGGAGCCGGACGTTTGCCTTTTCGGCAAGAGACTCTGCCGCGGCCAAGCGCCATGAGATGTTGCTTCTCTGGGAAAGCCCAGATCTCCACTGCTGTTGTGCCTGTAGATAGGGTGCCAAGGCACCGTGAAGAGCATCAAGAGCTTTCAGGGCTGGGCCCTTCCCTGTGGGAGAAGGAGCCGGACGTTTGCCTTTTCGGCAAGAGGCCCTGCCGCGGCCGAGCGCCATGGGATGTTGCTTCTCTGGGAAAGCCCAGATCCCCAGTGCTGTTGTGCCTGTAGATAGGGCGCCAAGGTTAGGTGAAGAGCAGCAACAGCTTTAAGGGCGGGGCCCTTCCTTGTGGGAGAAGGAGCCGGACGTTTGCCTTTTCGGCAAGAGGCTCTGCCGCGGCCGAGCGCCATGAGATGTTGCGTCTCTGGGAAAACACAGATCCCCAGTGCTGTTGTGCCTGTAGATAGGGCACTAAGGCACCGTGAAGAGCAGCAACAGCTTTCAGGGCTGGGCCCTTCCCTGTGGGAGAAGGAGCCGGACGTTTGCCTTTTTGGCAAGAGGCTCTGCCGCGGCCGTGCGCCATGAGATGTTGCTTCTCTGGGACAGCCCAGATCCCCACTGCTGTTGTGCCTGTAGATAGGGTGCCAAGGTTAGGTGAAGAGCAGTAACAGCATTCAGGGCTGGGCCCTTCCCTGTGGGAGAAGGAGCCGGACGTTTGCCTTTTCGGCAAGAGGCTCTGCCGCGGCCGAGCGCCATGATATGTTGCTTCTCTGGGAAAGCCCAGATCCCCAGTGCTGTTGTGCCTGTAGATAGGGTACCAAGGCACCGTGAAGAGCAGCAACAGCTTTCAGGGCTGGGCCCTTCCCTGTGGGAGAAGGAGCCGGACATTTGTCTTTTCGGCAAGAGGCTCTTCCGCGGCCGAGCGCCATGAGATGTTGCTTCTCTGGTAAAGCCCAGATCCCCAGTGCTGTTGTGCCTGTAGATAGGGCGCCAAGGTTAGGTGAACAGCAGCAACAGCTTTCAGGGCTGGGCCCTTCCCTGTGGGAGAAGGAGCCGCACTTTTGCTTTTTCGGTTAGAGGCTCTGCCACAGCCGAGCGCCATGATATGTTGCTTCTCTGGGAAAGCCCAGATCCCCAGTGCTGTTGTGCCTGTAGATAGGGCGCCAAGGCACCGTGAAGAGCAGCAAGAGCTTTCAGGGCTGGGCCCTTCCCTGTGGGAGAAGGAGCCGGACGTTTGCCTTTTCGGCAAGAGGCTCTGCCGCGGCCAAGCGCCATGAGATGTTGCGCATCTGGGAAAGTCCAGATCCCCAGTGCTGTTGTGCCTGTAGATAGGGCGCCAAGGCACCGTGAAGAGCAGCAAGAGCTTTCAGGGCTGGGCCCTTCCCTGTGGGAGAATGAGCCGGACGTTTGCCTTTTCGGCAAGAGGCTGTGCCGCGGCCGAGCACCATGAGATGTTGCTTCTCTGGGAAAGCCCAGATCCCCAGTGCTGTTGTGCCTGTAGATAGGGCGCCTAGGCACCGTGAAGAGCAGCAAGAGCTTTCAGGGCTGGGCCCTTCCCTGTGGGAGAAGGAGCCGGACGTTTGCCTTTTCGGCAAGAGGCTCTGCCGCGGCCGAGCGCCATGAGATGTTGCTTCTCTGGGAAAGCCCAGATCCCCAGTGCTGTTGTGCCTGTAGATAGGGCAGCAAGGTTAGGTGAAGAGCAGCAAGAGCTTTCAGGGCTGGGCCTCTCCCTGTGGGAGAAGGAGCCGGACGTTTGCCTTTTCGGCAAGAGGCTCTGCCGCGGCCGAGCGCCATGAGATGTTGCTTCTCTGGGAAAGCCCAGATCCCCAGTGCTGTTGTGCCTGTAGATAGGGTGCCAAGGCACCGTGAAGAGCAGCAAGAGCTTTCAGGGCTGGGCCCTTCCCTGTGGCAGAAGGAACCGGACGTTTTCCTTTTCGGCAAGAGGCTATGCCGCGGCCGAGCGCCATGAGATGTTGCTTCTCTGGAAAGCCCAGATCCCCAGGCTGTTGTGCCTGTAGATAGGGCGCCAAGGTTAGGTGAAGAGCAGCAAGAGCTTTCAGGGCTGGGCCCTTCCCTGTGGGAGAAGGAGCCGGACGTTTGCCTTTTCGGCAAGAGGCTCTGCCGCGGCGAGCGCCATGAGATGTTGCGTCTCTGGGAAAGCCCAGACCCCCAGTGCTGTTGTGCCTGTAGATAGGGCGCCAAGGGACCGTGAAGAGCAGCAAGAGCTTTCAGGGCTGGGCCCTTCCCTGTGGGAGAAGGAGCCGGACGTTTGCCTTTTCGGCAAGAGGCTCTGCCGCGGCCGAGCGCCATGAGATGTTGCGTCTCTGGGAAAGCCCAGACCCCCAGTGCTGTTGTGCCTGTAGATAGGGCACCAAGGCACCGTGAAGAGCAGCAACAGCTTTCAGGGCTGGGCCTTTCCCTGTGGGAGAAGGAGCCGGATGTTTGCCTTTTTGGTAAGAGGCTCTGCCGCGGCCGAGCGCCATGAGATGTTGCTTCTCTGGGAAAGCACAGATCCCCAGTGCTGTTGTGCCTGAAGATAGGGCGCCAAGGCACCGTGAAGAGCAGCAACAGCTTTCAGGGCTGGGCCCTTCCTTGTGGGAGAAGAAGATGCACGTTTGCCTATTCGACAAGAGGGTCTGCCGCGGCCGAGCGCCATGAGATGTTGCGTCTCTGGGAAGACACAGATCCCCAGTGCTGTTGTGCCTGAAGATAGGGCGCCAAGGCACCGTGAAGAGCAGCAACAGCTTTCAGGGCTGGGCCCTTCCTTGTGAGAGAAAGTGCCGGACGTTTGCCTTTTCGGCAAGAGGCTCTGCCGCGGCCGAGCGCCATGAGATGTTGCGTCTCTGGGAAAGCACAGATGCCCAGTGCTGTTGTGCCTGTAGATAGGGCACCAAGGCACCGTGAAGAGCAGCAACAGCTTTCAGGGCTGGGCCCTTCCCTGTAGGAGAAGGAGCCGGACGTTTGCCTTTTTGGCAAGAGGCTCTTCCGCGGCCGAGCGCCATGAGATGTTGCGTCTCTGGGAAAGCCCAGGTCCCCAGTGCTGTTGTGCCTGTAGATAGGGCACCAAGGCACCATGAAGAGCAGCAACAGCTTTCAGGGCTGGGCCCTTCCCTGTGGGAGAAGGATTCGCACGTTTGCCTTTTCGGCAAGAGGGTCTTCCACGGCCGAGCGCCATGAGATGTTGAGTCTCTGGGAAAGCCCAGATGCCCAGTGCTGTTGTGCCTGTAGATAGGGCGCCAAGGCACCGTGAAGAGCAGCAACAGCTTTCAGGGCTGGGCCTTTTCCTGTGGGAGAAGGGGCCGCACGTTTGCCTTTTCGGCAAGAGGCTCTGCCGCGGCCGAGCGCCATGAGATGTTGCATCTCTGGAAAAGCCCAGACCACCAGGGCTGTTGTGCCTGTAGATAGGGCACCATGGCACCGTGAAAAGCAGCAACAGCTTTCTGGGCTGGGCACTTAATGTGGGAGAAGGAGCCGGACGTTTGCCTTTTTGGCAAGAGGCTCTGCCGCGGCCGAGCGCCATGAGATGTTGGTTCTCTGGGAAAGCACAGATCCCCAGTGCTGTTGTGCCTGCAGATAGGGTGCTAAGGCACCGTGAAGAGCAGCAACAGCTTTCAGGGCTGGGCCCTTCCCTGTGGGAGAATGTGCCAGACGTTTGCCTTTTCGGCAAGAGGCTCTGCCGCGGCCGAGCGCCATGAGATGTTGCGTCTCTGGGAAAGTCCAGATCCCCAGTGCTGTTGTGCCTTTAGATAGGGCACCAAGGCACCGTGAAGAGTAGCAACAGCTTTCAGGGCTGGGCACTTGCCTGTGGGAGAAGGAGCCGGACGTTTGCCTTTTTGGCAAGAGGCTCTGCCGTGGCCGAGCACCATGAGATGTTGGTTCTCTGGGAAAGCACAGATCCCCAGTGCTGTTGTGCCTGTAGATAGGGCACCAAGGCACCGTGAAGAGCAGCAACAGCGTTCAGGGCTGGGCCCTTCCTTGTGGGAGAAGGAGCCGGACGTTTCCCTTTTCGGCAAGAGGGTCTGCCGCGGCCGAGCGCCATGAGATGTTGCGTCTCTGGGAAAGCCCAGACCCCCAGTGCTGTTGTGCCTGTAGATAGGTCACCAAGGCACCGTGAAGAGCAGCAACAGCTTTCAGGGCTGGGCCCTTCCCTGTGGGAGAAGGAGCCGGATGTTTGCCTTTTCGGCAAGAGGCTCTGCCGCGGCCGAGCGCCATGAGATGTTGCTTCTCTGGGAAAGCCCAGATCCCCAGTGCTGTTTTGCCTGTAGATAGGGTGCCAAGGTTAGGTGAAGAGCAGCAAGAGCTTTCAGGGCTGGGCCTCTCCCTGTGGGAGAAGGAGCCGGACGTTTGCCTTTTCGGCAAGAGGCTCTGCCGCGGCCGAGCGCCATGAGATGTTGGTTCTCTGGGAAAGCCCAGATCCCCAGTGCTGTTTTGCCTGTAGATAGGGTGCCAAGGTTAGGTGAAGAGCAGCAAGAGCTTTCAGGGCTGGGCCTCTCCCTGTGGGAGAAGGAGCCGGACGTTTGCCTTTTCGGCAAGAGGCTCTGCCGCGGCCGAGCGCCATGAGATGTTGCTTCTCTGGTAAAGCACAGATCCCCAGTGCTGTTGTGCCTGTAGATAGGGCGCCAAGGTTAGGTGAACAGCAGCAAGAGCTTTCAGGGCTGGGCCCTTCCCTGTGGGAGAAGGAGCCGCACTTTTGCTTTTTCGGTTAGAGGCTCTGCCACAGCCGAGAGCCATGATATATTGCTTCTCTGGGAAAGCCCAGATCCCCAGTGCTGTTGTGCCTGTAGATAGGGCGCCAAGGCACCGTGAAGAGCAGCAAGAGCTTTCAGGGCTGGGCCCTTCCCTGTGGGAGAAGGAGCCGGACGTTTGCCTTTTCGGCAAGAGGCTCTGCCGCGGCCAAGCGCCATGAGATGTTGCTTCTCTGGGAAAGCCCAGATCCCCAGTGCTGTTGTGCCTGTAGATAGGGCGCCAAGGCACCGTGAAGAGCAGCAAGAGCTTTCAGGGCTGGGCCCTTCCCTGTGGGAGAAGGAGCCGGACGTTTGCCTTTTCGGCAAGAGGCTCTGCCGCGGCCGAGCGCCATGAGATGTTGCTTCTCTGGTAAAGCCCAGATCCCCAGTGCTGTTGTGCCTGTAGATAGGGCAGCAAGGTTAGGTGAAGAGCAGCAAGAGCTTTCAGGGCTGGGCCTCTCCCTGTGGGAGAAGGAGCCGGACGTTTGCCTTTTCGGCAAGAGGCTCTGCCGCGGCCGAGCGCCATGAGATGTTGCTTCTCTGGGAAAGCCCAGATCCCCAGTGCTGTTGTGCCTGTAGATAGGGTGCCAAGGCACCGTGAAGAGCAGCAAGAGCTTTCAGGGCTGGGCCCTTCCCTGTGGCAGAAGGAGCCGGATGTTTGCCTTTTCGGCAAGTGGCTATGCCGCGGCCGAGCGCCATGAGATGTTGCTTCTCTGGGAAAGCCCAGATCCCCAGTGCTGTTGTGCCTGTAGATAGGGCACCAAGGCACCGTGAAGAGCAGCAAGAGCTTTCAGGGCTGGGCCCTTCCCTGTGGGAGAAGGAGCCGGACGTTTGCCTTTTCGGCAAGAGGCTCTGCCGCGGCCGAGCGCCATGAGATGTTGCTTCTCTGGGAAAGCCCAGATCCCCAGGCTGTTGTGCCTGTAGATAGGGCACCAAGGCACCGTGAAGAGCAGCAACAGCTTTCAGGGCTGGGCCTTTCCCTGTGGGAGAAGGAGCCGGATGTTTGCCTTTTTGGTAAGAGGCTCTGCCGCGGCCGAGCGCCATGAGATGTTGCTTCTCTGGGAAAGCACAGATCCCCAGTGCTGTTGTGCCTGAAGATAGGGCGCCAAGGCACCGTGAAGAGCAGCAACAGCTTTCAGGGCTGGGCCCTTCCTTGTGGGAGAAGAAGATGCACGTTTGCCTATTCGACAAGAGGGTCTGCCGCGGCCGAGCGCCATGAGATGTTGCGTCTCTGGGAAGACACAGATCCCCAGTGCTGTTGTGCCTGAAGATAGGGCGCCAAGGCACCGTGAAGAGCAGCAACAGCTTTCAGGGCTGGGCCCTTCCTTGTGAGAGAAAGTGCCGGACGTTTGCCTTTTCGGCAAGAGGCTCTGCCGCGGCCGAGCGCCATGAGATGTTGCGTCTCTGGGAAAGCACAGATGCCCAGTGCTGTTGTGCCTGTAGATAGGGCACCAAGGCACCGTGAAGAGCAGCAACAGCTTTCAGGGCTGGGCCCTTCCCTGTAGGAGAAGGAGCCGGACGTTTGCCTTTTTGGCAAGAGGCTCTTCCGCGGCCGAGCGCCATGAGATGTTGCGTCTCTGGGAAAGCCCAGGTCCCCAGTGCTGTTGTGCCTGTAGATAGGGCACCAAGGCACCATGAAGAGCAGCAACAGCTTTCAGGGCTGGGCCCTTCCCTGTGGGAGAAGGATTCGCACGTTTGCCTTTTCGGCAAGAGGGTCTTCCACGGCCGAGCGCCATGAGATGTTGAGTCTCTGGGAAAGCCCAGATGCCCAGTGCTGTTGTGCCTGTAGATAGGGCGCCAAGGCACCGTGAAGAGCAGCAACAGCTTTCAGGGCTGGGCCTTTTCCTGTGGGAGAAGGGGCCGCACGTTTGCCTTTTCGGCAAGAGGCTCTGCCGCGGCCGAGCGCCATGAGATGTTGCATCTCTGGAAAAGCCCAGACCACCAGGGCTGTTGTGCCTGTAGATAGGGCACCATGGCACCGTGAAAAGCAGCAACAGCTTTCTGGGCTGGGCACTTAATGTGGGAGAAGGAGCCGGACGTTTGCCTTTTTGGCAAGAGGCTCTGCCGCGGCCGAGCGCCATGAGATGTTGGTTCTCTGGGAAAGCACAGATCCCCAGTGCTGTTGTGCCTGCAGATAGGGTGCTAAGGCACCGTGAAGAGCAGCAACAGCTTTCAGGGCTGGGCCCTTCCCTGTGGGAGAATGTGCCAGACGTTTGCCTTTTCGGCAAGAGGCTCTGCCGCGGCCGAGCGCCATGAGATGTTGCGTCTCTGGGAAAGTCCAGATCCCCAGTGCTGTTGTGCCTTTAGATAGGGCACCAAGGCACCGTGAAGAGTAGCAACAGCTTTCAGGGCTGGGCACTTGCCTGTGGGAGAAGGAGCCGGACGTTTGCCTTTTTGGCAAGAGGCTCTGCCGTGGCCGAGCACCATGAGATGTTGGTTCTCTGGGAAAGCACAGATCCCCAGTGCTGTTGTGCCTGTAGATAGGGCACCAAGGCACCGTGAAGAGCAGCAACAGCGTTCAGGGCTGGGCCCTTCCTTGTGGGAGAAGGAGCCGGACGTTTCCCTTTTCGGCAAGAGGGTCTGCCGCGGCCGAGCGCCATGAGATGTTGCGTCTCTGGGAAAGCCCAGACCCCCAGTGCTGTTGTGCCTGTAGATAGGTCACCAAGGCACCGTGAAGAGCAGCAACAGCTTTCAGGGCTGGGCCCTTCCCTGTGGGAGAAGGAGCCGGATGTTTGCCTTTTCGGCAAGAGGCTCTGCCGCGGCCGAGCGCCATGAGATGTTGCTTCTCTGGGAAAGCCAGATCCCCAGTGCTGTTTTGCCTGTAGATAGGGTGCCAAGGTTAGGTGAAGAGCAGCAAGAGCTTTCAGGGCTGGGCCTCTCCCTGTGGGAGAAGGAGCCGGACGTTTGCCTTTTCGGCAAGAGGCTCTGCCGCGGCCGAGCGCCATGAGATGTTGGTTCTCTGGGAAAGCCCAGATCCCCAGTGCTGTTTTGCCTGTAGATAGGGTGCCAAGGTTAGGTGAAGAGCAGCAAGAGCTTTCAGGGCTGGGCCTCTCCCTGTGGGAGAAGGAGGCCGGACGTTTGCCTTTTCGGCAAGAGGCTCTGCCGCGGCCGAGCGCCATGAGATGTTGCTTCTCTGGTAAAGCACAGATCCCCAGTGCTGTTGTGCCTGTAGATAGGGCGCCAAGGTTAGGTGAACAGCAGCAAGAGCTTTCAGGGCTGGGCCCTTCCCTGTGGGAGAAGGAGCCGCACTTTTGCTTTTTCGGTTAGAGGCTCTGCCACAGCCGAGAGCCATGATATATTGCTTCTCTGGGAAAGCCCAGATCCCCAGTGCTGTTGTGCCTGTAGATAGGGCGCCAAGGCACCGTGAAGAGCAGCAAGAGCTTTCAGGGCTGGGCCCTTCCCTGTGGGAGAAGGAGCCGGACGTTTGCCTTTTCGGCAAGAGGCTCTGCCGCGGCCAAGCGCCATGAGATGTTGCTTCTCTGGGAAAGCCCAGATCCCCAGTGCTGTTGTGCCTGTAGATAGGGCGCCAAGGCACCGTGAAGAGCAGCAAGAGCTTTCAGGGCTGGGCCCTTCCCTGTGGGAGAAGGAGCCGGACGTTTGCCTTTTCGGCAAGAGGCTCTGCCGCGGCCGAGCGCCATGAGATGTTGCTTCTCTGGTAAAGCCCAGATCCCCAGTGCTGTTGTGCCTGTAGATAGGGCAGCAAGGTTAGGTGAAGAGCAGCAAGAGCTTTCAGGGCTGGGCCTCTCCCTGTGGGAGAAGGAGCCGGACGTTTGCCTTTTCGGCAAGAGGCTCTGCCGCGGCCGAGCGCCATGAGATGTTGCTTCTCTGGGAAAGCCCAGATCCCCAGTGCTGTTGTGCCTGTAGATAGGGTGCCAAGGCACCGTGAAGAGCAGCAAGAGCTTTCAGGGCTGGGCCCTTCCCTGTGGCAGAAGGAGCCGGATGTTTGCCTTTTCGGCAAGTGGCTATGCCGCGGCCGAGCGCCATGAGATGTTGCTTCTCTGGGAAAGCCCAGATCCCCAGTGCTGTTGTGCCTGTAGATAGGGCACCAAGGCACCGTGAAGAGCAGCAAGAGCTTTCAGGGCTGGGCCCTTCCCTGTGGGAGAAGGAGCCGGACGTTTGCCTTTTCGGCAAGAGGCTCTGCCGCGGCCGAGCGCCATGAGATGTTGCTTCTCTGGGAAAGCCCAGATCCCCAGGCTGTTGTGCCTGTAGATAGGGCGCCAAGGCACCGTGAAGAGCAGCAACAGCTTTCAGGGCTGGGGCCTTCCCTGTGGGAGAAGGAGCCGGACGTTTGCCTTTTCGGCAAGAGGCTCTGCCGCGGCCGAGCGCCATGAGATGTTGCTTCTCTGGGAAAGCACAGATCCCCAGTGCTGTTGTGCCTGAAGATAGGGCGCCAAGGCACCGTGAAGAGCAGCAAGAGCTTTCAGGGCTGGGCCCTTCCCTGTGGAAGAAGGAGCCGGACATTTGCCTTTTCGGCAAGAGGCTCTGCCGCGGGCCGAGCGCCATGAGATGTTGCTTCTCTGGGAAAGCACAGATCCCCAGTGCTGTTGTGCCTGAAGATAGGGCGCCAAGGCACCGTGAAGAGCAGCAAGAGCTTTCAGGGCTGGGCCCTTCCCTGTGGAAGAAGGAGCCGGACATTTGCCTTTTCGGCAAGAGGCTCTGCCGCGGCCGAGCGCCATGAGGTGTTGCGTTCCTGGGAAAGCCCAGATCCCCAGTGCTGTTGTGCCTGTAGATAGGTCGCCAAGGCACCGTGAAGAGCAGCAACAGCTTTCAGGGCTGGGCCCTTCCTTGTGGGAGAAGAAGACGCACGTTTGCCTATTCGACAAGAGGGTCTGCCGCGGCCGAGCGCCATGAGATGTTGCGTCTCTGGGAAGACACAGATCCCCAGTGCTGTTGTGCCTGAAGATAGGGCGCCAAGGGACCGTGAAGAGCAGCAACAGCTTTCAGGGCTGGGCCCTTCCTTGTGAGAGAAAGTGCCGGACGTTTGCCTTTTCGGCAAGAGGCTCTGCCGCGGCCGAGCGCCATGAGATGTTGCGTCTCTGGGAAAGCACAGATGCCCAGTGCTGTTGTGCCTGTAGATAGGGCGCCAAGGCACCGTGAAGAGCAGCAACAGCTTTCAGGGCTGGGCCATTCCCTGTGGGAGAAGGAGCCGGACGTTTGCCTTTTCGGCAAGAGGCTCTGCCGCGGCCGAGCGCCATGAGATGTTGCTTCTCTGGGAAAGCCCAGATCCCCAGGCTGTTGTGCCTGTAGATAGGGCGCCAAGGTTAGGTGAAGAGCAGCAAGAGCTTTCAGGGCTGGGCCCTTCCCTGTGGGAGAAGGAGCCGGACGTTTGCCTTTTCGGCAAGAGGCTCTGCCGCGGCCCGAGCGCCATGAGATGTTGCGTCTCTGGGAAAGCCCAGACCCCCAGTGCTGTTGTGCCTGTAGATACGGCGCCATGGGACCGTGAACAGCAGCAACAGCTTTCAGGGCTGGGCCCTTCCCTGTGGGAGAAGGAGCCGGACGTTTGCCTTTTCGGCAAGAGGCTCTGCCGCGGCCGAGCGCCATGAGATGTTGCTTCTCTGGGAAAGCCCAGATCCCCAGTGCTGTTGTGCCTGTAGATAGGGCAGCAAGGTTAGGTGAAGAGCAGCAAGAGCTTTCAGGGCTGGGCCTCTCCCTGTGGGAGAAGGAGCCGGACGTTTGCCTTTTCGGCAAGAGGCTCTGCCGCGGCCGAGCGCCATGAGATGTTGCTTCTCTGGGAAAGCCCAGATCCCCAGTGCTGTTGTGCCTGTAGATAGGGTGCCAAGGCACCGTGAAGAGCAGCAACAGCTTTCAGGGCTGGGCCCTTCCCTGTGGCAGAAGGAACCGGACGTTTGCCTTTTCGGCAAGAGGCTATGCCGCGGCCGAGCGCCATGAGATGTTGCTTCTCTGGGAAAGCCCAGATCCCCAGTGCTGTTGTGCCTGTAGATAGGGCGCCAAGGCACCGTGAAGAGCAGCAAGAGCTTTCAGGGCTGGGCCCTTCCCTGTGGGAGAAGGAGCCGGACGTTTGCCTTTTCGGCAAGAGGCTCTGCCGCGGCCGAGCGCCATGAGATGTTGCTTCTCTGGGAAAGCCCAGATCCCCAGGCTGTTGTGCCTGTAGATAGGGCGCCAAGGTTAGGTGAAGAGCAGCAAGAGCTTTCAGGGCTGGGCCCTTCCCTGTGGGAGAAGGAGCCGGACGTTTGCCTTTTCGGCAAGAGGCTCTGCCGCGGCCGAGCGCCATGAGATGTTGCGTCTCTGGGAAAGCCCAGACCCCCAGTGCTGTTGTGCCTGTAGATAGGGCGCCAAGGCACCGTGAAGAGCAGCAAGAGCTTTCAGGGCTGGGCCTTTCCCTGTGGGAGAAGGAGCCGGATGTTTGCCTTTTTGGCAAGAGGCTCTGCCGCGGCCGAGCGCCATGAGATGTTGGTTCTCTGGGAAAGCACAGATCCCCAGTGCTGTTGTGCCTGAAGATAGGGCGCCAAGGCACCGTGAAGAGCAGCAAGAGCTTTCAGGGCTGGGCCCTTCCCTGTGGAAGAAGGAGCCGGACATTTGCCTTTTCGGCAAGAGGCTCTGCCGCGGCCGAGCGCCATGAGGTGTTGCTTTCCTGGGAAAGCACAGATCCCCAGTGCTGTTGTGCCTGTAGATAGGTCGCCAAGGCACCGTGAAGAGCAGCAACAGCTTTCAGGGCTGGGCCCTTCCTTGCGGGAGAAGAAGACGCACGTTTGCCTATTCGACAAGAGGGTCTGCCGCGGCCGAGCGCCATGAGATGTTGCGTCTCTGGGAAGACACAGATCCCCAGTGCTGTTGTGCCTGAAGATAGGGCGCCAAGGGACCGTGAAGAGCAGCAACAGCTTTCAGGGCTGGGCCCTTCCTTGTGAGAGAAAGTGCCGGACGTTTGCCTTTTCGGCAAGAGGCTCTGCCGCGGCCGAGCGCCATGAGATGTTGCGTCTCTGGGAAAGCACAGATGCCCAGTGCTGTTGTGCCTGTAGATAGGGCGCCAAGGCACCGTGAAGAGCAGCAACAGCTTTCAGGGCTGGGCCATTCCCTGTGGGAGAAGGAGCCGGACGTTTGCCTTTTCGGCAAGAGGCTCTGCCGCGGCCGAGCGCCATGAGATGTTGCTTCTCTGGGAAAGCCCAGATCCCCAGGCTGTTGTGCCTGTAGATAGGGCGCCAAGGTTAGGTGAAGAGCAGCAAGAGCTTTCAGGGCTGGGCCCTTCCCTGTGGGAGAAGGAGCCGGACGTTTGCCTTTTCGGCAAGAGGCTCTGCCGCGGCCGAGCGCCATGAGATGTTGCGTCTCTGGGAAAGCCCAGACCCCCAGTGCTGTTGTGCCTGTAGATACGGCGCCATGGGACCGTGAACAGCAGCAACAGCTTTCAGGGCTGGGCCCTTCCCTGTGGGAGAAGGAGCCGGACGTTTGCCTTTTCGGCAAGAGGCTCTGCCGCGGCCGAGCGCCATGAGATGTTGCTTCTCTGGGAAAGCCCAGATCCCCAGTGCTGTTGTGCCTGTAGATAGGGCAGCAAGGTTAGGTGAAGAGCAGCAAGAGCTTTCAGGGCTGGGCCTCTCCCTGTGGGAGAAGGAGCCGGACGTTTGCCTTTTCGGCAAGAGGCTCTGCCGCGGCCGAGCGCCATGAGATGTTGCTTCTCTGGGAAAGCCCAGATCCCCAGTGCTGTTGTGCCTGTAGATAGGGTGCCAAGGCACCGTGAAGAGCAGCAACAGCTTTCAGGGCTGGGCCCTTCCCTGTGGCAGAAGGAACCGGACGTTTGCCTTTTCGGCAAGAGGCTATGCCGCGGCCGAGCGCCATGAGATGTTGCTTCTCTGGGAAAGCCCAGATCCCCAGTGCTGTTGTGCCTGTAGATAGGGCGCCAAGGCACCGTGAAGAGCAGCAAGAGCTTTCAGGGCTGGGCCCTTCCCTGTGGGAGAAGGAGCCGGACGTTTGCCTTTTCGGCAAGAGGCTCTGCCGCGGCCGAGCGCCATGAGATGTTGCTTCTCTGGGAAAGCCCAGATCCCCAGGCTGTTGTGCCTGTAGATAGGGCGCCAAGGTTAGGTGAAGAGCAGCAAGAGCTTTCAGGGCTGGGCCCTTCCCTGTGGGAGAAGGAGCCGGACGTTTGCCTTTTCGGCAAGAGGCTCTGCCGCGGCCGAGCGCCATGAGATGTTGCGTCTCTGGGAAAGCCCAGACCCCCAGTGCTGTTGTGCCTGTAGATAGGGCGCCAAGGCACCGTGAAGAGCAGCAAGAGCTTTCAGGGCTGGGCCTTTCCCTGTGGGAGAAGGAGCCGGATGTTTGCCTTTTTGGCAAGAGGCTCTGCCGCGGCCGAGCGCCATGAGATGTTGGTTCTCTGGGAAAGCACAGATCCCCAGTGCTGTTGTGCCTGAAGATAGGGCGCCAAGGCACCGTGAAGAGCAGCAAGAGCTTTCAGGGCTGGGCCCTTCCCTGTGGAAGAAGGAGCCGGACATTTGCCTTTTCGGCAAGAGGCTCTGCCGCGGCCGAGCGCCATGAGGTGTTGCTTTCCTGGGAAAGCACAGATCCCCAGTGCTGTTGTGCCTGTAGATAGGTCGCCAAGGCACCGTGAAGAGCAGCAACAGCTTTCAGGGCTGGGCCCTTCCTTGCGGGAGAAGAAGACGCACGTTTGCCTATTCGACAAGAGGGTCTGCCGCGGCCGAGCGCCATGAGATGTTGCGTCTCTGGGAAGACACAGATCCCCAGTGCTGTTGTGCCTGAAGATAGGGCGCCAAGGGACCGTGAAGAGCAGCAACAGCTTTCAGGGCTGGGCCCTTCCTTGTGAGAGAAAGTGCCGGACGTTTGCCTTTTCGGCAAGAGGCTCTGCCGCGGCCGAGCGCCATGAGATGTTGCGTCTCTGGGAAAGCACAGATGCCCAGTGCTGTTGTGCCTGTAGATAGGGCGCCAAGGCACCGTGAAGAGCAGCAACAGCTTTCAGGGCTGGGCCCTTCCCTGTGGGAGAAGGAGCCGGACGTTTGCCTTTTTGGCAAGAGGCTCTGCCGCGGCCGAGCGCCATGAGATGTTGCGTCTCTGGGAAAGCCCAGGTCCCCAGTGCTGTTGTGCCTGTAGATAGGGCAGCAAGGTTAGGTGAAGAGCAGCAAGAGCTTTCAGGGCTGGGCCTCTCCCTGTGGGAGAATGAGCCGGACGTTTGCCATTTCGGCAAGAGGCTCTGCCGCGGCCCGAGCGCCATGAGATGTTGCGCATCTGGGAAAGCCCAGATCTCCACTGCTGTTGTGCCTGTAGATAGGGTGCCAAGGCACCGTGAAGAGCATCAAGAGCTTTCAGGGCTGGGCCCTTCCCTGTGGCAGAAGGAACCGGACGTTTGCCTTTTCGGCAAGAGGCTATGCCGCGGCCGAGCGCCATGAGATGTTGCTTCTCTGGGAAAGCCCAGATCCGCAGTGCTGTTGTGCCTGTAGATAGGGCGCCAAGGCACCGTGAAGAGCAGCAAGAGCTTTCAGGGCTGGGCCCTTCCCTGTGGGAGAATGAGCCGGACGTTTGCCTTTTCGGCAAGAGGCTCTGCCGCGGCCGAGCGCCATGAGATGTTGCTTCTCTGGGAAAGCCCAGATCCCCAGTGCTGTTGTGCCTGTAGATAGGGCACCAAGGCACCGTGAAGAGCAGCAACAGCTTTCAGGGCTGGGCCCTTCCTTGTGGGAGAAGGAGGCGGACGTTTGCCTTTTCGGCAAGAGGCTCTGCCGCGGCCGAGCGCCATGAGATGTTGCGTCTCTGGGAAAACACAGATCCCCAGTGCTGTTGTGCCTGTAGATAGGGTGCTAAGGCACCGTGAAGAGCAGCAAGAGCTTTCAGGGCTGGGCCCTTCCCTGTGGGAGAAGGAGCCGGACGTTTGCCTTTTCGGCAAGAGGCTCTGCTGCGGCCGTGCGCCATGAGATGTTGCTTCTCTGGGAAAGTCCAGATCCCCAGTGCTGTTGTGCCTGTAGATAGGGCGCCATGGGACCATGAAGAGAAGCAAGAGCTTTCAGGGCTGGGCCCTTCCCTGTGGGAGAAAGAGCCGGACGTTTGCCTTTTCCGCAAGAGGCTCTGCCGCGGCCAAGCGCCATGAGATGCTGCGTCTCTGGGAAAGCCCAGATCCCCAGTGCTGTTGTGCCTGTAGATAGGGTACCAAGGCACCGTGAAGAGCAGCAACACCTTTCACGGCTGGGCCCTTCCCTGTGGCAGAAGGAGCCGGACATTTGTCTTTTCGGCAAGAGGCTCTTCCGCGCCGAGCGCCATGAGATGTTGCTTCTCTGGTAAAGCACAGATCCCCAGTGCTGTTGTGCCTGTAGATAGGGCGCCAAGGTTAGGTGAACAGCAGCAACAGCTTTCAGGGCTGGGCCCTTCCCTGTGGGAGAAGGAGCCGGACGTTTGCCTTTTCGGTTAGAGGCTCTGCCACAGCCGAGCGCCATGATATGTTGCTTCTCTGGGAAAGCCCAGATCCCCAGTGCTGTTGTGCCTGTAGATAGGGCGCCAAGGCACCGTGAAGAGCAGCAACAGCTTTCAGGGCTGGGCCCTTCGCTGTCGGAGAAGGAGCCGGACGTTTGCCTTTTCGGCAAGAGGCTATGCCGCGGCCGAGCGCCATGAGATGTTGCTTCTCTGGGAAAGCCCAGATCCCCAGTGCTGTTTTGCCTGTAGATAGGGTGCCAATGTTAGGTGAAGAGCAGCAAGAGCTTTCAGGGCTGGGCCTCTCCCTGTGGGAGAAGGAGCCGGACGTTTGCCTTTTCGGCAAGAGGCTCTGCCGCGGCCAAGCGCCATGAGATGTTGCTTCTCTGGGAAAGCCCAGATCTCCACTGCTGTTGTGCCTGTAGATAGGGTGCCAAGGCACCGTGAAGAGCATCAAGAGCTTTCAGGGCTGGGCCCTTCCCTGTGGGAGAAGGAGCCGGACGTTTGCCTTTTCGGCAAGAGGCCCTGCCGCGGCCGAGCGCCATGGGATGTTGCTTCTCTGGGAAAGCCCAGATCCCCAGTGCTGTTGTGCCTGTAGATAGGGCGCCAAGGTTAGGTGAAGAGCAGCAACAGCTTTAAGGGCGGGGCCCTTCCTTGTGGGAGAAGGAGCCGGACGTTTGCCTTTTCGGCAAGAGGCTCTGCCGCGGCCGAGCGCCATGAGATGTTGCGTCTCTGGGAAAACACAGATCCCCAGTGCTGTTGTGCCTGTAGATAGGGCACTAAGGCACCGTGAAGAGCAGCAACAGCTTTCAGGGCTGGGCCCTTCCCTGTGGGAGAAGGAGCCGGACGTTTGCCTTTTTGGCAAGAGGCTCTGCCGCGGCCGTGCGCCATGAGATGTTGCTTCTCTGGGACAGCCCAGATCCCCACTGCTGTTGTGCCTGTAGATAGGGTGCCAAGGTTAGGTGAAGAGCAGTAACAGCATTCAGGGCTGGGCCCTTCCCTGTGGGAGAAGGAGCCGGACGTTTGCCTTTTCGGCAAGAGGCTCTGCCGCGGCCGAGCGCCATGAGATGTTGCTTCTCTGGGAAAGCCCAGATCCCCAGTGCTGTTGTGCCTGTAGATAGGGTACCAAGGCACCGTGAAGAGCAGCAACAGCTTTCAGGGCTGGGCCCTTCCCTGTGGGAGAAGGAGCCGGACATTTGTCTTTTCGGCAAGAGGCTCTTCCGCGGCCGAGCGCCATGAGATGTTGCTTCTCTGGTAAAGCCCAGATCCCCAGTGCTGTTGTGCCTGTAGATAGGGCGCCAAGGTTAGGTGAACAGCAGCAACAGCTTTCAGGGCTGGGCCCTTCCCTGTGGGAGAAGGAGCCGCACTTTTGCTTTTTCGGTTAGAGGCTCTGCCACAGCCGAGCGCCATGATATGTTGCTTCTCTGGGAAAGCCCAGATCCCCAGTGCTGTTGTGCCTGTAGATAGGGCGCCAAGGCACCGTGAAGAGCAGCAAGAGCTTTCAGGGCTGGGCCCTTCCCTGTGGGAGAATGAGCCGGACGTTTGCCTTTTCGGCAAGAGGCTGTGCCGCGGCCGAGCACCATGAGATGTTGCTTCTCTGGGAAAGCCCAGATCCCCAGTGCTGTTGTGCCTGTAGATAGGGCGCCTAGGCACCGTGAAGAGCAGCAAGAGCTTTCAGGGCTGGGCCCTTCCCTGTGGGAGAAGGAGCCGGACGTTTGCCTTTTCGGCAAGAGGCTCTGCCGCGGCCGAGCGCCATGAGATGTTGCTTCTCTGGGAAAGCCCAGATCCCCAGTGCTGTTGTGCCTGTAGATAGGGCAGCAAGGTTAGGTGAAGAGCAGCAAGAGCTTTCAGGGCTGGGCCTCTCCCTGTGGGAGAAGGAGCCGGACGTTTGCCTTTTCGGCAAGAGGCTCTGCCGCGGCCGAGCGCCATGAGATGTTGCTTCTCTGGGAAAGCCCAGATCCCCAGTGCTGTTGTGCCTGTAGATAGGGTGCCAAGGCACCGTGAAGAGCAGCAAGAGCTTTCAGGGCTGGGCCCTTCCCTGTGGCAGAAGGAACCGGACGTTTTCCTTTTCGGCAAGAGGCTATGCCGCGGCCGAGCGCCATGAGATGTTGCTTCTCTGGGAAAGCCCAGATCCCCAGGCTGTTGTGCCTGTAGATAGGGCGCCAAGGTTAGGTGAAGAGCAGCAAGAGCTTTCAGGGCTGGGCCCTTCCCTGTGGGAGAAGGAGCCGGACGTTTGCCTTTTCGGCAAGAGGCTCTGCCGCGGCGAGCGCCATGAGATGTTGCGTCTCTGGGAAAGCCCAGACCCCCAGTGCTGTTGTGCCTGTAGATAGGGCGCCAAGGCACCGTGAAGAGCAGCAAGAGCTTTCAGGGCTGGGCCCTTCCCTGTGGGAGAAGGAGCCGGACGTTTGCCTTTTCGGCAAGAGGCTCTGCCGCGGCCGAGCGCCATGAGATGTTGCGTCTCTGGGAAAGCCCAGACCCCCAGTGCTGTTGTGCCTGTAGATAGGGCACCAAGGCACCGTGAAGAGCAGCAACAGCTTTCAGGGCTGGGCCTTTCCCTGTGGGAGAAGGAGCCGGATGTTTGCCTTTTTGGTAAGAGGCTCTGCCGCGGCCGAGCGCCATGAGATGTTGCTTCTCTGGGAAAGCACAGATCCCCAGTGCTGTTGTGCCTGAAGATAGGGCGCCAAGGCACCGTGAAGAGCAGCAACAGCTTTCAGGGCTGGGCCCTTCCTTGTGGGAGAAGAAGACGCACGTTTGCCTATTCGACAAGAGGGTCTGCCGCGGCCGAGCGCCATGAGATGTTGCGTCTCTGGGAAGACACAGATCCCCAGTGCTGTTGTGCCTGAAGATAGGGCGCCAAGGCACCGTGAAGAGCAGCAACAGCTTTCAGGGCTGGGCCCTTCCTTGTGAGAGAAAGTGCCGGACGTTTGCCTTTTCGGCAAGAGGCTCTGCCGCGGCCGAGCGCCATGAGATGTTGCGTCTCTGGGAAAGCACAGATGCCCAGTGCTGTTGTGCCTGTAGATAGGGCACCAAGGCACCGTGAAGAGCAGCAACAGCTTTCAGGGCTGGGCCCTTCCCTGTAGGAGAAGGAGCCGGACGTTTGCCTTTTTGGCAAGAGGCTCTTCCGCGGCCGAGCGCCATGAGATGTTGCGTCTCTGGGAAAGCCCAGGTCCCCAGTGCTGTTGTGCCTGTAGATAGGGCACCAAGGCACCATGAAGAGCAGCAACAGCTTTCAGGGCTGGGCCCTTCCCTGTGGGAGAAGGATTCGCACGTTTGCCTTTTCGGCAAGAGGGTCTTCCACGGCCGAGCGCCATGAGATGTTGAGTCTCTGGGAAAGCCCAGATGCCCAGTGCTGTTGTGCCTGTAGATAGGGCGCCAAGGCACCGTGAAGAGCAGCAACAGCTTTCAGGGCTGGGCCTTTTCCTGTGGGAGAAGGGGCCGCACGTTTGCCTTTTCGGCAAGAGGCTCTGCCGCGGCCGAGCGCCATGAGATGTTGCATCTCTGGAAAAGCCCAGACCACCAGGGCTGTTGTGCCTGTAGATAGGGCGCCATGGCACCGTGAAAAGCAGCAACAGCTTTCTGGGCTGGGCACTTAATGTGGGAGAAGGAGCCGGACGTTTGCCTTTTTGGCAAGAGGCTCTGCCGCGGCCGAGCGCCATGAGATGTTGGTTCTCTGGGAAAGCACAGATCCCCAGTGCTGTTGTGCCTGCAGATAGGGTGCTAAGGCACCGTGAAGAGCAGCAACAGCTTTCAGGGCTGGGCCCTTCCCTGTGGGAGAATGTGCCAGACGTTTGCCTTTTCGGCAAGAGGCTCTGCCGCGGCCGAGCGCCATGAGATGTTGCGTCTCTGGGAAAGTCCAGATCCCCAGTGCTGTTGTGCCTTTAGATAGGGCACCAAGGCACCGTGAAGAGTAGCAACAGCTTTCAGGGCTGGGCACTTGCCTGTGGGAGAAGGAGCCGGACGTTTGCCTTTTTGGCAAGAGGCTCTGCCGTGGCCGAGCACCATGAGATGTTGGTTCTCTGGGAAAGCACAGATCCCCAGTGCTGTTGTGCCTGTAGATAGGGCACCAAGGCACCGTGAAGAGCAGCAACAGCGTTCAGGGCTGGGCCCTTCCTTGTGGGAGAAGGAGCCGGACGTTTCCCTTTTCGGCAAGAGGGTCTGCCGCGGCCGAGCGCCATGAGATGTTGCGTCTCTGGGAAAGCCCAGACCCCCAGTGCTGTTGTGCCTGTAGATAGGTCACCAAGGCACCGTGAAGAGCAGCAACAGCTTTCAGGGCTGGGCCCTTCCCTGTGGGAGAAGGAGCCGGATGTTTGCCTTTTCGGCAAGAGGCTCTGCCGCGGCCGAGCGCCATGAGATGTTGCTTCTCTGGGAAAGCCCAGATCCCCAGTGCTGTTTTGCCTGTAGATAGGGTGCCAAGGTTAGGTGAAGAGCAGCAAGAGCTTTCAGGGCTGGGCCTCTCCCTGTGGGAGAAGGAGCCGGACGTTTGCCTTTTCGGCAAGAGGCTCTGCCGCGGCCGAGCGCCATGAGATGTTGGTTCTCTGGGAAAGCCCAGATCCCCAGTGCTGTTTTGCCTGTAGATAGGGTGCCAAGGTTAGGTGAAGAGCAGCAAGAGCTTTCAGGGCTGGGCCTCTCCCTGTGGGAGAAGGAGCCGGACGTTTGCCTTTTCGGCAAGAGGCTCTGCCGCGGCCGAGCGCCATGAGATGTTGCTTCTCTGGTAAAGCACAGATCCCCAGTGCTGTTGTGCCTGTAGATAGGGCGCCAAGGTTAGGTGAACAGCAGCAAGAGCTTTCAGGGCTGGGCCCTTCCCTGTGGGAGAAGGAGCCGCACTTTTGCTTTTTCGGTTAGAGGCTCTGCCACAGCCGAGAGCCATGATATATTGCTTCTCTGGGAAAGCCCAGATCCCCAGTGCTGTTGTGCCTGTAGATAGGGCGCCAAGGCACCGTGAAGAGCAGCAAGAGCTTTCAGGGCTGGGCCCTTCCCTGTGGGAGAAGGAGCCGGACGTTTGCCTTTTCGGCAAGAGGCTCTGCCGCGGCCAAGCGCCATGAGATGTTGCTTCTCTGGGAAAGCCCAGATCCCCAGTGCTGTTGTGCCTGTAGATAGGGCGCCAAGGCACCGTGAAGAGCAGCAAGAGCTTTCAGGGCTGGGCCCTTCCCTGTGGGAGAAGGAGCCGGACGTTGGCCTTTTCGGCAAGAGGCTCTGCCGCGGCCGAGCGCCATGAGATGTTGCTTCTCTGGTAAAGCCCAGATCCCCAGTGCTGTTGTGCCTGTAGATAGGGCAGCAAGGTTAGGTGAAGAGCAGCAAGAGCTTTCAGGGCTGGGCCTCTCCCTGTGGGAGAAGGAGCCGGACGTTTGCCTTTTCGGCAAGAGGCTCTGCCGCGGCCGAGCGCCATGAGATGTTGCTTCTCTGGGAAAGCCCAGATCCCCAGTGCTGTTGTGCCTGTAGATAGGGTGCCAAGGCACCGTGAAGAGCAGCAAGAGCTTTCAGGGCTGGGCCCTTCCCTGTGGCAGAAGGAACCGGATGTTTGCCTTTTCGGCAAGTGGCTATGCCGCGGCCGAGCGCCATGAGATGTTGCTTCTCTGGGAAAGCCCAGATCCCCAGTGCTGTTGTGCCTGTAGATAGGGCACCAAGGCACCGTGAAGAGCAGCAAGAGCTTTCAGGGCTGGGCCCTTCCCTGTGGGAGAAGGAGCCGGACGTTTGCCTTTTCGGCAAGAGGCTCTGCCGCGGCCGAGCGCCATGAGATGTTGCTTCTCTGGGAAAGCCCAGATCCCCAGGCTGTTGTGCCTGTAGATAGGGCGCCAAGGCACCGTGAAGAGCAGCAACAGCTTTCAGGGCTGGGCCCTTCCCTGTGGGAGAAGGAGCCGGACGTTTGCCTTTTCGGCAAGAGGCTCTGCCGCGGCCGAGCGCCATGAGATGTTGCTTCTCTGGGAAAGCACAGATCCCCAGTGCTGTTGTGCCTGAAGATAGGGCGCCAAGGCACCGTGAAGAGCAGCAAGAGCTTTCAGGGCTGGGCCCTTCCCTGTGGAAGAAGGAGCCGGACATTTGCCTTTTCGGCAAGAGGCTCTGCCGCGGCCGAGCGCCATGAGGTGTTGCGTTCCTGGGAAAGTCCAGATCCCCAGTGCTGTTGTGCCTGTAGATAGGTCGCCAAGGCACCGTGAAGAGCAGCAACAGCTTTCAGGGCTGGGCCCTTCCCTGTGGGAGAAGAAGACGCACGTTTGCCTATTCGACAAGAGGGTCTGCCGCGGCCGAGCGCCATGAGATGTTGCGTCTCTGGGAAGACACAGATCCCCAGTGCTGTTGTGCCTGAAGATAGGGCGCCAAGGGACCGTGAAGAGCAGCAACAGCTTTCAGGGCTGGGCCCTTCCTTGTGAGAGAAAGTGCCGGACGTTTGCCTTTTCGGCAAGAGGCTCTGCCGCGGCCGAGCGCCATGAGATGTTGCGTCTCTGGGAAAGCACAGATGCCCAGTGCTGTTGTGCCTGTAGATAGGGCGCCAAGGCACCGTGAAGAGCAGCAACAGCTTTCAGGGCTGGGCCATTCCCTGTGGGAGAAGGGGCCGCACGTTTGCCTTTTCGGCAAGAGGCTCTGCCGCGGCCGAGCGCCATGAGATGTTGCATCTCTGGAAAAGCCCAGACCACCAGGGCTGTTGTGCCTGTAGATAGGGCACCATGGCACCGTGAAAAGCAGCAACAGCTTTCAGGGCTGGGCCCTTGCTTGTGGGAGAAGGAGCCGGACGTTTGCCTTTTCGGCAAGAGGCTCTGCCGCGGCCGAGCGCCATGAGATGTTGCGTCTCTGGGAAAGCACAGATCCGCAGTGCTGTTGTGCCTGTAGATAGGTGTCCAAGGCACCGTGAAGAGCAGCAATAGCTTTCAGGGCTTGGCTCTTCCCTGTGGGAGAAGGAGCCGGACGTTTGCCTTTTCGGCAAGAGGCTCTGCCGCGGCCGAACGCCATGAGTTGTTGCTTCTCTTGGAAAGCCGAGATCCCCAGTGCTGTTGTGACTGCAGATAGGGTGCTAAGGCACCGTGAAGAGCAGCAACAGCTTTCAGGGCTGGGCCCTTCCCTGTGGGAGAATGTGCCAGACGTTTGCCTTTTCGGCAAGAGGCTCTGCCGCGGCCGAGCGCCATGAGATGTTGCGTCTCTGGGAAAGCCCAGATCCCCAGTGCTGTTGTGCCTGTAGATAGGGCACCAAGGCACCGTGAAGAGCAGCAACAGCTTTCAGGGCTGGGCCCTTCCTTGTGGGAGAAGGAGCCGGACGTTTCCCTTTTTGGCAAGAGGCTCTGCCGCGGCCGAGCGCCATGAGATGTTGGTTCTCTGGGAAAGCACAGATCCCCAGTGCTGTTGTGCCTGTAGATACGTCGCCAAGGCACCGTGAAGAGCAGCAACAGCTTTCAGGGCTGGGCCCTTCCCTGTGGGAGAAGGAGCCAGACGTTTGCCTTTTCGGCAAGAGGCTCTGCCGCGGCCGAGCGCCATGAGATGTTGCGTCTCTGGGAAAGCCCAGAACCCCAGTGCTGTTGTGCCTGTAGATAGGGCGCCAAGGCACCGTGAAGAGCAGCAACAGCTTTCAGGGCTGGGCCCTTCCCTGTGGGAGAAGGAGCCGGACGTTTGCCTTTTCGGCAAGAGGCTCTGCCGCGGCCGAGCGCCATGAGATGTTGGTTCTCTGGGAAAGCACAGATCCCCAGTGCTGTTGTGCCTATAGATAGGGCAACAAGGCACCGTGAAGAGCAGCAACAGCTTTCAGGGCTGGGCCCTTCCTTGTGGGAGACGGAGCCGGACGTTTGCCTTTTCGGCAAGAGGCTCTGCCGCTGCTGAGCACCATGGGATGTTGCGTCTCTGGGAAAGCCCAGACCCCCGGTGCTGTTGTGCCTGTAGATAGGGTGCCAAGGCACCGTGAAGAGCAGCAAGAGCTTTCAGGGCTGGGCCCTTCCCTGTGGGAGAAGGAGCCGGACGTTTGCCTTTTCGGCAAGAGGCTCTGCCGCGGCCGATCGCCATGAGTTGTTGCTTCTCTTGGAAAGCCGAGATCCCCAGTGCTGTTGTGCCTGCAGATAGGGTGCTAAGGCACCGTGAAGAGCAGCAACAGCTTTCAGGGCTGGGCCCTTCCTTGTGGGAGAAGGAGCCGGACGTTTGCCTTTTCGGCAAGAGGCTCTGCCGCGGCCGAGCGCCATGGGATGTTGCGTCTCTGGGAAAGCCCAGAACCCCAGTGCTCTTGTGCCTGTAGATAGGGTGCCAAGGCACCATGAAGAGCAGCAACAGCTTTCAGGGCTGGGCCCTTCCTTGTGGGAGAAGGAGCCGGACGTTTGCCTTTTCGGCAAGAGGCTCTGCCGCGGCCGAGCGCCATGAGCTGTTGCGTCTCTGGGAAAGCCCAGAACCCCAGTGCTCTTGTGCCTGTAGATAGGGTGCCATGGGACCGTGAAGAGCAGCGACAGCTTTCAGGGCTGGGCCCTTCCCTGTGGGAGAAGGAATTGGACGTTTGCCTTTTCAGCAAGTGGCTCTGCCGCGGCCGAGCGCCATGAGATGTTGGTTCACTGGGAAAGCACAGATCCGCAGTGCTGTTGTGCCTGTAGATAGGACGCTAAGGCACAGTGAAGAGCAGCAACAGCTTTCAGGGCTGGGCCCTTCCCTGTGGGAGAAGGAGGCAGACGTTTGCCTTTTTGGCAAGAGGCTCTGCCGCGGCCGAGCGCCATGAGATGTTGCGTCTCTGGGAAAGCCCAGATCCCCACTGCTGTTGTGCCTGTAGATAGGGCGCCAAGGCATCGTGAAGAGCAGCAACAGCTTTCAGGGCTGGGCCCTTCCCTGTGGCAGAAGGAGCCGCACATTTGCCTTTTCGGCAAGAGGCTCTGCCGCTGCCGAGCGCCTTGAGATGTTGCGTCTCTGGGAAAGACCAGATCCCCAGTGCTGTTGTGCCTGTAGATAGGGCGCCAAGGCACCGTGAAGAGCAGGAAGAGCTTTCAGGGCTGAGCCCTTCCCTGTGGGAGAATGAGCCGGACGTTTGCCTTTTAGGCAAGAGGCTCTGCCGCGGCCGAGCGCCATGAGATGTTGCTTCTCTGGGAAAGCCCAGATCCCCAATGCTGTTGTGCCTGTAGATAGGGCGCCAAGGCACCGTGAAGAGCAGCAAGAGCTTTCAGGGCTGGGCCCTTCCCTGTGGGAGAATGAGCCGGACGTTTGCCTTTTAGGCAAGAGGCTCTGCCGCGGCCGAGCGCCATGAGATGTTGCTTCTCTGGGAAAGCCCAGATCCCCAGTGCTGTTGTGCCTGTAGATAGGGCAGCAAGGTTAGGTGAAGAGTAGCAACAGCTTTCAGGGCTGGGCCTCTCCCTGTGGGAGAAGGAGCCGGACGTTTGCCTTTTCTGCAAGAGGCTCTGCCGCGGCCGAGCGCCATGAGATGTTTCTTCTCTGGGAAAGCCCAGATCCCCAGTGCTGTTGTGCCTGTAGATAGGGCACCAAGGCACCGTGAAGAGTAGCAACAGCTTTCAGGGCTGGGCCCTTCCCTGTGGGAGAAGGAGCCGCACTTTTGCTTTTTCGGTTAGAGGCTCTGCCACGGCCGAGCGCCATGAGATGTTGCGTCTCTGGGAAAGACCAGATCCCCAGTGCTGTTGTGCCTGTAGATAGGGCGCCAAGGCACCGTGAAGAGCATCAAGAGCTTTCAGGGCTGAGCCCTTCCCTGTGGGAGAATGAGCCGGACGTTTGCCTTTTAGGCAAGAGGCTCTGCCGCGGCCGAGCGCCATGAGATGTTGGTTCTCTGGGAAAGCACAGATCCCCAGTGTTGTTGTGCCTGAAGATAGGGCGCCAAGGCACCGTGAAGAGCAGCAAGAGCTTTCAGGGCTGGGCCCTTCCCTGTGGAAGAAGGAGCCGGACATTTGCCTTTTCGGAAAGAGGCTCTGCCGCGGCCGAGTGCCATGAGATGTTGTGTCTCTGGGAATGCCGAGATCCCCAGTGCTGTTGTGCCTGTAGATAGGGCAGCAAGGTTAGGTGAAGAGCAGCAAGAGCTTTCAGGGCTGGGCCCTTCCTTGTGGGATAAGGAGCCGGACGTTTGCCTTTTCGGCAAGAGGCTCTGCCGCGGCTGAGCGCCATGAGATGTTGCGTCTCTGGGAAAGCCCAGACCCCCAGTGCTGTTGTGCCTGTAGATAGGGCGCCAAGGCACCGTGAAGAGCAGCAACAGCTTTCAGGGCTGGGCCCTTCCCTCTGGGAGAAGGAGCCGGACGTTTGCCTTTTTGGCAAGAGGCTCTGCCGCGGCCAAGCGCCATGAGATGTTGGTTGTCTGGGAAAGCACAGATCCCCAGTGCTGTTGTGCCTGTAGATACGTCGCCAAGGCACCGTGAAGAGCAGCAACAGCTTTCAGGGCTGGGCCCTTCCCTGTGGGAGAAGGAGCCAGACGTTTGCCTTTTCGGCAAGAGGCTCTGCCGCGGCCGAGCGCCATGAGATGTTGCGTCTCTGGGAAAGCCCAGAACCCCAGTGCTGTTGTGCCTGTAGATAGGGCGCCAAGGCACCATGAAGAGCAGCAAGAGCTTTCAGGGCTGGGCCCTTCCCTGTGGGAGAAGGAGCCGGACGTTTGCCTTTTCGGCAAGAGGGTCTGCCGCGGCCGAGCGCCATGAGATGTTGGTTCTCTGGGAAAGCACAGATCCCCAGTGCTGTTGTGCCTATAGATAGGGCAACAAGGCACCGTGAAGAGCAGCAACAGCTTTCAGGGCTGGGCCCTTCCTTGTGGGAGAAGGAGCCGGACGTTTGCCTTTTCGGCAAGAGGCTCTGCCGCTGCTGAGCACCATGGGATGTTGCGTCTCTGGGAAAGCCCAGACCCCCGGTGCTGTTGTGCCTGTAGATAGGGTGCCAAGGCACCGTGAAGAGGAGCAAGAGCTTTCAGGGCTGGGCCCTTCCCTGTGGGAGAAGGAGCCGGACGTTTGCCTTTTCGGCAAGAGGCTCTGCCGCGGCCGATCGCCATGAGTTGTTGCTTCTCTTGGAAAGCCGAGATCCCCAGTGCTGTTGTGCCTGCAGATAGGGTGCTAAGGCACCGTGAAGAGCAGCAACAGCTTTCAGGGCTGGGCCCTTCCTTGTGGGAGAAGGAGCCGGACGTTTGCCTTTTCGGCAAGAGGCTCTGCCGCGGCCGAGCGCCATGGGATGTTGCGTCTCTGGGAAAGCCCAGAACCCCAGTGCTCTTGTGCCTGTAGATAGGGCGCCAAGGCACCATGAAGAGCAGCAACAGCTTTCAGGGCTGGGCCCTTCCTTGTGGGAGAAGGAGCCGGACGTTTGCCTTTTCGGCAAGAGGCTCTGCCGCGGCCGAGCGCCATGAGCTGTTGCGTCTCTGGGAAAGCCCAGACCCCCAGTGCTGTTGTGCCTGTAGATAGGGTGCCATGGGACCGTGAAGAGCAGCGACAGCTTTCAGGGCTGGGCCCTTCCCTGTGGGAGAAGGAATTGGACGTTTGCCTTTTCAGCAAGTGGCTCTGCCGCGGCCGAGCGCCATGAGATGTTGCTTCTCTGGGAAAGCCCAGATCCCCAATGCTGTTGTGCCTGTAGATAGGGCGCCAAGGCACCGTGAAGAGCAGCAAGAGCTTTCAGGGCTGGGCACTTCCCTGTGGGAGAATGAGCCGGACGTTTGCCTTTTCGGCAAGAGGCTCTGCCGCGGCCGAGCGCCATGGGATGTTGCGTCTCTGGGAAAGCCCAGAACCCCAGTGCTCTTGTGCCTGTAGATAGGGCGCCAAGGCACCATGAAGAGCAGCAACAGCTTTCAGGGCTGGGCCCTTCCTTGTGGGAGAAGGAGCCGGACGTTTGCCTTTTCGGCAAGAGGCTCTGCCGCGGCCGAGCGCCATGAGCTGTTGCGTCTCTGGGAAAGCCCAGACCCCCAGTGCTGTTGTGCCTGTAGATAGGGTGCCATGGGACCGTGAAGAGCAGCGACAGCTTTCAGGGCTGAGCCCTTCCCTGTGGGAGAATGAGCCGGACGTTTGCCTTTTAGGCAAGAGTCTCTGCCGCGGCCGAGCGCCATGAGATGTTGCTTCTCTGGGAAAGCCCAGATCCCCAATGCTGTTGTGCCTGTAGATAGGGCGCCAAGGCACCGTGAAGAGCAGCAAGAGCTTTCAGGGCTGGGCCCTTCCCTGTGGGAGAATGAGCCGGACGTTTGCCTTTTAGGCAAGAGGCTCTGCCGCGGCCGAGCGCCATGAGATGTTGCTTCTCTGGGAAAGCCCAGATCCCCAGTGCTGTTGTGCCTGTAGATAGGGCACCAAGGCACCGTGAAGAGCAGCAAGAGCTTTCAGGGCTGGGCCCTTCCCTGTGGGAGAAGGAGCCAGACGTTTGCCTTTTCGGCAAGAGGCTCTGCCGCGGCCGAGCGCCATGAGATGTTGCGTCTCTGGGAAAGCCCAGATCCCCAGTGCTGTTGTGCCTGTAGATAGGGCGCCAAGGCACCGTGAAGAGCAGCAAGAGCTTTCAGGGCTGGGCCCTTCCCTGTGGGAGAAAGAGCCGGACGTTTGCCTTTTCGGCAAGAGGCTCTGCCGCGGCCGAGCGCCATGAGATGTTGCTTCTCTGGGAAAGCCCAGATCCCCAGTGCTGTTGTGCCTGTAGATAGGGCGCCAAGGCACCGTGAAGAGCAGCAACAGCTTTCAGGGCTGGGCCCTTCCCTGTGGGAGAAGGAGCCGGACGTTTGCCTTTTCGGCAAGAGGCTCTGCCGCGGCCGAGCGCCATGAGATGTTGCTTCTCTGGGAAAGCACAGATCCCCAGTGCTGTTGTGCCTGTAGATAGGGCGCCAAGGCACCGTGAAGAGCAGCAAGAGCTTTCAGGGCTGGGCCCTTCCCTGTGGGAGAAGGAGCCGGACGTTTGCCTTTTCGGCAAGAGGCTCTGCCGCGGCCGAGCGCCATGAGATGTTGCTTCTCTGGGAAAGCCCAGATCCCCAGTGCTGTTGTGCCTGTAGATAGGGCACCAAGAGACCGTGAAGAGCAGCAAGAGCTTTCAGGGCTGGGCCCTTCCCTGTGGGAGAAGGAGCCGGACGTTTGCCTTTTCGGCAAGAGGCTCTGCCGCGGCCGAGCGCCATGAGATGTTGCTTCTCTGGGAAAGCCCAGATCCCCAGTGCTGTTGTGCCTGTAGATAGGGCAGCAAGGTTAGGTGAAGAGCAGCAACAGCTTTCAGGGCTGGGCCTCTCCCTGTGGGAGAAGGAGCCGGACGTTTGCCTTTTCGGCAAGAGGCTCTGCCGCGGCCGAGCGCCATGAGATGTTGCTTCTCTGGGAAAGCCCAGATCCCCAGTGCTGTTGTGCCTGTAGATAGGGCACCAAGAGACCATGAAGAGCAGCAAGAGCTTTCAGGGCTGGGCCCTTCCCTGTGGGAGAAGGAGCCGGACGTTTGCCTTTTAGGCAAGAGGCTCTGCCGCGGCCGAGCGCCATGAGATGTTGCTTCTCTGGGAAAGCCCAGATCCCCAGTGCTGTTGTGCCTGTAGATAGGGCACCAAGGCACCGTGAAGAGCAGCAAGAGCTTTCAGGGCTGGGCCCTTCCCTGTGGGAGAAGGAGCCAGACGTTTGCCTTTTCGGCAAGAGGCTCTGCCGCGGCCGAGCGCCATGAGATGTTGCGTCTCTGGGAAAGCCCAGATCCCCAGTGCTGTTGTGCCTGTAGATAGGGCGCCAAGGCACCGTGAAGAGCAGCAAGAGCTTTCAGGGCTGGGCCCTTCCCTGTGGGAGAAAGAGCCGGACGTTTGCCTTTTCGGCAAGAGGCTCTGCCGCGGCCGAGCGCCATGAGATGTTGCTTCTCTGGGAAAGCCCAGATCCCCAGTGCTGTTGTGCCTGTAGATAGGGCGCCAAGGCACCGTGAAGAGCAGCAACAGCTTTCAGGGCTGGGCCCTTCCCTGTGGGAGAAGGAGCCGGACGTTTGCCTTTTCGGCAAGAGGCTCTGCCGCGGCCGAGCGCCATGAGATGTTGCTTCTCTGGGAAAGCACAGATCCCCAGTGCTGTTGTGCCTGTAGATAGGGCGCCAAGGCACCGTGAAGAGCAGCAAGAGCTTTCAGGGCTGGGCCCTTCCCTGTGGGAGAAGGAGCCGGACGTTTGCCTTTTCGGCAAGAGGCTCTGCCGCGGCCGAGCGCCATGAGATGTTGCTTCTCTGGGAAAGCCCAGATCCCCAGTGCTGTTGTGCCTGTAGATAGGGCACCAAGAGACCGTGAAGAGCAGCAAGAGCTTTCAGGGCTGGGCCCTTCCCTGTGGGAGAAGGAGCCGGACGTTTGCCTTTTCGGCAAGAGGCTCTGCCGCGGCCGAGCGCCATGAGATGTTGCTTCTCTGGGAAAGCCCAGATCCCCAGTGCTGTTGTGCCTGTAGATAGGGCAGCAAGGTTAGGTGAAGAGCAGCAACAGCTTTCAGGGCTGGGCCTCTCCCTGTGGGAGAAGGAGCCGGACGTTTGCCTTTTCGGCAAGAGGCTCTGCCGCGGCCGAGCGCCATGAGATGTTGCTTCTCTGGGAAAGCCCAGATCCCCAGTGCTGTTGTGCCTGTAGATAGGGCACCAAGAGACCATGAAGAGCAGCAAGAGCTTTCAGGGCTGGGCCCTTCCCTGTGGGAGAAGGAGCCGGACGTTTGCCTTTTTTGCAAGAGTTTCTGCCGCGGCCGAGCGCCATGAGATGTTGCTTCTCTGGTAAAGCCCAGATCCCCAGTGCTGTTGTGCCTGTAGATAGGGCGCCAAGGCACCGTGAAGAGCAGCAACAGCTTTCAGGGCTGGGCCCTTCCTTGTGGGAGAAGGAGCCGGACGTTTGCCTTTTTGGCAAGACGTTCTGCCGCGGCCGAGCGCCATGAGATGTTGGTTCTCTGGGAAAGCACAGATCCCCAGTGCTGTTGTGCCTGAAGATAGGGCGCCAAGGCACCGTGAAGAGCAGCAAGAGCTTTCAGGGCTGGGCCCTTCCCTGTGGAAGAAGGAGCCGGACATTTGCCTTTTCGGAAAGAGGTACTGCCGCGGCCGAGCGCCATGAGATGTTGCGTCTCTGGGAATGCCGAGATCCCCAGTGCTGTTGTGCCTGTAGATAGGGCAGCAAGGTTAGGTGAAGAGCAGCAAGAGCTTTCAGGGCTGGGCCCTTCCCTGTGGAAGAAGGAGCCGGACGTTTGCCTTTTCGGCAAGAGGCTCTGCCGCGGCCGAGCGCCATGAGTTGTTGCTTCTCTGGGAAAGCCGAGATCCCCAGTGCTGTTGTGCCTGCAGATACGGTGCTAAGGCACCGTGAAGAGCAGCAACAGCTTTCAGGGCTGGGCCCTTCCTTGTGGGAGAAGGAGCCGGACGTTTGCCTTTTCGGCAAGAGGCTCTGCCGCGGCCGAGCGCCATGGGATGTTGCGTCTCTGGGAAAGCCCAGAACCCCAGTGCTCTTGTGCCTGTAGATAGGGCGCCAAGGCACCATGAAGAGCAGCAACAGCTTTCAGGGCTGGGCCCTTCCTTGTGGGAGAAGGAGCCGGACGTTTGCCTTTTCGGCAAGAGGCTCTGCCGCGGCCGAGCGCCATGAGCTGTTGCGTCTCTGGGAAAGCCCAGACCCCCAGTGCTGTTGTGCCTGTAGATAGGGTGCCATGGGACCGTGAAGAGCAGCGACAGCTTTCAGGGCTGGGCCCTTCCCTGTGGGAGAAGGAATTGGACGTTTGCCTTTTCAGCAAGTGGCTCTGCCGCGGCCGAGCGCCATGAGATGTTGGTTCACTGGGAAAGCACAGATCCGCAGTGCTGTTGTGCCTGTAGATAGGACGCTAAGGCACAGTGAAGAGCAGCAACAGCTTTCAGGGCTGGGGCCCTTCCTTGTGGGGAGAAGGAGCCGGACGTTTGCCTTTTCAGCAAGAGGCTCTGCCGCGGCCGAGCGCCATGAGATGTTGCGTCTCTGGGAAAGCCCAGATCCCCAGTGCTGTTGTGCCTGTAGATAGGGCGCCAATCACCGTGAAGAGCAGCAACAGCTTTCAGGGCTGGGCCCTTCGCTGTGGGAGAAGGAGCCAGATGTTTGCCTTTTCGGCAAGTGGATCTGCCGCGGCCGAGCGCCATGAGATTTTGTTTCTCTGGGAAAACACAGATCCGCAGTGCTGTTGTGCCTGTAGATAGGGCGCTAAGGCACCGTGAAGAGCAGCAACAGCTTTCAGGGCTGGGCCCTTCCCTGTGGGAGAAGGAGGCAGACGTTTGCCTTTTTGGCAAGAGGCTCTGCCGCGGCCGAGCGCCATGAGATGTTGCGTCTCTGGGAAAGCCCAGATCCCCAGTGCTGTTGTGCCTGTAGATAGGGTGCCATGGGACCGTGAAGAGCAGCGACAGCTTTCAGGGCTGGGCCCTTCCCTGTGGGAGAAGGAATTGGACGTTTGCCTTTTCAGCAAGTGGCTCTGCCGCGGCCGAGCGCCATGAGATGTTGGTTCACTGGGAAAGCACAGATCCGCAGTGCTGTTGTGCCTGTAGATAGGACGCTAAGACACCGTGAAGAGCAGCAACAGCTTTCAGGGCTGGGCCCTTCCCTGTGGGAGAAGGAGCCGGACGTTTGCCTTTTCGGCAAGAGGCTCTGCCGCGGCGGAGCGCCATGAGATGTTGCGTCTCTGGGAAAGCACAGATCCCCAGTACTGTTGTGCCTGTAGATAGGACAGCAAGGTTAGGTGAAGAGCAGCAACAGGATTCAGGGCTCGGCCCTTCCTTGTGGGAGAAGGAGCCGGACGTTTGCCTTTTCGGCAAGAGGCTCTGCCGCGGTCGAGCGCCATGGGATGTTGCTTCTCTGGGAAAGTCCAGATCCCCAGTGCTGTTGTGCCTGTAGATAGGGCGCCAAGGCACCGTGAAGAGCAGCAACAGCTTTCAGGGCTGGGCCCTTCCCTGCGGGAGAAGGAGCCGGACGTTTGCCTTTTCGGCAAGAGGCTCTGCCGCGGCCGAGCGCCATGGGATGTTGCTTCTCTGGGAAAGCCCAGATCCCCACTGCTGTTGTGCCTGTAGATAGGGCAGCAAGGTTAGGTGAAGAGCAGCAAGAGCTTTCAGGGCTGGGCCTCTCCCTGTGGGAGAAGGAGCCGGACGTTTGCCTTTTCGGCAAGAGGCTCTGCCGCGGCCGAGCGCCATGAGATGTTGCTTCTCTGGGAAAGCCCAGATCTCCACTGCTGTTGTGCCTGTAGATAGGGTGCCAAGGCACCGTGAAGAGCAGCAACAGCTTTCAGGGCTGGGCCCTTCCTTGTGGGAGAAGGAGCCGGACGTTTCCCTTTTCGGCAAGAGGGTCTGCCGCGGCCGAGCGCCATGAGATGTTGCGTCTCTGGGAAAGCCCAGATCCCCAGTGCTGTTGTGCCTGTAGATAGGGTGCCATGGGACCGTGAAGAGCAGCGACAGCTTTCAGGGCTGGGCCCTTCCCTGTGGGAGAAGGAATTGGACGTTTGCCTTTTCAGCAAGTGGCTCTGCCGCGGCCGAGCGCCATGAGATGTTGGTTCACTGGGAAAGCACAGATCCGCAGTGCTGTTGTGCCTGTAGATAGGACGCTAAGACACCGTGAAGAGCAGCAACAGCTTTCAGGGCTGGGCCCTTCCCTGTGGGAGAAGGAGCCGGACGTTTGCCTTTTCGGCAAGAGGCTCTGCCGCGGCGGAGTGCCATGAGATGTTGCGTCTCTGGGAAAGCACAGATCCCCAGTACTGTTGTGCCTGTAGATAGGACAGCAAGGTTAGGTGAAGAGCAGCAACAGGATTCAGGGCTCGGCCCTTCCTTGTGGGAGAAGGAGCCGGACGTTTGCCTTTTCTGCAAGAGGCTCTGCCGCGGCCGAGCGCCATGAGATGTTGCTTCTCTGGGAAAGCCCAGATCCCCAGTGCTGTTGTGCCTGTAGATAGGGCAGCAAGGTTAGGTGAAGAGTAGCAACAGCTTCAGGGCTGGGCCTCTCCCTGTGGGAGAAGGAGCCGGACGTTTGCCTTTTCGGCAAGAGGCCTCTGCCGCGGCCGAGCGCCATGAGATGTTGCTTCTCTGGGAAAGCCCAGATCCCCAGTGCTGTTGTGCCTGTATATAGGGCACCAAGGCACCGTGAAGAGCAGCAACAGCTTTCAGGGCTGGGCCCTTCCCTGTGGGAGAAGGAGCCGGACGTTTGCCTTTTCTGCAAGAGGCTCTGCCGCGGCCGAGCGCCATGAGATGTTGCGTCTCTGGGAAAGCCCAGATCCCCAGTGCTGTTGTGCCTGTATATAGGGTGCCAAGGCACCGTGAAGAGCAGCAAGAGCTTTCAGGGCTGGGCCCTTCCCTTGTGGGAGAAGGAGCCGCACTTTTGCTTTTTCGGTTAGAGGCTCTGCCGCGGCCGAGCGCCATGAGATGTTGCGTCTCTGGGAAAGCCCAGATCCCCAGTGCTGTTGTGCCTGTAGATAGGGCGCCATGGGACCGTGAAGAGCAGCAACAGCTTTCAGGGCTGGGCCCTTCCCTGTGGGAGAAGGAGCCGGACGTTTGCCTTTTCGGCAAGAGGCTCTGCCGCGGCCAAGCGCCATGAGATGATGCTTCTCTGGTAAAGCACAGATCCCCAGTGCTGTTGTGCCTGTAGATAGGGCGCCAAGGTTAGGTGAACAGCAGCAACAGCTTTCAGGGCTGGGCCCTTCCCTGTGGGAGAAGGAGCCGCACTTTTGCTTTTTCGGTTAGAGGCTCTGCCACAGCCGAGCGCCATGATATGTTGCTTCTCTGGGAAAGCCCAGATCCCCAGTGCTGTTGTGCCTGTAGATAGGGCGCCCAGGCACCGTGAAGAGCAGCAAGAGCTTTCAGGGCTGGGCCCTTCCCTGTGGGAGAAGGAGCCGGACGTTTGCCTTTTCGGCAAGAGGATCTGCCGCGGCCAAGTGCCATGAGATGTTGCGTCTCTGGGAAAGTCCAGATCCCCAGTGCTGTTGTGCCTGTAGATAGGGCGCCAAGGCACCGTGAAGAGCAGCAACAGCTTTCAGGGCTGGGCCCTTCCCTGTGGGAGAAGGAGCCGGACGTTTGCCTTTTCGGCAAGAGGCTCTGCCGCGGCCGAGCGCCATGAGATGTTGCTTCTCTGGGAAAGCCCAGATCCCCAGTGCTGTTGTGCCTGTAGATAGGGCAGCAAGGTTAGGTGAAGAGTAGCAAGAGCTTTCAGGGCTGGGCATCTCCCTGTGGGAGAAGGAGCCGGACGTTTGCCTTTTCGGCAAGAGGCTCTGCCGCGGCCGAGCGCCATGAGATGTTGCTTCTCTGGGAAAGCCCAGATCCCCAGTGCTGTTGTGCCTGTAGATAGGGCACCAAGGCACCGTGAAGAGCAGCAAGAGCTTTCAGGGCTGGGCCCTTCCCTGTGGGAGAAGGAGCCGGACGTTTGCCTTTTCTGCAAGAGGCTCTGCCGCGGCCGAGCTCCATGAGATGTTGCTTCTCTGGGAAAGCCCAGATCCCCACTGCTGTTGTGCCTGTAGATAGGGCGCCAAGGTTAGGTGAACAGCAGCAACAGCTTTCAGGGCTGGGCCCTTCCCTGTGGGAGAAGGAGCCGCACTTTTGCTTTTTCGGTTAGAGGCTCTGCCACAGCCGAGCGCCATGAGATGTTGCTTCTCTGGGAAAGCCCAGATCCCCAGTGCTGTTGTGCCTGTAGATAGGGCGCCAAGGCACCGTGAAGAGCAGCAAGAGCTTTCAGGGCTGGGCCCTTCCCTGTGGGAGAATGAGCCGGACGTTTGCCTTTTCGGCAAGAGGCTCTGCCGCGGCCAAGCGCCATGAGATGTTGCGTCTCTGGGAAAGTCCAGATCCCCAGTGCTGTTGTGCCTGTAGATAGGGCGCCAAGGCACCGTGAAGAGCAGCAACAGCTTTCAGGGCTGGGCCCTTCCCTGTGGGAGAAGGAGCCGGACGTTTGCCTTTTCGGCAAGAGGCTCTGCCGCGGCCGAGCGCCATGAGATGTTGCTTCTCTGGGAAAGCCCAGATCCCCACTGCTGTTGTGCCTGTAGATAGGGCAGCAAGGTTAGGTGAAGAGCAGCAAGAGCTTTCAGGGCTGGGCCTCTCCCTGTGGGAGAAGGAGCCGGACGTTTGCCTTTTCGGCAAGAGGCTCTGCCGCGGCCGAGCGCCATGAGATGTTGCTTCTCTGGGAAAGCCCAGATCTCCACTGCTGTTGTGCCTGTAGATAGGGTGCCAAGGCACCGTGAAGAGCAGCAAGAGCTTTCAGGGCTGGGCCCTTCCCTGTGGCAGAAGGAACCGGACGTTTGCCTTTTCGGCAAGAGGCTATGCCGCGGCCGAGCGCCATGAGATGTTGCTTCTCTGGGAAAGCCCAGATCCCCAGTGCTGTTGTGCCTGTAGATAGGGCGCCAAGGCACCGTGAAGAGCAGCAAGAGCTTTCAGGGCTGGGCCCTTCCCTGTGGGAGAAGGAGCCGGACGTTTGCCTTTTCGGCAAGAGGCTCTGCCGCGGCCGAGCGCCATGAGATGTTGCTTCTCTGGGAAAGCCCAGATCCCCAGTGCTGTTGTGCCTGTAGATAGGGCAGCAAGGTTAGGTGAAGAGCAGCAAGAGCTTTCAGGGCTGGGCCTCTCCCTGTGGGAGAAGGAGCCGGACGTTTGCCTTTTCGGCAAGAGGCTCTGCCGCGGCCGAGCGCCATGAGATGTTGCTTCTCTGGGAAAGCCCAGATCTCCACTGCTGTTGTGCCTGTAGATAGGGTGCCAAGGCACCGTGAAGAGCAGCAACAGCTTTCAGGGCTGGGCCCTTCCTTGTGGGAGAAGGAGCCGGACGTTTCCCTTTTCGGCAAGAGGGTCTGCCGCGGCCGAGCGCCATGAGATGTTGCGTCTCTGGGAAAGCCCAGATCCCCAGTGCTGTTGTGCCTGTAGATAGGGTGCCATGGGACCGTGAAGAGCAGCGACAGCTTTCAGGGCTGGGCCCTTCCCTGTGGGAGAAGGAATTGGACGTTTGCCTTTTCAGCAAGTGGCTCTGCAGCGGCCGAGCGCCATGAGATGTTGGTTCACTGGGAAAGCACAGATCCGCAGTGCTGTTGTGCCTGTAGATAGGACGCTAAGACACCGTGAAGAGCAGCAACAGCTTTCAGGGCTGGGCCCTTCCCTGTGGGAGAAGGAGCCGGACGTTTGCCTTTTCGGCAAGAGGCTCTGCCGCGGCGGAGCGCCATGAGATGTTGCGTCTCTGGGAAAGCACAGATCCCCAGTACTGTTGTGCCTGTAGATAGGACAGCAAGGTTAGGTGAAGAGCAGCAACAGGATTCAGGGCTCGGCCCTTCCTTGTGGGAGAAGGAGCCGGACGTTTGCCTTTTCTGCAAGAGGCTCTGCCGCGGCCGAGCGCCATGAGATGTTGCTTCTCTGGGAAAGCCCAGATCCCCAGTGCTGTTGTGCCTGTAGATAGGGCAGCAAGGTTAGGTGAAGAGTAGCAACAGCTTTCAGGGCTGGGCCTCTCCCTGTGGGAGAAGGAGCCGGACGTTTGCCTTTTCGGCAAGAGGCTCTGCCGCGGCCGAGCGCCATGAGATGTTGCTTCTCTGGGAAAGCCCAGATCGCCAGTGCTGTTGTGCCTGTATATAGGGCACCAAGGCACCGTGAAGAGCAGCAACAGCTTTCAGGGCTGGGCCCTTCCCTGTGGGAGAAGGAGCCGGACGTTTGCCTTTTCTGCAAGAGGCTCTGCCGCGGCCGAGCGCCATGAGATGTTGCGTCTCTGGGAAAGCCCAGATCCCCAGTGCTGTTGTGCCTGTATATAGGGTGCCAAGGCACCGTGAAGAGCAGCAAGAGCTTTCAGGGCTGGGCCCTTCCCTGTGGGAGAAGGAGCCGCACTTTTGCTTTTTCGGTTAGAGGCTCTGCCGCGGCCGAGCGCCATGAGATGATGCTTCTCTGGTAAAGCACAGATCCCCAGTGCTGTTGTGCCTGTAGATAGGGCGCCAAGGTTAGGTGAACAGCAGCAACAGCTTTCAGGGCTGGGCCCTTCCCTGTGGGAGAAGGAGCCGCACTTTTGCTTTTTCGGTTAGAGGCTCTGCCACAGCCGAGCGCCATGATATGTTGCTTCTCTGGGAAAGCCCAGATCCCCAGTGCTGTTGTGCCTGTAGATAGGGCGCCAAGGCACCGTGAAGAGCAGCAAGAGCTTTCAGGGCTGGGCCCTTCCCTGTGGGAGAAGGAGCCGGACGTTTGCCTTTTCGGCAAGAGGATCTGCCGCGGCCAAGTGCCATGAGATGTTGCGTCTCTGGGAAAGTCCAGATCCCCAGTGCTGTTGTGCCTGTAGATAGGGCGCCAAGGCACCGTGAAGAGCAGCAACAGCTTTCAGGGCTGGGCCCTTCCCTGTGGGAGAAGGAGCCGGACGTTTGCCTTTTCGGCAAGAGGCTCTGCCGCTGCCGAGCGCCATGAGATGTTGCTTCTCTGGGAAAGCCCAGATCCCCAGTGCTGTTGTGCCTGTAGATAGGGCAGCAAGGTTAGGTGAAGAGTAGCAAGAGCTTTCAGGGCTGGGCCTCTCCCTGTGGGAGAAGGAGCCGGACGTTTGCCTTTTCGGCAAGAGGCTCTGCCGCGGCCGAGCGCCATGAGATGTTGCTTCTCTGGGAAAGCCGAGATCCCCAGTGCTGTTGTGCCTGTAGATAGGGCACCAAGGCACCGTGAAGAGCAGCAAGAGCTTTCAGGGCTGGGCCCTTCCCTGTGGGAGAAGGAGCCGGACGTTTGCCTTTTCTGCAAGAGGCTCTGCCGCGGCCGAGCTCCATGAGATGTTGCTTCTCTGGGAAAGCCCAGATCCCCACTGCTGTTGTGCCTGTAGATAGGGCGCCAAGGTTAGGTGAACAGCAGCAACAGCTTTCAGGGCTGGGCCCTTCCCTGTGGGAGAAGGAGCCGCACTTTTGCTTTTTCGGTTAGAGGCTCTGCCACAGCCGAGCGCCATAAGATGTTGCTTCTCTGGGAAAGCCCAGATCCCCAGTGCTGTTGTGCCTGTAGATAGGGCGCCAAGGCACCGTGAAGAGCAGCAAGAGCTTTCAGGGCTGGGCCCTTCCCTGTGGGAGAATGAGCCGGACGTTTGCCTTTTCGGCAAGAGGCTCTGCCGCGGCCAAGCGCCATGAGATGTTGCGTCTCTGGGAAAGTCCAGATCCCCAGTGCTGTTGTGCCTGTAGATAGGGCAGCAAGGTTAGGTGAAGAGCAGCAAGAGCTTTCAGGGCTGGGCCTCTCCCTGTGGGAGAAGGAGCCGGACGTTTGCCTTTTCGGCAAGAGGCTCTGCCGCGGCCGAGCGCCATGAGATGTTGCTTCTCTGGGAAAGCCCAGATCTCCACTGCTGTTGTGCCTGTAGATAGGGTGCCAAGGCACCGTGAAGAGCAGCAACAGCTTTCAGGGCTGGGCCCTTCCCTGTGGGAGAAGGAGCCGGACGTTTGCCTTTTCGGCAAGAGGCTCTGCCGCGGCCGTGCGCCATGAGATGTTGCTTCTCTGGGAAAGCCCAGATCCCCACTGCTGTTGTGCCTGTAGATAGGGTGCCAAGGTTAGGTGAAGAGCAGCAAGAGCTTTCAGGGCTGGGCCCTTCCCTGTGGGAGAAGGAGCCGGACGTTTGCCTTTTCGGCAAGAGGCTCTGCCGCGGCCGAGCGCCATGAGATGCTGCTTCTCTGGGAAAGTCCAGATCCCCACTGCTGTTGTGCCTGTAGATAAGGCGCCATGGGACCGTGAAGAGCAGCAAGAGCTTTCAGGGCTGGGCCCTTCCCTGTGGGAGAAAGAGCCGGACGTTTGCCTTTTCCGCAAGAGGCTCTGCCGCGGCCGAGCGCCATGAGATGCTGCGTCTCTGGGAAAGCCCAGATCCCCAGTGCTGTTGTGCCTGTAGATAGGGTACCAAGGCACCGTGAAGAGCAGCAACACCTTTCACGGCTGGGCCCTTCCCTGTGGCAGAAGGAGCCGGACATTTGTCTTTTCGGCAAGAGGCTCTTCCGCGGCCGAGCGCCATGAGATGTTGCTTCTCTGGTAAAGCACAGATCCCCAGTGCTGTTGTGCCTGTAGATAGGGCGCCAAGGTTAGGTGAAGAGCAGCAAGAGCTTTCAGGGCTGGGCCCTTCCCTGTGGGAGAAGGAGCCGCACTTTTGCTTTTTCGGTTAGAGGCTCTGCCACAGCCGAGCGCCATGATATGTTGCTTCTCTGGGAAAGCCCAGATCCCCAGTGCTGTTGTGCCTGTAGATAGGGCGCCAAGGCACCGTGAAGAGCAGCAAGAGCTTTCAGGGCTGGGCCCTTCCCTGTGGGAGAAGGAGCCGGACGTTTGCCTTTTCGGCAAGAGGCTATGCCGCGGCCAAGCGCCATGAGATGTTGCGTCTCTGGGAATGTCCAGATCCCCAGTGCTGTTGTGCCTGTAGATAGGGCAGCAAGGTTAGGTGAAGAGCAGCAAGAGCTTTCAGGGCTGGGCCTCTCCCTGTGGGAGAAGGAGCCGGACGTTTGCCTTTTCGGCAAGAGGCTCTGCCGCGGCCGAGCGCCATGAGATGTTGCTTCTCTGGGAAAGCCCAGATCTCCACTGCTGTTGTGCCTGTAGATAGGGTGCCAAGGCACCGTGAAGAGCAGCAAGAGCTTTCAGGGCTGGGCCCTTCCCTGTGGCAGAAGGAACCGGACGTTTGCCTTTTCGGCAAGAGGCTCTGCCGCGGCCGAGCGCCATGAGATGTTGCTTCTCTGGGAAAGCCCAGATCCCCAGTGCTGTTGTGCCTGTAGATAGGGCGCCAAGGCACCGTGAAGAGCATCAAGAGCTTTCAGGGCTGGGCCCTTCCCTGTGGGAGAATGAGCCGGACGTTTGCCTTTTCGGCAAGAGGCCCTGCCGCGGCCGAGCGCCATGGGATGTTGCTTCTCTGGGAAAGCCGAGATTCCCAGTGCTGTTGTGCCTGTTGATAGGGCACCAAGGCACCGTGAAGAGCAGCAACAGCTTTAAGGGCTGGGCCCTTCCTTGTGGGAGAAGGAGCCGGACGTTTGCCTTTTCGGCAAGAGGCTCTGCCGCAGCCGAGCGCCATGGGATGTTGCTTCTCTGGGAAAGTCCAGATCCCCACTGCTGTTGTGCCTGTAGATAGGGCGCCATGGGACAGTGAACAGCAGCAACAGCTTTCAGGGCTGGGCCCTTCCCTGTGGGAGAAAGAGCCGGACGTTTGCTTTTTCGGCAAGAGGCTCTGCCGCGGCCGAGCGCCATGAGATGTTGCGTCTCTGGGAAAGCCCAGACCCCCAGGGCTGTTGTGCCTGTAGATAGGGCGCCAAGGCACTGTGAAGAGCAGCAACAGCTTTCAGGGCTGGGCCCTTCCTTGTGGGAGAAGGAGCCGGACGTTTGCCTTTTCGGCAAGAGGCTCTGCCGCGGCAGAGCACCATGAGATGTTGCGTCTGTGGGAAAGCACAGATCCCCAGGGCTGTTGTGCCTGTAGATAGGGCACCAAGGCACTGTGAGGAGCAGCAACAGCTTTCAGGCCTGGGCCCTTCCCTGTGGAAGAAAGAGCCGGACATTTGCCTTTTCGGAAAGCGGCTCTGCCACGGCCGAGCGCCATGAGATGTTGCTTCTCTGGGAAAGCCGAGATTCCCAGTGCTGTTGTGCCTGTAGATAGGGCACCAAGGCACCGTGAAGAGCAGCAACAGCTTTCAGGGCTGGGCCCTTCATTGTGGGAGAAGGAGCAGGACGTTTGCCTTTTCGGCAAGAGGCTCTGCCGCGGCCGAGCGCCATGAGATGTTGCATCTCTGGGAAAGCACAGATCCCCAGTGCTGTTGTGCCTGTAGATAGGGCGCCAAGGCACCGTGAAGAGCAGCAAGAGCTTTCAGGGCTGGGCCCTTCCCTGTGGGAGAAGGAGCCGGACGTTTGCCTTTTCGGCAAGAGGCTCTGCCGCGGCCGAGCGCCATGAGATGTTGCTTCTCTGGGAAAGCCCAGATCCCCAGGCTGTTGTGCCTGTAGATAGGGCGCCAAGGTTAGGTGAACAGCAGCAACAGCTTTCAGGGCTGGGCCCTTCCCTGTGGGAGAAGGAGCCGCACTTTTGCTTTTTCGGTTAGAGGCTCTGCCACAGCCGAGCGCCATGAGATGTTGCTTCTCTGGGAAAGCCCAGATCCCCAGTGCTGTTGTGCCTGTAGATAGGGCGCCAAGGCACCGTGAAGAGCAGCAACAGCTTTCAGGGCTGGGCCCTTCCCTGTGGGAGAAGGAGCCGGACGTTTGCCTTTTCGGCAAGAGGCTCTGCCGCGGCCGAGCACCATGAGATGTTGCTTCTCTGGGAAAGCCCAGATCCCCAGTGCTGTTGTGCCTGTAGATAGGGCGCCAAGGCACCGTGAAGAGCAGCAAGAGCTTTCAGGGCTGGGCCCTTCCCTGTGGGAGAAGGAGCCGGACGTTTGCCTTTTCGGCAAGAGGCTCTGCCGCGGCCGAGCGCCATGAGATGTTGCTTCTCTGGGAAAGCCCAGATCCCCAGTGCTGTTGTGCCTGTAGATAGGGCACCAAGGCACCGTGAAGAGCAGCAAGAGCTTTCAGGGCTGGGCCTCTCCCTGTGGGAGAAGGAGCCGGACGTTTGCCTTTTCGGCAAGAGGCTCTGCCGCGGCCGAGCGCCATGAGATGTTGCTTCTCTGGGAAAGCCCAGATCCCCAGTGCTGTTGTGCCTGTAGATAGGGCACCAAGGCACCGTGAAGAGCAGCAAGAGCTTTCAGGGCTGGGCCCTTCCCTGTGGCAGAAGGAACCGGACGTTTGCCTTTTCGGCAAGAGGCTCTGCCGCGGCCGAGCGCCATGAGATGTTGCTTCTCTGGGAAAGCCCAGATCCCCAGTGCTGTTGTGCCTGTAGATAGGGCACCAAGGCACCGTGAAGAGCAGCAAGAGCTTTCAGGGCTGGGCCCTTCCCTGTGGGAGAAGGAGCCGGACGTTTGCCTTTTCGGCAAGAGGCTCTGCCGCGGCCGAGCGCCATGAGATGTTGCTTCTCTGGGAAAGCCCAGATCCCCAGGCTGTTGTGCCTGTAGATAGGGCGCCAAGGTTAGGTGAAGAGCAGCAAGAGCTTTCAGGGCTTGGGCCCTTCCCTGTGGGAGAAGGAGCCGGACGTTTGCCTTTTTGGCAAGAGGCTCTTCCGCGGCCGAGCGCCATGAGATGTTGCGTCTCTGGGAAAGCCCAGATCCCCAATGCTGTTGTGCCTGTAGATAGGGCGCCAAGGCACCGTGGAAGAGCAGCAACAGCTTTCAGGGCTGGGCCCCTTCCCTGTGGGAGAAGGAGCCGCACTTTTGCTTTTTCGGTTAGAGGCTCTGCCGCGGCGAGCGCCATGAGATGTTGCGTCTCTGGGAAAGCCCAGATCCCCAGTGCTGTTGTGCCTGTAGATAGGGCGCCAAGACACCGTGAACAGCAGCAACAGCTTTCAGGCTGGGCCCTTCCCTGTGGGAGAAGGAGCCGGACGTTTGCCTTTTCGGCAAGAGGCTCTGCCGCGGGCCGAGCGCCATGAGATGTTGCGTCTCTGGGAAAGCCCAGACCCCCAGGGCTGTTGTGCCTGTAGATAGGGCGCCAAGGCACTGTGAAGAGCAGCAACAGCTTTCAGGGCTGGGCCCTTCCTTGTGGGAGAATGAGCCGGACGTTTGCCTTTTCGGGCAAGAGGCTCTGCCACGGCAGAGCACCATGAGATGTTGCGTCTGTGGGAAAGCACAGATCCCCAGGGCTGTTGTGCCTGTAGATAGGGCACCAAGGCACTGTGAGGAGCAGCAACAGCTTTCAGGCCTGGGCCCTTCCCTGTGGAAGAAAGAGCCGGACATTTGCCTTTTCGGAAAGCGGCTCTGCCACGGCCGAGCGCCATGAGATGTTGCTTCTCTGGGAAAGCCGAGATTCCCAGTGCTGTTGTGCCTGTAGATAGGGCACCAAGGCACCGTGAAGAGCAGCAACAGCTTTCAGGGCTGGGCCCTTCATTGTGGGAGAAGGAGCAGGACGTTTGCCTTTTCGGCAAGAGGCTCTGCCGCGGCCGAGCGCCATGAGATGTTGCATCTCTGGGAAAGCACAGATCCCCAGTGCTGTTGTGCCTGTAGATAGGGCGCCAAGGCACCGTGAAGAGCAGCAAGAGCTTTCAGGCCTGGGCCCTTCCTTGTGGGAGAAGGAGCCGGACGTTTGCCTTTTCGGCAAGAGGCTCTGCCGCGGCCGAGCGCCATGAGATGTTGCTTCTCTGGGAAAGCCGAGATCCCCAGTGCTGTTGTGCCTGTAGATAGGGCACCAAGGTTAGGTGAAGAGCAGCAACAGCTTACAGGGCTGGGCCCTTCCCTGTGGGAGAAGGAGCCGGACGTTTGCCTTTTCGGCAAGAGGCTCTGCCGCGGCCGAGCACCATGAGATGTTGCGTCTCTGGGAAAACACAGATCCCCAGTGCTGTTGTGGCTGTAGATAGGGTGCTAAGGCACCGTGAAGAGCAGCAACAGCTTTCAGGGCTGGGCCCTTCCCTGTGGGAGAAGGAGCCGGACGATTGCCTTTTCGGCAAGAGGCTCTGCCGCGGCCGTGCGCCATGAGATGTTGCTTCTCTGGGAAAGCCCAGATCCCCAGTGCTGTTGTGCCTGTAGATGGGGTGCCAAGGTTAGGTGAAGAGCAGGAACAGCTTTCAGGGCTGGGCCCTTCCCTGTGGGAGAAGGAGCCGCACTTTTGCTTCTTCGGTTAGAGGCTCTGCCACAGCCGAGCGCCATGATATGTTGCTTCTCTGGGAAAGCCCAGATCCCCAGTGCTGTTGTGCCTGTAGATAGGGCGCCAAGGCACCGTGAAGAGCAGCAAGAGCTTTCAGGGCTGGGCCCTTCCCTGTGGGAGAAGGAGCCGGACGTTTGCCTTTTCGGCAAGAGGCCCTGCCGCGGCCGAGCGCCATGGGATGTTGCTTCTCTGGGAAAGCCGAGATTCCCAGTGCTGTTGTGCCTGTAGATAGGGTGCCAAGGCACCGTGAAGAGCAGCAACAGCTTTCAGGGCTGGGCCCTTCCCTGTGGGAGAAGGAACGGACGTTTGCCTTTTCGGCAAGAGGCTCTGCCGCGGCCGAGCGCCATGAGATGTTGCGTCTCTGGGAAAACACAGATCCCCAGTGCTGTTGTGCCTGTAGATAGGGTGCCAAGGCACCGTGAAGAGCAGCAACACCTTTCACGGCTGGGCCCTTCCCTGTGGCAGAAGGAGCCGGACATTTGTCCTTTTCGGCAAGAGGCTCTTCCGCGGCCGAGCGCCATGAGATGTTGCTTCTCTGGGAAAGCACAGATCCCCAGTGCTGTTGTGCCTGTAGATAGGGCGCCAAGGTTAGGTGAACAGCAGCAACAGCTTTCAGGGCTGGGCCCTTCCCTGTGGGAGAAGGAGCCGCACTTTTGCTTCTTCGGTTAGAGGCTCTGCCACAGCCGAGCGCCATGATATGTTGCTTCTCTGGGAAAGCCCAGATCCCCAGTGCTGTTGTGCCTGTAGATAGGGCGCCAAGGCACCGTGAAGAGCAGCAACAGCTTTCAGGGCTGGGCCCTTCCCTGTGGGAGAATGAGCCGGACGTTTGCCTTTTCGGCAAGAGGCTCTGCCGCGGCCGAGCACCATGAGATGTTGCTTCTCTGGGAAAGCCCAGATCCCCAGTGCTGTTGTGCCTGTAGATAGGGCGCCAAGGCACCGTGAAGAGCAGCAAGAGCTTTCAGGGCTGGGCCCTTCCCTGTGGGAGAAGGAGCCGGACGTTTGCCTTTTCGGCAAGAGGCTCTGCCGCGGCCGAGCGCCATGAGATGTTGCTTCTCTGGGAAAGCCCAGATCCCCAGTGCTGTTGTGCCTGTAGATAGGGCAGCAAGGTTAGGTGAAGAGCAGCAAGAGCTTTCAGGGCTGGGCCTCTCCCTGTGGGAGAAGGAGCCGGACGTTTGCCTTTTCGGCAAGAGGCTCTGCCGCGGCCGAGCGCCATGAGATGTTGCTTCTCTGGGAAAGCCCAGATCCCCAGTGCTGTTGTGCCTGTAGATAGGGTGCCAAGGCACCGTGAAGAGCAGCAAGAGCTTTCAGGGCTGGGGCCTTCCCTGTGGGAGAAGGAGCCGGACGTTTGCCTTTTCGGCAAGAGGCTCTGCCGCGGCCGAGCGCCATGAGATGTTGCTTCTCTGGGAAAGCCCAGATCCCCAGTGCTGTTGTGCCTGTAGATAGGGCACCAAGGGACCGTGAAGAGCAGCAAGAGCTTTCAGGGCTGGGCCCTTCCCTGTGGGAGAAGGAGCCGGACGTTTGCCTTTTCGGCAAGAGGCTCTGCCGCGGCCGAGCGCCATGAGATGTTGCTTCTCTGGGAAAGCCCAGATCCCCAGGCTGTTGTGCCTGTAGATAGGGCGCCAAGGTTAGGTGAAGAGCAGCAAGAGCTTTCAGGGCTGGGCCCTTCCCTGTGGGAGAAGGAGCCGGACGTTTGCCTTTTCGGCAAGAGGCTCTGCCGCGGCCGAGCGCCATGAGATGTTGCGTCTCTGGGAAAGCCCAGATCCCCAATGCTGTTGTGCCTGTAGATAGGGCGCCAAGGCACCGTGAACAGCAGCAACAGCTTTCAGGGCTGGGCCCTTCCCTGTGGGAGAAGGAGCCGGACGTTTGCCTTTTCGGCAAGAGGCTCTGCCGCGGCCGAGCGCCATGAGATGTTGCGTCTCTGGGAAAGCCCAGATCCCCAGTGCTGTTGTGCCTGTAGATAGGGTGCCAAGACACCGTGAACAGCAGCAACAGCTTTCAGGGCTGGGCCTCTCCCTGTGGGAGAAGGAGCCGGACGTTTGCCTTTTCGGCAAGAGGCTCTGCCGCGGCCGAGCGCCATGGGATGTTGCTTCTCTGGGAAAGTCCAGATCCCCACTGCTGTTGTGCCTGTAGATAGGGCGCCATGGGACAGTGAACAGCAGCAACAGCTTTCAGGGCTGGGCCCTTCCCTGTGGGAGAAAGAGCCGGACGTTTGCCTTTTCGGCAAGAGGCTCTGCCGCGGCCGAGCGCCATGAGATGTTGCGTCTCTGGGAAAGCCCAGACCCCCAGGGCTGTTGTGCCTGTAGATAGGGCGCCAAGGCACTGTGAAGAGCAGCAACAGCTTTCAGGGCTGGGCCCTTCCTTGTGGGAGAATTAGCCGGAAGTTTGCCTTTTCGGCAAGAGGCTCTGCCGCGGCCGAGCACCATGAGATGTTGCTTCTCTGGGAAAGCCCAGATCCCCAGTGCTGTTGTGCCTGTAGATAGGGCGCCAAGGCACCGTGAAGAGCAGCAAGAGCTTTTAGGGCTGGGCCCTTCCCTGTGGGAGAAGGAGCCGGACGTTTGCCTTTTCGGCAAGAGGCTATGCCGCGGCCGAGCGCCATGAGATGTTGCTTCTCTGGGAAAGCCCAGATCCCCAGTGCTGTTGTGCCTGTAGATAGGGCAGCAAGGTTAGGTGAAGAGCAGCAAGAGCTTTCAGGGCTGGGCCTCTCCCTGTGGGAGAAGGAGCCGGACGTTTGCCTTTTCGGCAAGAGGCTCTGCCGCGGCCGAGCGCCATGAGATGTTGCTTCTCTGGGAAAGCCCAGATCTCCACTGCTGTTGTGCCTGTAGATAGGGTGCCAAGGCACCGTGAAGAGCAGCAAGAGCTTTCAGGGCTGGGCCCTTCCCTGTGGCAGAAGGAACCGGACGTTTGCCTTTTCGGCAAGAGGCTCTGCCGCGGCCGAGCGCCATGAGATGTTGCTTCTCTGGGAAAGCCCAGATCCCCAGTGCTGTTGTGCCTGTAGATAGGGTACCAAGGCACCGTGAAGAGCAGCAACACCTTTCACGGCTGGGCCCTTCCCTGTGGGAGAAGGAGCCGGACATTTGCCTTTTCTGCAAGAGGCTCTTCCGCGGCCAAGTGCCATGAGATGTTGCATCTCTGGGAAAGCACAGATCCCCAGTGCTGTTGTGCCTGTAGATAGGGCGCCAAGGTTAGGTGAACAGCAGCAATAGCTTTCAGGGCTGGGCCCTTCCCTGTGGGAGAAGGAGCCGCACTTTTGCTTTTTCAGTTAGAGGCTCTGCCATGGCCGAGCGCCATGAGATGTTGCTTCTCTGGGAAAGCCCAGATCCCCAGTGCTGTTGTGCCTGTAGATAGGGCGCCAAGGCACCGTGAACAGCAGCAAGAGCTTTCAGGGCTGGGCCCTTCCCTGTGGGAGAAGGAGCCGGACGTTTGCCTTTTCGGCAAGAGGCTCTGCCGCGGCCAAGCGCCATGAGATGTTGCGTCTCTGGGAAAGTCCAGATCCCCAGTGCTGTTGTGCCTGTAGATAGGGCGCCATGGGACCGTGAAGAGCAGCAACAGCTTTCAGGGCTGGGCCCTTCCCTTTGGGAGAAAGAGCCGGACGTTTGCCTTTTCGGCAAGAGGCCCTGCCGCGGCCGAGCGCCATGGGATGTTGCTTCTCTGGGAAAGCCGAGATTCCCAGTGCTGTTGTGCCTGTAGATAGGGTGCCAAGGCACCGTGAAGAGCAGCAACAGCTTTCAGGCCTGGGCCCTTCCTTGTGGGAGAAGGAGCCGGACGTTTGCCTTTTCGGCAAGAGGCTCTGCCGCGGCCGAGCGCCATGAGATGTTGCGTCTCTGGGAAAACACAGATCCCCAGTGCTGTTGTGCCTGTAGATAGGGTGCCAAGGCACCGTGAACAGCAGCAACAGCTTTCAGGGCTGGGCCCTTCCCTGTGGCAGAAGGAGCCGGACGTTTGCCTTTTCGGCAAGAGGGTCTGCCGCGGCAGAGCGCCATGAGATGTTGCTTCTCTGGGAAAGCCCAGATCCCCAGTGCTGTTGTGCCTGTAGATAGGGCGCCAAGGTTAGGTGAAGAGCAGCAACAGCTTTCACGGCTGGGCCCTTCCCTGTGGGAGAAGGAGCCGGACGTTTTCCTTTTCGGCAAGAGGCTCTGCCGCGGCCGAGCGCCATGAGATGATGCTTCTCTGGGAAAGTCCAGATCCCCACTGCTGTTGTGCCTGTAGATAGGGCGCCATGGGACCGTGAACAGCAGCAAGAGCTTTCAGGGCTGGGCCCTTCCCTGTGGCAGAAAGAGCCGGACGTTTGCCTTTTCCGCAAGAGGCTCTGCCGCGACAGAGCGCCATGAGATGTTGCGTCTCTGGGAAAGCCCAGACCCCCAGGGCTGTTGTGCCTGTAGATAGGGCGCCAAGGCACCGTGAAGAGCAGCAAGAGCTTTCAGGTCTGGGCCCTTCCCTGTGGGAGAAGGAGCCGGACGTTTGCCTTTTCGGCAAGAGGTTCTGCCGCAGCCGAGCGCCATGAGATGCTGCGTCTCTGGGAAAGCCCAGATCCCCAGTGCTGTTGTGCCTGTAGATAGGGTACCAAGGCACCGTGAAGACCAGCAACAGCTTTCAGGGCTGGGCCCTTCCCTGTGGCAGAAGGAGCCGCACTTTTGCTTTTTCGGTTAGAGGCTCTGCCACGGCCGAGCGCCATGAGATGTTGCTTCTCTGGGAAAGCCGAGATCCCCAGTGCTGTTGTGCCTGTAGATAGGGCGCCAAGGCACCGTGAAGAGCAGCAAGAGCTTTCAGGGCTGGGCCCTTCCCTGTGGGAGAAGGAGCCGGACGTTTGCCTTTTCGGCAAGAGGATCTGCCGCGGCCGAGCGCCATGGGATGTTGCTTCTCTGGGAAAGCCCAGATCCCCAGTGCTGTTGTGCCTGTAGATAGGGCGCCAAGGCACCGTGAAGAGCAGCAAGAGCTTTCAGGGCTGGGCCCTTCCCTGTGGGAGAAGGAGCCGGACGTTTGCCTTTTCGGCAAGAGGCTCTGCCGCGGCCGAGCGCCATGAGATGTTGCGTCTCTGGGAAAGCCCAGATCCCCAGTGCTGTTGTGCCTGTAGATAGGACAGCAAGGTTAGGTGAAGAGCAGCAACAGGATTCAGGGCTGGGCCCTTCCTTGTGGGTGAATGAGCCGGACGTTTGCCTTTTCGGCAAGAGGCTCTGCCGCGGCCGAGCGCCATGATATGTTGCGTCTCTGGGAAAGCCCAGATCCGCAGTGCTGTTGTGCCTGTAGATAGGGCGCCAAGGCACCGTGAAGAGCAGCAACAGCTTTCAGGGCTGGGCTCTTCCTTGTGGGAGAAGGAGCCGGACGTTTGCCTTTTCGGCAAGAGGCTCTGCCGCGGCTGAGCGCCATGGGATGTTGCATCTCTGGGAAAGCCCAGACCCCCAGTGCTGTTGTGCCTGTAGATAGGGCGCCAAGGCACCGTGAAGAGCAGCAAGAGCTTTCAGGGCTGGGCCCTTCCCTGTGGGAGAAGGAGCCGGACGTTTGCCTTTTCGGCAAGAGGGTCTGCCGCGGCCGAGCGCCATGAGATGTTGCATCTCTGGGAAAGCACAGATCCCCAGTGCTGTTGTGCCTGTAGATAGGGCGCCAAGGCACCGTGAAGAGCAGCAAGAGCTTTCAGGGCTGGGCCCTTCCTTGTGGGAGAAGGAGCCGGACGTTTGCCTTTTCGGCAAGAGGCTCTGCCGCGGCCGAGCACCATGAGATGTTGCTTCTCTGGGAAAGCAGAGATCCCCAGTGCTGTTGTGCCTGTAGATAGGGTACCAAGGCACCGTGAAGAGCAGCAACAGCTTTCAGGGCTGGGCCCTTCCCTGTTGCAGAATGAGCCGGACATTTGCCTTTTCTGCAAGAGGCTCTTCCGCGGCCGAGCGCCATGAGATGTTGCTTCTCTGGGAAAGCACAGATCCCCAGTGCTGTTGTGCCTGTAGATAGGGCGCCAAGGTTAGGTAAACAGCAGCAACAGCTTTCAGGGCTGGGCCCTTCCCTGTGGGAGAAGGAGCCGCACTTTTGCTTTTTCGGTTATAGGCTCTGCCGCGGCCGAGCGCCATGAGATGTTGCTTCTCTGGGAAAGCCCAGATCCCCAGTGCTGTTGTGCCTGTAGATAGGGCGCCAAGGCACCGTGAAGAGCAGCAAGAGCTTTCAGGGCTGGGCCCTTCCCTGTGGGAGAAGGAGCCGGACGTTTGCCTTTTCGGCAAGAGGCTCTGCCGCGGCCGAGCGCCATGGGATGTTGCTTCTCTGGGAAAGCCCAGATCCCAAGTGCTGTTGTGCCTGTAGATAGGGCGCCAAGGCACTGTGAAGAGCAGCAACAGCTTTCAGGGCTGGGCCCTTCCCTGTGGGAGAAGGAGCCGGACGTTTGCCTTTTCGGCAAGAGGCTCTGCCGCAGCCGAGCACCATGATATGTTGCTTCTCTGGGAAAGCCCAGATCCCCAGTGCTGTTGTGCCTGTAGATAGGGCGCCAAGGCACCGTGAAGAGCAGCAACAGCTTTCAGGGCTGGGCCCTTCCCTGTGGGAGAAGGAGCCGGACGTTTGCCTTTTCGGCAAGAGGCTCTGCCGCGGCCGAGCGCCATGAGATGTTGCTTCTCTGGGAAAGCCCAGATCCCCAGTGCTGTTGTGCCTGTAGATAGGGCAGCAAGGTTAGGTGAAGAGCAGCAAGAGCTTTCAGGGCTGGGCCTCTCCCTGTGGGAGAAGGAGCCGGACGTTTGCCTTTTCGGCAAGAGGCTCTGCCGCGGCCCGAGCGCCATGAGATGTTGCTTCTCTGGGAAAGCCCAGATCCCCAGTGCTGTTGTGCCTGTAGATAGGGCGCCAAGGCACCGTGAAGAGCAGCAAGAGCTTTCAGGGCTGGGCCCTTCCCTGTGGCAGAAGGAACCGGACGTTTGCCTTTTCGGCAAGAGGCTCTGCCGCGGCCGAGCGCCATGAGATGTTGGTTCTCTGGGAAAGCCCAGATCCCAGTGCTGTTGTGCCTGTAGATAGGCACCAAGGGACCGTGAAGAGCAGCAAGAGCTTTCAGGGCTGGGCCCTTCCCTGTGGGAGAAGGAGCCGGACGTTTGCCTTTTCGGCAAGAGGCTCTTCCGCGGCCGAGCGCCATGAGATGTTGCTTCTCTGGGAAAGCCCAGATCCCCAATGCTGTTGTGCCTGTAGATAGGGCGCCAAGGCACCGTGAAGAGCAGCAACAGCTTTCAGGGCTGGGCCCTTCCCTGTGGAGAAGAGCCGCACTTTTGCTTTTTCGGTTAGAGGCTCTGCCGCGGCCGAGCGCCATGAGATGTTGCGTCTCTGGGAAAGCCCAGTTCCCCAGTGCTGTTGTGCCTGTAGATAGGGCGCCAAGACACCGTGAAGAGCAGCAAGAGCTTTCAGGGCTGGGCCCTTCCCTGTGGGAGAAGGAGCCGGACGTTTGCGTTTTCGGCAAGAGGCTCTGCCGCGGCCGAGCGCCATGGGATGTTGCTTCTCTGGGAAAGTCCAGATCCCCACTGCTGTTGTGCCTGTAGATAGGGCGCCAAGGCACCGTGAAGAGCAGCAACAGCTTACAGGGCTGGGCCCTTCCCTGTGGGAGAAGGAGCCGCACTTTTGCTTTTTCGGTTAGAGGCTCTGCCATGGCCGAGCGCCATGAGATGTTGCGTCTCTGGGAAAGCCCAGATCCCCAGTGCTGTTGTGCCTGTAGATAGGGCGCCAAGGCACCGTGAAGAGCAGCAAGAGCTTTCAGGGCTGGGCCCTTCCCTGTGGGAGAAGGAGCCGGACGTTTGCCTTTTCGGCAAGAGGCTCTGCCGCGGCCAAGCGCCATGATATGTTGCGTCTCTGGGAAAGTCCAGATCCCCAGTGCTGTTGTGCCTGTAGATAGGGCGCCATGGGACCGTGAAGAGCAGCAACAGCTTTCAGGGCTGGGCCCTTCCCTTTGGGAGAAAGAGCCGGACGTTTGCCTTTTCGGCAAGAGGCCCTGCCGCGGCCGAGCGCCATGAGATGTTGCTTCTCTGGGAAAGCCGAGATTCCCAGTGCTGTTGTGCCTGTAGATAGGGTGCCAAGGCACCGTGAAGAGCAGCAACAGCTTTCAGGGCTGGGCCCTTCCTTGTGGGAGAAGGAGCTGGACGTTTGCCTTTTCGGCAAGAGGCTCTGCTGCGGCCGAGCGCCATGGGATGTTGCGTCTCTGGGAAAACACAGATCCCCAGTGCTGTTGTGCCTGTAGATAGGGCGCCAAGGCACCGTGAAGAGCAGCAACAGCTTTCAGGGCTGGGCCCTTCCCTGTGGGAGAAGGAGCCGGACGTTTGCCTTTTCGGCAAGAGGCTCTGCCGCGGCCGAGCACCATGAGATGTTGCGTCTCTGGGAAAACACAGATCCCCAGTGCTGTTGTGCCTGTAGATAGGGCGCCAAGGCACCGTGAAGAGCAGCAACAGCTTTCAGGGCTGGGCCCTTCCCTGTGGGAGAAGGAGCCGGACGTTTGCCTTTTCGGCAAGAGGCTCTGCCGCGGCCGTGCGCCGAGATGTTGCTTCTCTGGGAAAGCCCAGATCCCCAGTGCTGTTGTGCCTGTAGATGGGGTGCCAAGGTTAGGTGAACAGCAGCAACAGCTTTCAGGGCTGGGCCCTTCCCTGTGGGAGAAGGAGCCGCACTTTTGCTTTTTCGGTTAGAGGCTCTGCCACAGCCGAGCGCCATGATATGTTGCTTCTCTGGGAAAGCCCAGATCCCCAGTGCTGTTGTGCCTGTAGATAGGGCGCCAAGGCACCGTGAAGAGCAGCAAGAGCTTTCAGGGCTGGGCCCTTCCCTGTGGCAGAAGGAGCCGGACGTTTGCCTTTTCGGCAAGAGGCTCTGCCGCGGCCAAGCGCCATGAGATGTTGCGTCTCTGGGAAAGTCCAGATCCCCAGTGCTGTTGTGCCTGTAGATAGGGCGCCAAGGCACCGTGAAGAGCAGCAAGAGCTTTCAGGGCTGGGCCCTTCCCTGTGGGAGAATGAGCCGGACGTTTGCCTTTTCGGCAAGAGGCTCTGCCGCGGCCGAGCACAATGAGATGTTGCTTCTCTGGGAAAGCCCAGATCCCCAGTGCTGTTGTGCCTGTAGATAGGGCGCCAAGGCACCGTGAAGAGCAGCAAGAGCTTTCAGGGCTGGGCCCTTCCCTGTGGGAGAAGGAGCCGGACGTTTGCCTTTTCGGCAAGAGGCTCTGCCGCGGCCGAGCGCCATGAGATGTTGCTTCTCTGGGAAAGCCCAGATCCCCAGTGCTGTTGTGCCTGTAGATAGGGCAGCAAGGTTAGGTGAAGAGCAGCAAGAGCTTTCAGGGCTGGGCCTCTCCCTGTGGGAGAAGGAGCCGGACGTTTGCCTTTTCAGCAAGAGGCTCTGCCGCGGCCGAGCGCCATGAGATGTTGCTTCTCTGGGAAAGCCCAGATCTCCACTGCTGTTGTGCCTGTAGATAGGGTGCCAAGGCACCGTGAAGAGCAGCAAGAGCTTTCAGGGCTGGGCCCTTCCCTGTGGCAGAAGGAACCGGACGTTTGCCTTTTCGGCAAGAGGCTCTGCCACGGCCGAGCGCCATGAGATGTTGCTTCTCTGGGAAAGCCCAGATCCCCAGTGCTGTTGTGCCTGTAGATAGGGTACCAAGGCACCGTGAAGAGCAGCAACACCTTTCACGGCTGGGCCCTTCCCTGTGGCAGAAGGAGCCGGACATTTGCCTTTTCTGCAAGAGGCTCTTCCGCGGCCAAGCGCCATGAGATGTTGCATCTCTGGGAAAGCACAGATCCCCAGTGCTGTTGTGCCTGTAGATAGGGCGCCAAGGTTAGGTGAACAGCAGCAATAGCTTTCAGGGCTGGGCCCTTCCCTGTGGGAGAAGGAGCCGCACTTTTGCCTTTTCGGCAAGAGGGTCTGCCGCGGCCGAGCGCCATGAGATGTTGCTTCTCTGGGAAAGCCCAGATCCCCAGTGCTGTTGTGCCTGTAGATAGGGCGCCAAGGCACCGTGAAGAGCAGCAAGAGCTTTCAGGGCTGGGCCCTTCCCTGTGGGAGAAGGAGCCGGATGTTTGCCTTTTCGGCAAGAGGCTCTGCCGCGGCCAAGCGCCATGATATGTTGCGTCTCTGGGAAAGTCCAGATCCCCAGTGCTGTTGTGCCTGTAGATAGGGCGCCATGGGACCGTGAAGAGCAGCAAGAGCTTTCAGGTCTGGGCCCTTCCCTGTGGGAGAAAGAGCCGGACGTTTGCCTTTTCGGCAAGAGGCCCTGCCGCGGCCGAGCGCCATGGGATGTTGCTTCTCTGGGAAAGCCGAGATTCCCAGTGCTGTTGTGCCTGTAGATAGGGTGCCAAGGCACCGTGAAGAGCAGCAACAGCTTTCAGGGCTGGGCCCTTCCTTGTGGGAGAAGGAGCTGGACGTTTGCCTTTTCGGCAAGAGGCTCTGCCGCGGCCGAGCGCCATGAGATGTTGCATCTCTGGGAAAGCACAGATCCCCAGTGCTGTTGTGCCTGTAGATAGGGCGCCAAGGCACCGTGAAGAGCAGCAACAGCTTTCAGGGCTGGGCCCTTCCCTGTGGGAGAAGGAGCCGGACGTTTGCCTTTTCGGCAAGAGGCTCTGCCGCGGCCGAGCGCCATGGGATGTTGCTTCTCTGGGAAAGCCCAGATCCCCAGTGCTGTTGTGCCTGTAGATAGGGCGCCAAGGCACCGTGAAGAGCAGCAACAGCTTTCAGGGCTGGGCCCTTCCCTGTGGGAGAAGGAGCCGGACGTTTGCCTTTTCGGCAAGAGGCTCTGCCGCGGCCGAGCGCCATGAGATGTTGCGTCTCTGGGAAAGCCCAGATCCCCAGTGCTGTTGTGCCTGTAGATAGGACAGCAAGGTTAGGTGAAGAGCAGCAACAGGATTCAGGGCTGGGCCCTTCCTTGTGGGTGAATGAGCCGGACGTTTGCCTTTTCGGCAAGAGGCTCTGCCGCTCCCGAGCGCCATGATATGTTGCGTCTCTGGGAAAGCCCAGATCCGCAGTGCTGTTGTGCCTGTAGATAGGGCGCCAAGGCACCGTGAAGAGCAGCAACAGCTTTCAGGGCTGGGCCCTTCCCTGTGGGAGAAGGAGCCGGACGTTTGCCTTTTCGGCAAGAGGCTCTGCCGCGGCCGAGCACCATGAGATGTTGCTTCTCTGGGAAAGCCCAGATCCCCAGTGCTGTTGTGCCTGTAGATAGGGCGCCAAGGCACCGTGAAGAGCAGCAAGAGCTTTCAGGGCTGGGCCCTTCCCTGTGGGAGAAGGAGCCGGACGTTTGCCTTTTCGGCAAGAGGCTCTGCCGCGGCCGAGCGCCATGAGATGTTGCTTCTCTGGGAAAGCCCAGATCCCCAGTGCTGTTGTGCCTGTAGATAGGGCAGCAAGGTTAGGTGAAGAGCAGCAAGAGCTTTCAGGGCTGGGCCCTTCCCTGTGGCAGAAGGAGCCGGACGTTTGCCTTTCCGGCAAGAGGCTCTGCCGCGGCCGAGCGCCATGAGATGTTGCTTCTATGGGAAAGCCCAGATCTCCACTGCTGTTGTGCCTGTAGATAGGGTGCCAAGGCACCGTGAAGAGCAGCAAGAGCTTTCAGGGCTGGGCCCTTCCCTGTGGCAGAAGGAGCCGGACGTTTGCCTTTTCGGCAAGAGGCTCTGCCGCGGCCGAGCGCCATGAGATGTTGCTTCTCTGGGAAAGCCCAGATCCCCAGTGCTGTTGTGCCTGTAGATAGGGCGCCAAGGCACCGTGAAGAGCAGCAAGAGGTTTCAGGGCTGGGCCCTTCCCTGTGGGAGAAGGAGCCGGACGTTTGCCTTTTCGGCAAGAGGCTCTTCCGCGGCCGAGCGCCATGAGATGTTGCGTCTCTGGGAAAGCCCAGATCCCCAGTGCTGTTGTGCCTGTAGATAGGGCGCCAAGGCACCGTGAAGAGCAGCAACAGCTTTCAGGGCTGGGCCCTTCCCTGTGGGAGAAGGAGCCGCACTTTTGCTTTTTCGGTTAGAGGCTCTGCCGCGGCCGAGCGCCATGAGATGTTGCGTCTCTGGGAAAGCCCAGATCCCCAGTGCTGTTGTGCCTGTAGATAGGGCGCCAAGACACCGTGAACAGCAGCAACAGCTTTCAGGGCTGGGCCCTTCCCTGTGGGAGAAGGAGCCGGACGTTTGCCTTTTCGGCAAGAGGCTCTGCCGCGGCCGAGCGCCATGGGATGTTGCTTCTCTGGGAAAGCCCAGATCCCCACTGCTGTTGTGCCTGTAGATAGGGCGCCATGGGACAGTGAACAGCAGCAACAGCTTTCAGGGCTGGGCCCTTCCCTGTGGCAGAAGGAGCCAGACGTTTGCCTTTTCGGCAAGAGGCTCTGCCGCGGCCGAGCGCCATGAGATGTTGCTTCTCTGGGAAAACACAGATCCCCAGTGCTGTTGTGCCTGTAGATAGGACAGCAAGGTTAGGTGAAGAGCAGCAACAGGATTCAGGGCTGGGCCCTTCCTTGTGGGTGAATGAGCCGGACGTTTGCCTTTTCGGCAAGAGGCTCTGCCGCGGCCGAGCGCCATGAGATGTTGTTTCTCTGGGAAAGCCGAGATCCCCAGTGCTCTTGTGCCTGTAGATAGGACAGCAAGGTTAGGTGAAGAGCAGCAACAGGATTCAGGGCTGGGCCCTTCCTTGTGGGTGAATGAGCCGGACGTTTGCCTTTTCGGCAAGAGGCTTTTCCGCGGCCGAGCGCCATGAGATGTTGCGTCTCTGGGAAAGCCCAGATCCCCAGTGCTGTTGTGCCTGTAGATAGGGCGCCAAGGCACCGTGAAGAGCAGCAAGAGCTTTCAGGGCTGGGCCCTTCCCTGTGGGAGAAGGAGCCGCACTTTTGCTTTTTCGGTTAGAGGCTCTGCAGCGGCCGAGCGCCATGAGATGTTGCGTCTCTGGGAAAGCCCAGATCCCCAGTGCTGTTGTGCCTGTAGATAGGGCGCCAAGACACCGTGAAGAGCAGCAACAGCTTTCAGGGCTGGGCCCTTCGCTGTGGGAGAAGGAGCCAGACGTTTGCCTTTTCGGCAAGAGGCTCTGCCGCGGCCGAGCGCCATGAGATGTTGCGTCTCTGGGAAAGCCCAGACCCCCAGGGCTGTTGTGCCTGTAGATAGGGCGCCAAGGTTAGGTGAACAGCAGCAACAGCTTTCAGGGCTGGGCCCTTCCCTGTGGGAGAAGGAGCCGGACGTTTGCCTTTTCTGCAAGAGGCTCTGCCGCGGCCGAGCGCCATGAGATGTTGCTTCTCTGGGAAAGCCCAGATCCCCAGTGCTGTTGTGCCTGTAGATAGGGCGCCAAGGCACCGTGAAGAGCAGCAACAGCTTTCAGGGCTGGGCCCTTCCCTGTGGGAGAAGGAGCCGGACGTTTGCCTTTTCGGCAAGAGGCTCTGCCGCGGCCGAGCGCCATGAGATGTTGCGTCTCTGGGAAAGCACAGATCCCCAGTGCTGTTGTGCCTGTAGATAGGACGCTAAGGCACCGTGAAGAGCAGCAACAGCTTTCAGGGCTGGGCCCTTCCCTGTGGGAGAAGGAGCCGGACGTTTGCCTTTTCGGCAAGAGGCTCTGCCGCGGCCGAGCACCATGAGATTTTGCTTCTCTGGGAAAGCCCAGATCCCCAGTGCTGTTGTGCCTGTAGATAGGGCAGCAAGGTTAGGTGAAGAGCAGCAAGAGCTTTCAGGGCTGGGCCTCTCCCTGTGGGAGAAGGAGCCGGACGTTTGCCTTTTCGGCAAGAGGCTCTGCCGCGGCCGAGCGCCATGAGATGTTGCGTCTCTGGGAAAGCCCAGATCCCCACTGCTGTTGTGCCTGTAGATAGGGCACCATGGGACAGTGAACAGCAGCAACAGCTTTCAGGGCTGGGGCCTTCCCTGTGGGAGAAAGAGCCGGACGTTTGCCTTTTCGGGAAGAGGCTCTGCCGCGGCCGAACGCCATGAGATGTTGCGTCTCTGGGAAAGCCCAGACCCCCAGGGCTGTTGTGCCTGTAGATAGGGCGCCAAGGCACCGTGAAGAGCAGCAACAGCTTTCAGGGCTGGGCCCTTCCCTGTGGGAGAAGGAGCCGGACGTTTGCCTTTTCGGCAAGAGGCTCTGCCGCGGCCGAGCGCCATGAGATGTTGCGTCTCTGGGAAAGCACAGATCCCCAGTGCTGTTGTGCCTGTAGATAGGACGCTAAGGCACCGTGAAGAGCAGCAACAGCTTTCAGGGCTGGGCCCTTCCCTGTGGGAGAAGGAGCCGGACGTTTGCCTTTTCGGCAAGAGGGTCTGCCGCGGCCGAGCACCATGAGATTTTGCTTCTCTGGGAAAGCCCAGATCCCCAGTGCTGTTGTGCCTGTAGATAGGGCAGCAAGGTTAGGTGAAGAGCAGCAACAGCTTTCAGGGCTGGGCCCTTCCCTGTGGGAGAAGGAGCCGGACGTTTGCCTTTTCGGCAAGAGGCTCTGCCGCGGCCGTGCGCCATGAGATGTTGCTTCTATGGGAAAGCCCAGATCCCCAGTGCTGTTGTGCCTGTAGATAGGGTGCCAAGGCACCGTGAAGAGCAGCAACAGCTTTCAGGGCTGGGCCCTTCCCTGTGGCAGAAGGAGCCGGACGTTTGCCTTTTCGGCAAGAGGCTCTGCCGCGGCCGAGCGCCATGAGATGTTGCTTCTCTGGGAAAGCCCAGATCCCCAGTGCTGTTGTGCCTGTAGATAGGGCGCCAAGGTTAGGTGAAGAGCAGCAAGAGCTTTCAGGGCTGGGCCCTTCCCTGTGGGAGAAAGAGCCGGACGTTTGCCTTTTCCGCAAGAGGCTCTGCCGCGACAGAGCGCCATGAGATGTTGCGTCTCTGGGAAAGCACAAATCCCCAGTGCTGTTGTGCCTGTAGATAGGGCGCCAAGGCACCGTGAAGAGCAGCAAGAGCTTTCAGGTCTGGGCCCTTCCCTGTGGGAGAAGGAGCCGGACGTTTGCCTTTTCGGCAAGAGGTTCTGCCGCAGCCGAGCGCCATGAGATGCTGCGTCTCTGGGAAAGCCCAGATCCCCAGTGCTGTTGTGCCTGTAGATAGGGTACCAAGGCACCGTGAAGAGCAGCAACACCTTTCACGGCTGGGCCCTTCCCTGTGGCAGAAGGAGCCGGACATTTGCCTTTTCTGCAAGAGGCTCTTCCGCAGCCGAGCGCCATGAGATGTTGCTTCTCTGGGAAAGCACAGATCCCCAGTGCTGTTGTGCCTGTAGATAGGGTGCCAAGGCACCGTGAAGAGCAGCAACAGCTTTCAGGGCTGGGCCCTTCCCTGTGGGAGAAGGAGCCGCACTTTTGCTTTTTCGGTTAGAGGCTCTGCCACGGCCGAGCGCCATGAGATGTTGCTTCTCTGGGAAAGCCCAGATCCCCAGTGCTGTTGTGCCTGTAGATAGGGCGCCAAGGCACCGTGAAGAGCAGCAAGAGCTTTCAGGGCTGGGCCCTTCCCTGTGGGAGAAGGAGCCGGACATTTGCCTTTTCGGCAAGAGGCTCTGCCGCGGCTGAGCGCCATGAGATGTTGCTTCTCTGGGAAAGCCCAGATCCCCAGTGCTGTTGTGCCTGTAGATAGGGCAGCAAGGTTAGGTGAAGAGCAGCAAGAGCTTTCAGGGCTGGGCCTCTCCCTGTGGGAGAAGGAGCCGGACGTTTGCCTTTTCGGCAAGAGGCTCTGCCGCGGCCGAGCGCCATGAGATGTTGCTTCTATGGGAAAGCCCAGATCTCCACTGCTGTTGTGCCTGTAGATAGGGTGCCAAGGCACCGTGAAGAGCAGCAAGAGCTTTCAGGGCTGGGCCCTTCCCTGTGGCAGAAGGAGCCGGACGTTTGCCTTTTCAGCAAGAGGCTCTGCCGCGGCCGAGCGCCATGAGATGTTGCTTCTCTGGGAAAGCACAGATCCCCAGTGCTGTTGTGCCTGTAGATAGGGCGCCAAGGCACCGTGAAGAGCAGCAAGAGCTTTCAGGGCTGGGCCCTTCCCTGTGGGAGAAGGAGCCGGACGTTTGCCTTTTCGGCAAGAGGCTCTGCCGCGGCCGAGCGCCATGAGATGTTGCGTCTCTGGGAAAGCCCAGATCCCCAGTGCTGTTGTGCCTGTAGATAGGGCGCCAAGGCACCGTGAACAGCAGCAACAGCTTTCAGGGCTGGGCCCTTCCCTGTGGGAGAAGGAGCCGGACGTTTGCCTTTTCGGCAAGAGGCTCTGCCGCGGCTGAGCGCCATGGGATGTTGCGTCTCTGGGAAAGCCCAGATCCCCAGTGCTGTTGTGCCTGTAGATAGGGCAGCAAGGTTAGGTGAAGAGCAGCAAGAGCTTTCAGGGCTGGGCCTCTCCCTGTGGGAGAAGGAGCCGGACGTTTGCCTTTTCGGCAAGAGGCTCTGCCGCGGCCGAGCGCCATGAGATGTTGCGTCTCTGGGAAAGCCCAGATCCCCACTGCTGTTGTGCCTGTAGATAGGGCACCATGGGACAGTGAACAGCAGCAACAGCTTTCAGGGCTGGGGCCTTCCCTGTGGGAGAAAGAGCCGGACGTTTGCCTTTTCGGGAAGAGGCTCTGCCGCGGCCGAACGCCATGAGATGTTGCGTCTCTGGGAAAGCCCAGACCCCCAGGGCTGTTGTGCCTGTAGATAGGGCGCCAAGGCACCGTGAAGAGCAGCAACAGCTTTCAGGGCTGGGCCCTTCCCTGTGGGAGAAGGAGCCGGACGTTTGCCTTTTCGGCAAGAGGCTCTGCCGCGGCCGAGCGCCATGAGATGTTGCGTCTCTGGGAAAGCACAGATCCCCAGTGCTGTAGTGCCTGTAGATAGGACGCTAAGGCACCGTGAAGAGCAGCAACAGCTTTCAGGGCTGGGCCCTTCCCTGTGGGAGAAGGAGCCGGACGTTTGCCTTTTCGGCAAGAGGGTCTGCCGCGGCCGAGCACCATGAGATTTTGCTTCTCTGGGAAAGCCCAGATCCCCAGTGCTGTTGTGCCTGTAGATAGGGCAGCAAGGTTAGGTGAAGAGCAGCAACAGCTTTCAGGGCTGGGCCCTTCCCTGTGGGAGAAGGAGCCGGACGTTTGCCTTTTCGGCAAGAGGCTCTGCCGCGGCCGTGCGCCATGAGATGTTGCTTCTATGGGAAAGCCCAGATCCCCAGTGCTGTTGTGCCTGTAGATAGGGTGCCAAGGCACCGTGAAGAGCAGCAACAGCTTTCAGGGCTGGGCCCTTCCCTGTGGCAGAAGGAGCCGGACGTTTGCCTTTTCGGCAAGAGGCTCTGCCGCGGCCGAGCGCCATGAGATGTTGCTTCTCTGGGAAAGCCCAGATCCCCAGTGCTGTTGTGCCTGTAGATAGGGCGCCAAGGTTAGGTGAAGAGCAGCAAGAGCTTTCAGGGCTGGGCCCTTCCCTGTGGGAGAAGGAGCCGGACGTTTGCCTTTTCGGCAAGAGGCTCTGCCGCGGCCGAGCGCCATGAGATGATGCTTCTCTGGGAAAGTCCAGATCCCCACTGCTGTTGTGCCTGTAGATAGGGCGCCATGGGACCGTGAACAGCAGCAAGAGCTTTCAGGGCTGGGCCCTTCCCTGTGGGAGAAAGAGCCGGACGTTTGCCTTTTCCGCAAGAGGCTCTGCCGCGACAGAGCGCCATGAGATGTTGCGTCTCTGGGAAAGCACAAATCCCCAGTGCTGTTGTGCCTGTAGATAGGGCGCCAAGGCACCGTGAAGAGCAGCAAGAGCTTTCAGGTCTGGGCCCTTCCCTGTGGGAGAAGGAGCCGGACGTTTGCCTTTTCGGCAAGAGGTTCTGCCGCAGCCGAGCGCCATGAGATGCTGCGTCTCTGGGAAAGCCCAGATCCCCAGTGCTGTTGTGCCTGTAGATAGGGTACCAAGGCACCGTGAAGAGCAGCAACACCTTTCACGGCTGGGCCCTTCCCTGTGGCAGAAGGAGCCGGACATTTGCCTTTTCTGCAAGAGGCTCTTCCGCGGCCGAGCGCCATGAGATGTTGCTTCTCTGGGAAAGCACAGATCCCCAGTGCTGTTGTGCCTGTAGATAGGGTGCCAAGGCACCGTGAAGAGCAGCAACAGCTTTCAGGGCTGGGCCCTTCCCTGTGGGAGAAGGAGCCGCACTTTTGCTTTTTCGGTTAGAGGCTCTGCCACGGCCGAGCGCCATGAGATGTTGCTTCTCTGGGAAAGCCCAGATCCCCAGTACTGTTGTGCCTGTAGATAGGGCGCCAAGGCACCGTGAAGAGCAGCAAGAGCTTTCAGGGCTGGGCCCTTCCCTGTGGGAGAAGGAGCCGGACGTTTGCCTTTTCGGCAAGAGGCTCTGCCGCGGCTGAGCGCCATGAGATGTTGCTTCTCTGGGAAAGCCCAGATCCCCAGTGCTGTTGTGCCTGTAGATAGGGCAGCAAGGTTAGGTGAAGAGCAGCAAGAGCTTTCAGGGCTGGGCCTCTCCCTGTGGGAGAAGGAGCCGGACGTTTGCCTTTTCGGCAAGAGGCTCTGCCGCGGCCGAGCGCCATGAGATGTTGCTTCTATGGGAAAGCCCAGATCTCCACTGCTGTTGTGCCTGTAGATAGGGTGCCAAGGCACCGTGAAGAGCAGCAAGAGCTTTCAGGGCTGGGCCCTTCCCTGTGGCAGAAGGAGCCGGACGTTTGCCTTTTCAGCAAGAGGCTCTGCCGCGGCCGAGCGCCATGAGATGTTGCTTCTCTGGGAAAGCACAGATCCCCAGTGCTGTTGTGCCTGTAGATAGGGCGCCAAGGCACCGTGAAGAGCAGCAAGAGCTTTCAGGGCTGGGCCCTTCCCTGTGGGAGAAGGAGCCGGACGTTTGCCTTTTCGGCAAGAGGCTCTGCCGCGGCCGAGCGCCATGAGATGTTGCGTCTCTGGGAAAGCCCAGATCCCCAGTGCTGTTGTGCCTGTAGATAGGGCGCCAAGGCACCGTGAACAGCAGCAACAGCTTTCAGGGCTGGGCCCTTCCCTGTGGGAGAAGGAGCCGGACGTTTGCCTTTTCGGCAAGAGGCTCTGCCGCGGCTGAGCGCCATGGGATGTTGCTTCTCTGGGAAAGTCCAGATCCCCACTGCTGTTGTGCCTGTAGATAGGGCGCCATGGGACAGTGAAGAGCAGCAACAGCTTTCAGGGCTGGGCCCTTCCCTGTGGGAGAAGGAGCCGGACGTTTGCCTTTTCGGCAAGAGGCTCTGCCGCGGCCGAGCGCCATGAGATGTTGCGTCTCTGGGAAAGCACAGATCCCCAGTGCTGTTGTGCCTGTAGATAGGACGCTAAGGCACCGTGAAGAGCAGCAACAGCTTTCAGGGCTGGGCCCTTCCATGTGGGAGAAGGAGCCGGACGTTTGCCTTTTCGGCAAGAGGCTCTGCCGCGGCCGAGCACCATGAGATGTTGCGTCTCTGGGAAAGCCCAGATCCCCAGTGCTGTTGTGCCTGTAGATAGGGCAGCAAGGTTAGGTGAAGAGCAGCAAGAGCTTTCAGGGCTGGGCCTCTCCCTGTGGGAGAAGGAGCCGGACGTTTGCCTTTTCGGCAAGAGGCTCTGCCGCGGCCGAGCGCCATGAGATGTTGCGTCTCTGGGAAAGCCCAGATCCCCACTGCTGTTGTGCCTGTAGATAGGGCACCATGGGACAGTGAACAGCAGCAACAGCTTTCAGGGCTGGGGCCTTCCCTGTGGGAGAAAGAGCCGGACGTTTGCCTTTTCGGGAAGAGGCTCTGCCGCGGCCGAACGCCATGAGATGTTGCGTCTCTGGGAAAGCCCAGACCCCCAGGGCTGTTGTGCCTGTAGATAGGGCGCCAAGGCACCGTGAAGAGCAGCAACAGCTTTCAGGGCTGGGCCCTTCCCTGTGGGAGAAGGAGCCGGACGTTTGCCTTTTCGGCAAGAGGCTCTGCCGCGGCCGAGCGCCATGAGATGTTGCGTCTCTGGGAAAGCACAGATCCCCAGTGCTGTAGTGCCTGTAGATAGGACGCTAAGGCACCGTGAAGAGCAGCAACAGCTTTCAGGGCTGGGCCCTTCCCTGTGGGAGAAGGAGCCGGACGTTTGCCTTTTCGGCAAGAGGGTCTGCCGCGGCCGAGCACCATGAGATTTTGCTTCTCTGGGAAAGCCCAGATCCCCAGTGCTGTTGTGCCTGTAGATAGGGCAGCAAGGTTAGGTGAAGAGCAGCAACAGCTTTCAGGGCTGGGCCCTTCCCTGTGGGAGAAGGAGCCGGACGTTTGCCTTTTCGGCAAGAGGCTCTGCCGCGGCCGAGCGCCATGAGATGTTGCTTCTATGGGAAAGCCCAGATCTCCACTGCTGTTGTGCCTGTAGATAGGGTGCCAAGGCACCGTGAAGAGCAGCAAGAGCTTTCAGGGCTGGGCCCTTCCCTGTGGCAGAAGGAGCCGGACGTTTGCCTTTTCAGCAAGAGGCTCTGCCGCGGCCGAGCGCCATGAGATGTTGCTTCTCTGGGAAAGCACAGATCCCCAGTGCTGTTGTGCCTGTAGATAGGGCGCCAAGGCACCGTGAAGAGCAGCAAGAGCTTTCAGGGCTGGGCCCTTCCCTGTGGGAGAAGGAGCCGGACGTTTGCCTTTTCGGCAAGAGGCTCTGCCGCGGCCGAGCGCCATGAGATGTTGCGTCTCTGGGAAAGCCCAGATCCCCAGTGCTGTTGTGCCTGTAGATAGGGCGCCAAGGCACCGTGAACAGCAGCAACAGCTTTCAGGGCTGGGCCCTTCCCTGTGGGAGAAGGAGCCGGACGTTTGCCTTTTCGGCAAGAGGCTCTGCCGCGGCTGAGCGCCATGGGATGTTGCTTCTCTGGGAAAGTCCAGATCCCCACTGCTGTTGTGCCTGTAGATAGGGCGCCATGGGACAGTGAACAGCAGCAACAGCTTTCAGGGCTGGGCCCTTCCCTGTGGGAGAAGGAGCCGGACGTTTGCCTTTTCGGCAAGAGGCTCTGCCGCGGCCGAGCGCCATGAGATGTTGCGTCTCTGGGAAAGCACAGATCCCCAGTGCTGTTGTGCCTGTAGATAGGACGCTAAGGCACCGTGAAGAGCAGCAACAGCTTTCAGGGCTGGGCCCTTCCCTGTGGGAGAAGGAGCCGGACGTTTGCCTTTTCGGCAAGAGGCTCTGCCGCGGCCGAGCACCATGAGATTTTGCTTCTCTGGGAAAGCCCAGATCCCCAGTGCTGTTGTGCCTGTAGATAGGGCAGCAAGGTTAGGTGAAGAGCAGCAAGAGCTTTCAGGGCTGGGCCTCTCCCTGTGGGAGAAGGAGCCGGACGTTTGCCTTTTCGGCAAGAGGCTCTGCCGCGGCCGAGCGCCATGAGATGTTGCGTCTCTGGGAAAGCCCAGATCCCCACTGCTGTTGTGCCTGTAGATAGGGCACCATGGGACAGTGAACAGCAGCAACAGCTTTCAGGGCTGGGGCCTTCCCTGTGGGAGAAAGAGCCGGACGTTTGCCTTTTCGGGAAGAGGCTCTGCCGCGGCCGAACGCCATGAGATGTTGCGTCTCTGGGAAAGCCCAGACCCCCAGGGCTGTTGTGCCTGTAGATAGGGCGCCAAGGCACCGTGAAGAGCAGCAACAGCTTTCAGGGCTGGGCCCTTCCCTGTGGGAGAAGGAGCCGGACGTTTGCCTTTTCGGCAAGAGGCTCTGCCGCGGCCGAGCGCCATGAGATGTTGCGTCTCTGGGAAAGCACAGATCCCCAGTGCTGTAGTGCCTGTAGATAGGACGCTAAGGCACCGTGAAGAGCAGCAACAGCTTTCAGGGCTGGGCCCTTCCCTGTGGGAGAAGGAGCCGGACGTTTGCCTTTTCGGCAAGAGGGTCTGCCGCGCCGAGCACCATGAGATTTTGCTTCTCTGGGAAAGCCCAGATCCCCAGTGCTGTTGTGCCTGTAGATAGGGCAGCAAGGTTAGGTGAAGAGCAGCAACAGCTTTCAGGGCTGGGCCCTTCCCTGTGGGAGAAGGAGCCGGACGTTTGCCTTTTCGGCAAGAGGCTCTGCCGCGGCCGTGCGCCATGAGATGTTGCTTCTATGGGAAAGCCCAGATCCCCAGTGCTGTTGTGCCTGTAGATAGGGTGCCAAGGCACCGTGAAGAGCAGCAACAGCTTTCAGGGCTGGGCCCTTCCCTGTGGCAGAAGGAGCCGGACGTTTGCCTTTTCGGCAAGAGGCTCTGCCGCGGCCGAGCGCCATGAGATGTTGCTTCTATGGGAAAGCCCAGATCCCCAGTGCTGTTGTGCCTGTAGATAGGGCGCCAAGGTTAGGTGAAGAGCAGCAAGAGCTTTCAGGGCTGGGCCCTTCCCTGTGGGAGAAGGAGCCGGACGTTTGCCTTTTCGGCAAGAGGCTCTGCCGCGGCCGAGCGCCATGAGATGATGCTTCTCTGGGAAAGTCCAGATCCCCACTGCTGTTGTGCCTGTAGATAGGGCGCCATGGGACCGTGAACAGCAGCAAGAGCTTTCAGGGCTGGGCCCTTCCCTGTGGGAGAAAGAGCCGGACGTTTGCCTATTCCGCAAGAGGCTCTGCCGCGGCCGAGCGCCATGAGATGTTGCGTCTCTGGGAAAGCACAAATCCCCAGTGCTGTTGTGCCTGTAGATAGGGCGCCATGGGACCGTGAACAGCAGCAAGAGCTTTCAGGGCTGGGCCCTTCCCTGTGGGAGAAAGAGCCGGACGTTTGCCTTTTCCGCAAGAGGCTCTGCCGCGACAGAGCGCCATGAGATGTTGCGTCTCTGGGAAAGCACAAATCCCCAGTGCTGTTGTGCCTGTAGATAGGGCGCCAAGGCACCGTGAAGAGCAGCAAGAGCTTTCAGGTCTGGGCCCTTCCCTGTGGGAGAAGGAGCCGGACGTTTTCCTTTTCGGCAAGAGGTTCTGCCGCAGCCGAGCGCCATGAGATGCTGCGTCTCTGGGAAAGCATAGATCCCCAGTGCTGTTGTGCCTGTAGATAGGGTACCAAGGCACCGTGAAGAGCAGCAACACCTTTCACGGCTGGGCCCTTCCCTGTGGCAGAAGGAGCCGGACATTTGCCTTTTCTGCAAGAGGCTCTTCCGCGGCCGAGCGCCATGAGATGTTGCTTCTCTGGGAAAGCACAGATCCCCAGTGCTGTTGTGCCTGTAGATAGGGTGCCAAGGCACCGTGAAGAGCAGCAAGAGCTTTCAGGGCTGGGCCCTTCCCTGTGGGAGAAGGAGCCGGACGTTTGCCTTTTCGGCAAGAGGCTCTGCCGCGGCTGAGCGCCATGAGATGTTGCTTCTCTGGGAAAGCCCAGATCCCCAGTGCTGTTGTGCCTGTAGATAGGGCAGCAAGGTTAGGTGAAGAGCAGCAAGAGCTTTCAGGGCTGGGCCTCTCCCTGTGGGAGAAGGAGCCGGACGTTTGCCTTTTCGGCAAGAGGCTCTGCCGCGGCCGAGCGCCATGAGATGTTGCTTCTATGGGAAAGCCCAGATCTCCACTGCTGTTGTGCCTGTAGATAGGGTGCCAAGGCACCGTGAAGAGCAGCAAGAGCTTTCAGGGCTGGGCCCTTCCCTGTGGGAGAAGGAGCCGGACGTTTGCCTTTTCAGCAAGAGGCTCTGCCGCGGCCGAGCGCCATGAGATGTTGCTTCTCTGGGAAAGCACAGATCCCCAGTGCTGTTGTGCCTGTAGATAGGGCGCCAAGGCACCGTGAAGAGCAGCAAGAGCTTTCAGGGCTGGGCCCTTCCCTGTGGGAGAAGGAGCCGGACGTTTGCCTTTTCGGCAAGAGGCTCTTCCGCGGCCGAGCGCCATGAGATGTTGCGTCTCTGGGAAAGCCCAGATCCCCAGTGCTGTTGTGCCTGTAGATAGGGCGCCAAGGCACCGTGAAGAGCAGCAACAGCTTTCAGGGCTGGGCCCTTCCCTGTGGGAGATGGAGCCGCACTTTTGCTTTTTTGGTTAGAGGCTCTGCCGCGGCCGAGCGCCATGAGATGTTGCGTCTCTGGGAAAGTCCAGATCCCCACTGCTGTTGTGCCTGTAGATAGGGCGCCATGGGACAGTGAACAGCAGCAACAGCTTTCAGGGCTGGGCCCTTCCCTGTGGGAGAAGGAGCCGGACGTTTGCCTTTTCGGCAAGAGGCTCTGCCGCGGCCGAGCGCCATGAGATGTTGCGTCTCTGGGAAAGCACAGATCCCCAGTGCTGTTGTGCCTGTAGATAGGACGCTAAGGCACCGTGAAGAGCAGCAACAGCTTTCAGGGCTGGGCCCTTCCCTGTGGGAGAAGGAGCCGGACGTTTGCCTTTTCGGCAAGAGGCTCTGCCGCGGCCGAGCACCATGAGATTTTGCTTCTCTGGGAAAGCCCAGATCCCCAGTGCTGTTGTGCCTGTAGATAGGGCAGCAAGGTTAGGTGAAGAGCAGCAAGAGCTTTCAGGGCTGGGCCTCTCCCTGTGGGAGAAGGAGCCGGACGTTTGCCTTTTCGGCAAGAGGCTCTGCCGCGGCCGAGCGCCATGAGATGTTGCGTCTCTGGGAAAGCCCAGATCCCCACTGCTGTTGTGCCTGTAGATAGGGCACCATGGGACAGTGAACAGCAGCAACAGCTTTCAGGGCTGGGGCCTTCCCTGTGGGAGAAGGAGCCGGACGTTTGCCTTTTCGGCAAGAGGCTCTGCCGCGGCCGAGCGCCATGAGATGTTGCGTCTCTGGGAAAGCACAGATCCCCAGTGCTGTTGTGCCTGTAGATAGGACGCTAAGGCACCGTGAAGAGCAGCAACAGCTTTCAGGGCTGGGCCCTTCCCTGTGGGAGAAGGAGCCGGACGTTTGCCTTTTCGGCAAGAGGCTCTGCCGCGGCCGAGCACCATGAGATTTTGCTTCTCTGGGAAAGCCCAGATCCCCAGTGCTGTTGTGCCTGTAGATAGGGCAGCAAGGTTAGGTGAAGAGCAGCAAGAGCTTTCAGGGCTGGGCCTCTCCCTGTGGGAGAAGGAGCCGGACGTTTGCCTTTTCGGCAAGAGGCTCTGCCGCGGCCGAGCGCCATGAGATGTTGCGTCTCTGGGAAAGCCCAGATCCCCACTGCTGTTGTGCCTGTAGATAGGGCACCATGGGACAGTGAACAGCAGCAACAGCTTTCAGGGCTGGGGCCTTCCCTGTGGGAGAAAGAGCCGGACGTTTGCCTTTTCGGGAAGAGGCTCTGCCGTGGCCGAACGCCATGAGATGTTGCGTCTCTGGGAAAGCCCAGACCCCCAGGGCTGTTGTGCCTGTAGATAGGGCGCCAAGGCACCGTGAAGAGCAGCAACAGCTTTCAGGGCTGGGCCCTTCCCTGTGGGAGAAGGAGCCGGACGTTTGCCTTTTCGGCAAGAGGCTCTGCCGCGGCCGAGCGCCATGAGATGTTGCGTCTCTGGGAAAGCACAGATCCCCAGTGCTGTTGTGCCTGTAGATAGGACGCTAAGGCACCGTGAAGAGCAGCAACAGCTTTCAGGGCTGGGCCCTTCCCTGTGGGAGAAGGAGCCGGACGTTTGCCTTTTCGGCAAGAGGGTCTGCCGCGGCCGAGCACCATGAGATTTTGCTTCTCTGGGAAAGCCCAGATCCCCAGTGCTGTTGTGCCTGTAGATAGGGCAGCAAGGTTAGGTGAAGAGCAGCAACAGCTTTCAGGGCTGGGCCCTTCCCTGTGGGAGAAGGAGCCGGACGTTTGCCTTTTCGGCAAGAGGCTCTGCCGCGGCCGTGCGCCATGAGATGTTGCTTCTATGGGAAAGCCCAGATCCCCAGTGCTGTTGTGCCTGTAGATAGGGTGCCAAGGCACCGTGAAGAGCAGCAACAGCTTTCAGGGCTGGGCCCTTCCCTGTGGCAGAAGGAGCCGGACGTTTGCCTTTTCGGCAAGAGGCTCTGCCGCGGCCGAGCGCCATGAGATGTTGCTTCTCTGGGAAAGCCCAGATCCCCAGTGCTGTTGTGCCTGTAGATAGGGCGCCAAGGTTAGGTGAAGAGCAGCAAGAGCTTTCAGGGCTGGGCCCTTCCCTGTGGGAGAAGGAGCCGGACGTTTGCCTTTTCGGCAAGAGGCTCTGCCGCGGCCGAGCGCCATGAGATGATGCTTCTCTGGGAAAGTCCAGATCCCCACTGCTGTTGTGCATGTAGATAGGGCGCCATGGGACCGTGAACAGCAGCAAGAGCTTTCAGGGCTGGGCCCTTCCCTGTGGGAGAAAGAGCCGGACGTTTGCCTTTTCCGCAAGAGGCTCTGCCGCGACAGAGCGCCATGAGATGTTGCGTCTCTGGGAAAGCACAAATCCCCAGTGCTGTTGTGCCTGTAGATAGGGCGCCATGGGACCGTGAACAGCAGCAAGAGCTTTCAGGGCTGGGCCCTTCCCTGTGGGAGAAAGAGCCGGACGTTTGCCTTTTCCGCAAGAGGCTCTGCCGCGACAGAGCGCCATGAGATGTTGCGTCTCTGGGAAAGCAACAAATCCCCAGTGCTGTTGTGCCTGTAGATAGGGCGCCAAGGCACCGTGAAGAGCAGCAACAGCTTTCAGGTCTGGGCCCTTCCCTGTGGGAGAAGGAGCCGGACGTTTGCCTTTTCGGCAAGAGGTTCTGCCGCAGCCGAGCGCCATGAGATGCTGCGTCTCTGGGAAAGCCCAGATCCCCAGTGCTGTTGTGCCTGTAGATAGGGTACCAAGGCACCGTGAAGAGCAGCAACACCTTTCACGGCTGGGCCCTTCCCTGTGGCAGAAGGAGCCGGACATTTGCCTTTTCTGCAAGAGGCTCTTCCGCGGCCGAGCGCCATGAGATGTTGCTTCTCTGGGAAAGCACAGATCCCCAGTGCTGTTGTGCCTGTAGATAGGGTGCCAAGGCACCGTGAAGAGCAGCAACAGCTTTCAGGGCTGGGCCCTTCCCTGTGGGAGAAGGAGCCGCACTTTTGCTTTTTCGGTTAGAGGCTCTGCCACGGCCGAGCGCCATGAGATGTTGCTTCTCTGGGAAAGCCCAGATCCCCAGTGCTGTTGTGCCTGTAGATAGGGCGCCAAGGCACCGTGAAGAGCAGCAAGAGCTTTCAGGGCTGGGCCCTTCCCTGTGGGAGAAGGAGCCGGACGTTTGCCTTTTCGGCAAGAGGCTCTGCCGCGGCTGAGCGCCATGAGATGTTGCTTCTCTGGGAAAGCCCAGATCCCCAGTGCTGTTGTGCCTGTAGATAGGGCAGCAAGGTTAGGTGAAGAGCAGCAAGAGCTTTCAGGGCTGGGCCTCTCCCTGTGGGAGAAGGAGCCGGACGTTTGCCTTTTCGGCAAGAGGCTCTGCCGCGGCCGAGCGCCATGAGATGTTGCTTCTATGGGAAAGCCCAGATCTCCACTGCTGTTGTGCCTGTAGATAGGGTGCCAAGGCACCGTGAAGAGCAGCAAGAGCTTTCAGGGCTGGGCCCTTCCCTGTGGGAGAAGGAGCCGGACGTTTGCCTTTTCAGCAAGAGGCTCTGCCGCGGCCGAGCGCCATGAGATGTTGCTTCTCTGGGAAAGCACAGATCCCCAGTGCTGTTGTGCCTGTAGATAGGGCGCCAAGGCACCGTGAAGAGCAGCAACAGCTTTCAGGGCTGGGCCCTTCCCTGTGGGAGAAGGAGCCGCACTTTTGCTTTTTTGGTTAGAGGCTCTGCCGCGGCCGAGCGCCATGAGATGTTGCGTCTCTGGGAAAGCCCAGATCCCCAGTGCTGTTGTGCCTGTAGATAGGGCGCCAAGACACCGTGAACAGCAGCAACAGCTTTCAGGGCTGGGCCCTTCCCTGTGGGAGAAGGAGCCGGACGTTTGCCTTTTCGGCAAGAGGCTCTGCCGCGGCCGAGCGCCATGGGATGTTGCTTCTCTGGGAAAGTCCAGATCCCCACTGCTGTTGTGCCTGTAGATAGGGCGCCATGGGACAGTGAACAGCAGCAACAGCTTTCAGGGCTGGGCCCTTCCCTGTGGCAGAAGGAGCCGGACGTTTGCCTTTTCGGCAAGAGGCTCTGCCGCGGCCGAGCGCCATGAGATGTTGCGTCTCTGGGAAAGCCCAGATCCCCAGTGCTGTTGTGCCTGTAGATAGGACGCTAAGGCACCGTGAAGAGCAGCAACAGCTTTCAGGGCTGGGCCCTTCCCTGTGGGAGAAGGAGCCGGACGTTTGCCTTTTCGGCAAGAGGCTCTGCCGCGGCCGAGCACCATGAGATTTTGCTTCTCTGGGAAAGCCCAGATCCCCAGTGCTGTTGTGCCTGTAGATAGGGCAGCAAGGTTAGGTGAAGAGAAGCAAGAGCTTTCAGGGCTGGGCCTCTCCCTGTGGGAGAAGGAGCCGGACGTTTGCCTTTTCGGCAAGAGGCTCTGCCGCGGCCGAGCGCCATGAGATGTTGCGTCTCTGGGAAAGCCCAGATCCCCACTGCTGTTGTGCCTGTAGATAGGGCACCATGGGACAGTGAACAGCAGCAACAGCTTTCAGGGCTGGGGCCTTCCCTGTGGGAGAAGGAGCCGGACGTTTGCCTTTTCGGCAAGAGGCTCTGCCGCGGCCGAGCGCCATGAGATGTTGCGTCTCTGGGAAAGCACAGATCCCCAGTGCTGTTGTGCCTGTAGATAGGACGCTAAGGCACCGTGAAGAGCAGCAACAGCTTTCAGGGCTGGGCCCTTCCCTGTGGGAGAAGGAGCCGGATGTTTGCCTTTTCGGCAAGAGGCTCTGCCGCGGCCGAGCACCATGAGATTTTGCTTCTCTGGGAAAGCCCAGATCCCCAGTGCTGTTGTGCCTGTAGATAGGGCAGCAAGGTTAGGTGAAGAGCAGCAAGAGCTTTCAGGGCTGGGCCTCTCCCTGTGGGAGAAGGAGCCGGACGTTTGCCTTTTCGGCAAGAGGCTCTGCCGCGGCCCGAGCGCCATGAGATGTTGCGTCTCTGGGAAAGCCCAGATCCCCACTGCTGTTGTGCCTGTAGATAGGGCACCATGGGACAGTGAACAGCAGCAACAGCTTTCAGGGCTGGGGCCTTCCCTGTGGGAGAAAGAGCCGGACGTTTGCCTTTTCGGGAAGAGGCTCTGCCGCGGGCCGAACGCCATGAGATGTTGCGTCTCTGGGAAAGCCCAGACCCCCAGGGCTGTTGTGCCTGTAGATAGGGCGCCAAGGCACCGTGAAGAGCAGCAACAGCTTTCAGGGCTGGGCCCTTCCCTGTGGGAGAAGGAGCCGGACGTTTGCCTTTTCGGCAAGAGGCTCTGCCGCGGCCGAGCGCCATGAGATGTTGCGTCTCTGGGAAAGCACAGATCCCCAGTGCTGTTGTGCCTGTAGATAGGATGCTAAGGCACCGTGAAGAGCAGCAACAGCTTTCAGGGCTGGGCCCTTCCCTGTGGGAGAAGGAGCCGGACGTTTGCCTTTTCGGCAAGAGGCTCTGCCGCGGCCGAGCACCATGAGATTTTGCTTCTCTGGGAAAGCCCAGATCCCCAGTGCTGTTGTGCCTGTAGATAGGGCAGCAAGGTTAGGTGAAGAGCAGCAACAGCTTTCAGGGCTGGGCCCTTCCCTGTGGGAGAAGGAGCCGGACGTTTGCCTTTTCGGCAAGAGGCTCTGCCGCGGCCGTGCGCCATGAGATGTTGCTTCTATGGGAAAGCCCAGATCCCCAGTGCTGTTGTGCCTGTAGATAGGGTGCCAAGGCACCGTGAAGAGCAGCAACAGCTTTCAGGGCTGGGCCCTTCCCTGTGGCAGAAGGAGCCGGACGTTTGCCTTTTCGGCAAGAGGCTCTGCCGCGGCCGAGCGCCATGAGATGTTGCTTCTCTGGGAAAGCCCAGATCCCCAGTGCTGTTGTGCCTGTAGATAGGGCGCCAAGGTTAGGTGAAGAGCAGCAAGAGCTTTCAGGGCTGGGCCCTTCCCTGTGGGAGAAAGAGCCGGACGTTTGCCTTTTCCGCAAGAGGCTCTGCCGCGACAGAGCGCCATGAGATGTTGCGTCTCTGGGAAAGCACAAATCCCCAGTGCTGTTGTGCCTGTAGATAGGGCGCCATGGGACCGTGAACAGCAGCAAGAGCTTTCAGGGCTGGGCCCTTCCCTGTGGGAGAAAGAGCCGGACGTTTGCCTTTTCCGCAAGAGGCTCTGCCGCGACAGAGCGCCATGAGATGTTGCGTCTCTGGGAAAGCACAAATCCCCAGTGCTGTTGTGCCTGTAGATAGGGCGCCAAGGCACCGTGAAGAGCAGCAACAGCTTTCAGGTCTGGGCCCTTCCCTGTGGGAGAAGGAGCCGGACGTTTGCCTTTTCGGCAAGAGGTTCTGCCGCAGCCGAGCGCCATGAGATGCTGCGTCTCTGGGAAAGCCCAGATCCCCAGTGCTGTTGTGCCTGTAGATAGGGTACCAAGGCACCGTGAAGAGCAGCAACACCTTTCACGGCTGGGCCCTTCCCTGTGGCAGAAGGAGCCGGACATTTGCCTTTTCTGCAAGAGGCTCTTCCGCGGCCGAGCGCCATGAGATGTTGCTTCTCTGGGAAAGCACAGATCCCCAGTGCTGTTGTGCCTGTAGATAGGGTGCCAAGGCACCGTGAAGAGCAGCAACAGCTTTCAGGGCTGGGCCCTTCCCTGTGGGAGAAGGAGCCGCACTTTTGCTTTTTCCGTTAGAGGCTCTGCGACGGCCGAGCGCCATGAGATGTTGCTTCTCTGGGAAAGCCCAGATCCCCAGTGCTGTTGTGCCTGTAGATAGGGCGCCAAGGCACCGTGAAGAGCAGCAAGAGCTTTCAGGGCTGGGCCCTTCCCTGTGGGAGAAGGAGCCGGACGTTTGCCTTTTCGGCAAGAGGCTCTGCCGCGGCTGAGCGCCATGAGATGTTGCTTCTCTGGGAAAGCCCAGATCCCCAGTGCTGTTGTGCCTGTAGATAGGGCAGCAAGGTTAGGTGAAGAGCAGCAAGAGCTTTCAGGGCTGGGCCTCTCCCTGTGGGAGAAGGAGCCGGACGTTTTGCCTTTTCGGCAAGAGGCTCTGCCGCGGCCGAGCGCCATGAGATGTTGCTTCTATGGGAAAGCCCAGATCTCCACTGCTGTTGTGCCTGTAGATAGGGTGCCAAGGCACCGTGAAGAGCAGCAAGAGCTTTCAGGGCTGGGCCCTTCCCTGTGGGAGAAGGAGCCGGACGTTTGCCTTTTCAGCAAGAGGCTCTGCCGCGGCCGAGCGCCATGAGATGTTGCTTCTCTGGGAAAGCACAGATCCCCAGTGCTGTTGTGCCTGTAGATAGGGCGCCAAGGCACCGTGAACAGCAGCAACAGCTTTCAGGGCTGGGCCCTTCCCTGTGGGAGAAGGAGCCG